>NW_021604567.1:9828760-9850515 GCF_004785775.1 Grammomys surdaster | reverse complement strand
CTCCTCCTCCTCCTCCTCCTCCTCCTCCTCCTCCTCCTCCTCCTCCTTCTTCTTCTTCTTCTTCTTCTTCTTCAAAGTTTCATGTGTGCTTTCAAGTTGCTGATATAAAAACCTTTCTAATTCCTTTATGGAGGCACTTAGTGCTATTAACTACCCTTCTAGCAGTGCTTTTATTGTGTTCCATTAATTTGGGTACATTGTGACTTCATTTTCATTGAATTCTAGAAAGTCTTTATTTCTTTATTTCTTCCCTGACCCAGAAATTAAAGACAGTTCCTCAATTTCCATGAGAGTGCATCTTTTCCAGTGTTTCTGTTGTTATTGAAGTCCATCTTTAATAGTCTGATAAGATTTAAGGTGTTATTTCAGTTTTCTTGTATCTGTTGAGGTTTATTTTGTGAATGACTACATGATCTATTTTGGAGAAGGATCCATGAGGTGCTGAGAAGAACGTATATTCTTTTGTACTTGGGTGAAATATTCTATAGATGTATGTTAGGTCCATTTGATTTGCAGTGTCTGTTAGTTTCATTACTTCTGTATTTATTGTTTGTCTGCTTGTCCTGTCAATCTGTGACAGTGAATTCTTGAAGTCTCTCACTATTAACTTGTGAAGTTAGATATGCAACTTAAGCTTTATTGATGTTTCTTTTACAAATGTGGGTGCTCTTGTCTTGGGGCTCAGATGTTTGTAACTGAGACATTATCTAGGTAGATTTTTCCTTTGATGGCATGAAATATCCTTCCCTGTCTTCTTTTCATTAATTTTGGTGGAAAGTCTATTTTATTAGATATTAGAATTGTTACTCCTGCTTGCATCTTGGACCCCTTTGCTTGAAAAATCTTTTTTTACAGCCCTTTACTCTGAGGTAAAGTCTATCTTTATTACTGAGGTGTGTTTCTTATATGCAGCAGAATGATGGATCCACTTTTCGCATCCATTCTGTTTGCCTGTGTCTTCTTATTGGGGAATTACATCCATTGATGTCGTAAGACAGGCTCAGTCTTGTTAATGAAATAAAAAGGAGGGAGAGGCAGAGAGCCTTTGGGGCTGCTTGGCAAGAATCTGACATGGGCCAAGGACAAGGAAATGGGCTGCTTGACAGGAACATGACATTGGCCAAGGACAAAGAAGTAGGCTTCAGGCAGGAATCTGACATTAGGCTAAAACAAAGAAAGAAAGAAACAAAACAAAGAAGTAAATTCAGGCAGAAATCTAAATTTTAGGCTAGAACAAAAAAGTAATTTCAGTCAGGAATCTAAATTTTAGGCTAGAACAAGGAAGTAGGCTTCAGACATGAAAATGACCTTGGGCCAGGACAGGGAAATAGGCTCAGATACTTTGGTCATCCTGATAATCCCTTAGAAACAGTGATCACAGGAATGTTCACGTATTTAGGTTTAATGCTTTGCTTTTTATTTGACTATATTTGTTTATTGTATTGCTTGTTCCTTGACTATTTGTATCTATTGTATTCCTAGACCCTCAACCTAGAACTGATCGTAATAATTGCATGTTATCAAAATGGTATAAAAGCATAAAAGAAGGAGGGGGTGGGATAAAGGGTCTAGGGAGGGGGAATGGGGAAAGGGAATGACATCTGTATTGTAAATAAATCAAATATTCAATTAAAAAAAAAAGAACCTGGTTTTTAATCCCACTACACAGAAAGAATTTCAAAACCATTTATAACTTTTGTTTCACAGAATCTGATGACTCCTTCTGGACTCTGAATGGACTGTGCATATATGATGCACAGAAACACACACATATACACAAAAAATAAAAAGAAAAGGGAAAACATTTTTGACAGCCTCACATATTTGTATCACATGTACTTACCATTCTCACATACTCACCCCTCTGTCTCCCTCTGTCTGTTTATCCCTCTTTATTTCACAACTCTTTCATACTTATATCTATATTTTTGTTTGTTTTGTGATCTATTAAACTTATTTAACTAGTATCACTTGTGTGATCATGGATTTGCATCTTTCTTTTGGAACCTATAAGGCTCAACAGTGGGTACAAAGCTGAAGACAATGGTCCTTCTCCATTATCCAATTAAATACATCAGTAAGAGATTTGACATTATGAGAGCTTCCCTCTGCTATGACTGATGGTTGATCTGTCCAGTCTGGAGTGTTCATAGTGAAGATAAGAAGAGTTATTTTAAGTTCATGATTACAATATTTATATCAGAGTTGCAGTGTACAATTTTTAAGACGTTAATCATGTAATTTGTCTTGTATAGACCTCCCCTCCTCTATCCTAAAATGTCCTTTATGATTTTAAAAGGGTGGTAGTTTATTTAAATATGTGACCTTAATCCTCACTAATTCTCAGCAGCAATGGTTATTATAATTTGGCAGCATTCACTGCAAAATAAAGTTTAAATGATGTCCATTATTATGTAATAAAAATCTAATGTATCTTTTGTAAAGTTTTTTCAAATAAAGAATGATTATTTTTTGATGATTTGTATGAGCATATATCTATGTGTGATATGTTCACATGTGGGAAAATGATGACAGAGAACATAAGTATCAGATTGTCAATGTTTTAAAAACAATTCTGTGCCAGCATGTGTGTCTTGCTAGGGTTATCTTTAAGAGACAAGAGGCAATATTGAAATCTAATAGAGTAGAATTTTCTGAAATATACACAAATAGGAAACTATCTAAACAAAATCTCCAAATAACGGTGGTAAGAGAGCCCACACTACATATCACCTGTCATCAAAGCAAGCTTCCAGTCTTGATGTTGGATTACAGCTAATTGAGGTTTTGGCCAAAGGAGTCCAAATCACAAATAACCTAAACTGTTGCCAAGACTAAAGGTTATTCTTTACAAACTGATATCAAGGGCAATTGCTAAAGGCAACACTTAAACAACTCACTGAAGACATGGGAAGTTTAGGTGCTTCCTACCTAGAGCCATCATTCCTATAGGATAGTGTTGTTCTACAGAAATTTCCAAATGTTCAAACAAGTGGTGTTCTGATTCTTGTGCCTTCTCTTGGGTTCTTTTTCTTCTGTCTGTTTGTTTTGCCCTATTCTGGTGTCTTGGTTCTCTTTTATTTAAATTTCATTATCATTTTCAGGTGTGTTTGCTTTCTAAAGAAAATTAGAAAGGGATTGGATCCAGAGGGGAGAGAATGCATGGAGGAGTAGAGGGAGGAGTAATTGTAGTCACGATATATTATGTGAGAAAAATTTCAATTTCAATATGTGGAGAAAAAAAGAGCAGTAATCACTCTTAAATACTGAGCCATTACTTCCAGCCTGGCTAGTATTTCAAATCAAAATAAAGAAGAATTTGAGACATTCTATATGTGTCTAAGGGTTCATTAGGTTTGCTTTGCTCTACAGAAGTTTCTGTTTCAAGGAATGTGTACAAAGGTGAAAATGTACTGTGGAACAACAACATAATTTCCTGAATTTCTTGATGATATTTTTAATTTTGTGAGTATTTAATTTGTTATAATTTCTTATTAAGTCCTCTTGGCATTTATATCAATAAATCAAAAATATAATGTCTAGTCAGATGATTTGTTTCATGTATCTAATGAATATGGTGAGAATATATAGATACTGGAATCAGACAGAAATTTTTAAGTGTGAAAAATTTAAGTTAAAGAACCTACTTTCAATTTTGTGTCTTTCTTTTTCTTCTTAGTAGATAAGGGAGGAGAGAAAATTAACTAAGTATGAATAGAAACTTTTTGTTAAGGAATTTATTAGAATTTGGTGACAAAACTCAAAGCAAAATAGAACAAAACAAAATAGAAAAATTAAAACTGTACATAAAAGTTATATATATATATATATATATATATATATATTTGTGTGTGTGTTTGTGTGTGTGTGTGTGTGTGTGTGTGTGATTTCAAGGTAAATCAATTTAATCCTTTGAATTACCTTCATTTGTTGCGTAGACAACAAAATAGGTATGCTGTTTTTCCTCAGTTCAGATTTTATTTTGTGTTTTAACAATTTTATTCACTTATATAATGGATTTAGACATTTTCACCCCCTGCTTCTCTCTCTCTTCTACTTTTCCCCATTGGCTGAAACCCATCATTTTCCTTTCCCAACTATCTCTGTGTATGTGTGTCTGCGTGTGTGTGTGTGTGTGTGTGTGTGTGTGTGTGTGTGTATCCCCATCCTTCCCCCTCTCCCCTTCTCTTTCCCCTCTTACTTCCTTACCCTCACTCTCTCTCTTTTTCTCTCTGGCATATGTTTCTCAATATTTAAAATGAGTATTTCTTGCTTCTTGAGACAACTGGGTGAGTTATCATGGATAAATTGCCAGTGACTGTACTAGAAAAGAATTGACATCTGTTCACCCAGCCATCATTACTTGGCAGGAGTCTCTCAGGAAGCAGTAAAGCCTTGTGAGCTTTTTCACCTTCCATGATAAAGTCTTGATAGGATCAATCACTGTGTAACATTTCCTGAGTCAAGTATATTTCAGTGTTCTAAAGATACAAACTGAAACACAATAATCTCATGCTATAGGACTACACTTATTTCAGAAGGAAGACAATTTTCTCCAAGTATCAGATTTTAGTTTGATTACTTCAAGTGTTTCGATAATTGTCAAAAATCCCATTGTAAATTTCTTTTTTTTAAATTTTTTTTATTGGATGTTTTATTTACATTTCATATGTTGTCCCCTTACCCCATCCCCCACCCACCTGGGAACCCCCTATCCCCTCACACCTCCTCCTTCTCTGTGGATGTAACCTCTATCTACACCCCCCCACTCCCACATCCCCACCCTCAAAATTCCCATCCCCTGGGGTGTCCAGCCTTCATGAGTTCAAGATTCTCTTCTTCCACCTATGCCCAGCAGGGCTCTCCACTCATACTTATTCAGCTGAAACCTTGGATCCCTCCCTAAGTGCTCCCAGGCTGGTGGTTTAGACCCTGGGAGCTGTGGTTGGTTGGGACTGTTAGTCTCCTCATGGTGCCCCAAATCCTTTCAGCTCCTTCAGTCTTCACTCTGACTCCTCCATTGAGAATCCCATTATCAGTTCAATGGCTAGTTGTGAGCATCCGCCTCTGAATATGTCAGACTCTTGAAGACCTCTGAGGAGATATCCATATCAGGCTCTTATCAGCATGCACTTCCTGACTTCCACATCAGCATCTACCTTTGGTGACTGCACATGGGATGGATACTCAGGTGGAATGGTCTTCAGACGGCCCCTCCTTCAGTTTCTGTCCCTCACTTTGTCTCCATATTTGCTCCCTTGAGTATTTTGTTGTTCCTTCTAAGAAGGACAGAATCACCCCCACTTGGTCTTCTTTCTTTATGAGCTTCATGTGGCCTGTGAGTTGCATCTTGGACATTTCAAGGTTCTGAGCTAATATCTGATAATCAGTGAGTGAATACCATGTGTGTTCTCTTGTGATTGGCTTACCTCATTCAGGATGATAATTTCTAGTTCCATCCATTTACCTAGGAAACTCTCGAATTCATTGTTTTTAATAGCTGAGTAATACTCCATTGTGTAAATATACCACATTTTTTGAATCCATTCCTCAGTTGAAGGACATCTGGGTTCTTTCCAGCTCCTGGCTATTATAAATAAGGCTGCTATGAACATAGTTGAGCATATGACCTTGTTATATGTTCGAGCATCTTCTGGGTATATGCCTAGGAGTGATATAGCTGGATCCTCAGGTAATGCTATGTCCATTTTTCTGAAGATCTCCCATTGTAATTTTCAATTGTAAATTTCATAGTGATTCAGAATCTGTCTAGCTCTGTCTTGATCTTTCTGTCTCTCTGTCTCTCTGTCTCTCTCTCTGTCTCTGTCTCTGTCTCTCTCTTTCTCTCTCTCTCTCTCTCTCTCTCTCTCTCTCTCTCTCACACACACACACACACACACACACACACAAACATACACATTTCTTCATCCTAAGGCCAATATAAAGAAAAATATTCCTAGGATGGCATAATCAAATATTATTTTTTCTAAAATGAAGCTATAGTATACACTTTTAAGAAATTGAAAGCAGTGAACCCAAAGTGTTTCTCTCCTAGCTAGTAACTTTGGGGTTTTACTTAAATTTCTAAAGCCTAAAAAGCTGCCTGGGATTTTAAAAATAGTTTTAGTTCTTTCCATGTCACATGGAAACTTTTACTTGACGGAGACTAGTCACTGCAACTTAGTGTAATGTAACAAAATCCCACAAATACCAAATGTTGTACAATTAGTCAAGGCCTTAAGGAAATTCCTAAGACTTAAGTTAAGAATGCTTTACCAAAAGTGTTTCAAACTTAAAATATTTTAACATTGCCATTTTCATTTCTTATGATCTAAGATATATATCGAAGCATTAGACACCTAAAAATGACCCTTCATCACCACGGACTGATTCCACTTAAATATTTACCCCCATATCAATCCAAAGGTAGACATTGGATCTGCATGTCAAAATGAAACTGGTCTTCATATTGATATAGGTAAAATGTTCTGTCAAATTTAAAACTAATGTTTTGTTTTTCTGTTTTAGCATTTAAAATTTCACAGCAAAGTGAAAAGTCCTTTTACATTTCATATAGTGCTAAGTCTGCAAATAAGGTAGTGTTTGTGTATGATTTCAACTAAATAGTGAATTTTAATTTTTAAAAAATTAAACTTTTCTTAAAAGTCACAGGAAAAAGAATGTGCTGCTATAGTGTATGCATGTTATCCAGCTTCTTGGAAGGGAGAGGGGAAAGGATTGAGTTGAGGTCAACCTAGGTTATACAGTTAGAATGAGTCTCAAAAAGAGGAAAGAGAGAAGGCGACAGAGACAGAGAGAGACAGAGACAAATGACAGAGATAGAGACAGAGAAAAATTTAAGAAAATAATTAATATGTGTTCAGTTAGCTTTATAATATTATGTCCTAGAAATTTTATGTTGAATACATGGGGTAGATATGCACTTGTAAATTATAACCAAAGTTTACATAGGAAATAAATAACTCAAAATAAAAAGAGGAAAATCTCTTTTAAGTGTGTACAGTGAAGTAATAAATCTATATCTAAAACTTAGTTCTGAGAAATAGCTACATGAATTAAAATGTAAAACAGGCATTCAGTATATATATACATATACATATTTATATGTATATGCAACTGTATACACAAACACATACATAGCCTTTACACAACACACAATTATTGTTTGAGAGTATTATTGATTTGTATGTTGAGCCTATGTAGTATTTATTACTTGTTCTGTTATTAGAGGAATCTGTTATTCAGAAAAGGGTCTGTATTAGGAGATGAGGTAAGCTACAGAGCTTCTTCCTCTTTAAACAGTTACAAATGAGTTTTAAGTTTCAATAAGAAAGATTATTTCGTAGTTTATACATGTCAAGATTTATAATTGTGCTAAATACATTTATAAGTGAAATACTTCCAAACAGCACTCCACAGGAGTAAACCTTGTTCTATGACAATATTTCAAGTTAATGGTTTCCTCTCAGGAAGAATAGAATGTATTACAGAAACAGGTAAGTCTGACCAAGCAGGAAGAATTTGGAACAATGTTGATGTCAACTTCCATGTAAAATCCTGGGAATGGAGGAGTTGAGGTGGGTAATCTCCCTCTCTCTCTCTCTCTCTCTCTCTCTCTCTCTCTCTCTCTCTCTCTCTGATTGTCATGGCTGTTATTGTTATTCTTGTTTTCTTTATATGGAAGAATGCCTGATTCTCTATATGGAAACGTTTAGGAGACTGAGAACAATCAAGGTATTACAAATATTATAGTGAAATACTTCATGATGTTCCCCAATATCCTTAAGGTCAAAATGGATTTAAGGTTGAATTAATCACCATGTAGAGAAACTTAAGGAAAAGGGCAACATTAATCACTTTAAAACTGATTAAGTTTTTCGGAGGGGAGAAACTTACCTTCAAAAATGTACAAAATACAGTTATGAAACATGATAAAATGAAATATCCCAAACCTGCATACTGTGATATGGGAATGGACAGTCAAGGCAAAGGCAGCAATGTTAGCTAATTGTACCCCTGGGTGTTTACTTGCATAAAGACAGGAGATGTGCATGTGTTTTCTAAGCATTTGCTTTAAATTCTCAAAATGTGATGATTCATTTAGCATGAACATTGGTTCAGATGAGATGGAGTTATGAAATCATTTCCTGTTGGTGTAAATTTGCTAGGTGTTTTCCCTTGTCTGCCTAAAGCACACAATCTGAACATTCCTCTGCATCTTCACCTTTGGATATCACTACTGTGTTAGTGAACTCAAGTACCACAGTCTGTAACAAAAGAAGCAGAAAAGAACAGTGGACAGTGTTTCTGGCATAATTGATCTCTTTCCTATTTATTTCCAATGTCTTATGAATAACAAATGCATCATGAATACTGTTTCTTTCTGTGATATTTGTTTGGATATCTGGGTTTGTTTGTTTGTTTTTATTTATTGTTAGTACATTGTAATTGATATGATAATGAAATCAGCTAGCAACAATTCCTGAAAACAATTTCCTGGTATCTTGTTACAAATGCTTTAAATAATTATTCAAACAACTGACACATTATTCACAATTCCACTTATCACAGAGAAGGGAGCATAACTTACACTGGAAACTTTCTATCTGTCATGTGAAGCATAGATTGTTTAGGGAGAAGAAAACCTTATCAGTTTTGGTGTATAAGGAAACATCATGATCTGAAAAGATAATTAGGAAGATAAACAGTTTCCATGCACTGAAAGAAAGCTATTCTTTTGGAAAAGAAAGAAGTATGCAAGACAAAGTTTCAATTGCAAAGTCAAGAAGATCAAGGCAATTGAATTTCTCTTCAAGTTATACTAATAGGAAAGTACAGAGCAGGAAGAAAAAAAAAAAGATGTCAATAAAAATCCCAGAGAGTAAACAGAGAGTGTAAATGAGACAAGCCAAGGTGGTTTTGCCTACTTTTCTCTTTTTAGTTTTTGTCAGCGTTGTAATATATCAGCATGGTGCAGACTGCAGCTGAATGTTTTCAAGCGAGCAGGCTTTGGGCCATTATACATGTATAACCTAGTGCTCGTTTAAGTAAAGGGTCTCACTGGGCTAATTTGGTCTATAGCTTTGCATATGCAGAGGACTAAGGGTTAAAGGCTGTGTTAGATATAAGCTTAGAGTTTTGACTAAAATTTCTTTCATTTCCTAATGTGATAGCAACACTGTAATAAAGTATATAACTCTAAAGCATCTTTTCTTCTTCCTTCCTTCTTTCTTTCTTTCTTTTTTCTTCTTTCTTTATTCTTTCATTTTTACATTTTCTGTGACATTAATAACTTGTGTCTTGATTTTTACATGCTTATTACTGCTATTGAAAAATACATTTTTGTATTTTTTTAAATGTTCAGGCTTATTTATTTATAGTTTTTAAAGCTTGTATGATAATTACACCACCCTACTTTATTTTTCTAATCTCCAATCTTTTCTGTATATTCTTCTCTTAAATTTTATGAGCTCTTTTTCATTAATGCTTTCAGATACATAGGTGAATGAATGAACAAGTGGGTGCAAGTGTGTGTGCCTGTACACATGTGTACACAGGCACACATATGCACATGGTCCTAAGTATACAAATACAAAGTGATCAGTCTATATAGTGCTAACTATATGTATGTTTTGAGAGCTGATCATTTGGGATGGAATAATCAATCGATGTCCTCTTTCTTAGGAAAGACTATTTCTCCAAATCTTAGCATTCCTTAGTTGCCTTGAGTTCTTTGAGTAGGGTTCCCACCTCCTGAAACTTCCTCTTCATCCATATTAGTATGTTTATTGTTGTTGTCCTTGCTCAGAGCATTTTCAGTCAGTTACGTTTTTGAGACTTTATGGGTGTAGTTTAGGTAATTCCTAGAAAACATAATCTCAAACAAACATTTTCTTCTAGTTCTCACAATCATTCTGTGCACACTTGGTCAACAATCACTGAGTCTTTAATGTATGAATTCTGTTGCAGAAGTACCAGTTGAGACAAAGCACCAAAAGGCTGTATGTGACTATGTTTTTCTTTATTATGGTCTTTGTTGCAGAGAAGTTTCCTTGGTGGGGGTATGAAAGCAAGTACTACATTTCTCTTCATGTAAAAGGACAGATATTAAAATGTTGTTAGGTACTATGCTTATTTCATAAAGCAGCAGCAGCATGCTCATATTCCTTTCATGTTTAAATAATATTTGACTTTGATTGTAGTGCTTTGAAGTTTCAGTTTTCAAAAAATCCATATTAATTATGCTCCATATAATAAATTTTGATTTTGTGTATTTTGTTTTTGGTTTAATTTGCTTATGTGTGTTTCCTGTAATCAACCTTACCTTTTACTTTATTTAGACCTGTCTTTCTTTGAGCAATACGTGAACTTTGAAGGTTTCCAATATTTTCATGTACCAGGATAGCTCTACAAGTGCATTTACCTAGTATTTACAATATGTGGCAACACTGCTAACAAGTGTGCTGGGTTGGAACTCGGGGTTTCCTGTTGCCTAGGCAAAGTCATCATAGGAACTTACCTAGGTCTTTGGTTGTCATTGCTGTTTTCTTGGGTTTGGTTTTTGAGTTCTGTGTAATTGCAAATTTGCTCAATCCTCCAGTCTGTTTTTTTTTCTCTTTGTTTTTCTTTTTTCACCTCTCAATCAGAAAGAAATATTGAACCTCCGACAGCAAAATTTTCCATGGTTGTAAAGGACATTCTCTTTCTCAGTGACATTTTATGATTTCTGCTGTTTATATTAAATTTGCTTCTAAATGCACTGGAATTTAACTGTGAGGACTTTAACAGAGTTCACTATTTTCTGCATAGAAAACCAATAAGGATATCCATGTCAAATGAAAACATATTTATTAAGAAAATTTATCATTGTGATAAATTGTCCAGACACCACTTTTGGCTTTTATGTTCTTCAAGCTTCTACTCCAGAAATGAGATAATTTTGTTGCTGTTGTTGTTTTTGGCTTTGTTTTGTGTTTGTATGGTTTGTTCATTTTGTTGTTGGTGGTGGTGGTGGTGGTAATGGTGGTGGGTTTTATTTATGTATCTTTTAACTTTGTGTATGCATGTTCAAAATGCTAGGATGGTTAGGATGGCAATAGTTTTCAACCGTTAATTTGTTGTAATATAAATAATGTGTACTTACAATTTTAAATACTAGCTTTTTAACTATAAATATGTTCAAAAGCGTTTGTATTTATTATAACTTGAAGCACATACACTGATGTGTAATGCACTACCACAACCCAAAACCTGTATGTCCCACATGAGTGTATTCTTCAGTGTGCTAATGGAAATGTATCAATTGCATTATGTGTTACTTGTATGTATTTTCACAGTTCTATATTTGTCAGTTGAAGTACATCCCATGTACATGAAACTGTAACTAAAACATGTATGTGTAATGAATCACCACAAAAAAGCACCTATGTGACTACTACATGTGAATAAACATTGCCAAGTCTAAAGTTTCATGGTTCCTTTACCTCAGTTGCCACAGCCTGCAAACATCTGCTTCAACTATTTTCTAGTTAGATTCTTTCACTTTGTTGCAAAGTTTTGATATTTTTTAACTTTAAATAAATAGAATTATATAATTTATTATTCTTTTTTATTTATTATACTCAACCTTGTGGTTTTCCCTAGAATTATTCAATATTAATTTTGTTCACAATGTGGAAACTTTTCTCTGTTCAAAAATAATAAGACATATTCATGTGGGAAAATATGAGGCTCATTTATATATTTGGTTGTATTTGTTTATGGAAATGAACTTGCATTAAAAGAATCACATGAGAAATAGTCACATATCACAGATCTAAAAATATCTCAATCCAGATATTTAGTGTTCCAAGAGAAAGTTGCTTTTCAGAATCAGGATATTATTATTATTCCTTCATCAAATGATTTTGAGTATTTTTATTTCATTATTTTCTTGAAACCATTAGTTTTATTAGCCTTATATATTCAAGCAGTGTTAGCATATTTTTACAATATTAATTTGTTCTTTCCCAAGTTCATTTTTCTAGGTGATTCTACAGTATATACAGATAATTTGCTTTATTAATTTTTAAGCTTGATGTAATAACTATACAACTTTATGTGATACATGTGAATTTATTTTGTTATAATCTAAATGTGTACAATTATTCTGATTAGTATGAATATAAATTATTGACATGTTTCATTTTAAAATTGGACCACAATGGACAAATTCATAGGTACAAGATATATCTATATCAGATTATTACTTTTAATTTCTGTAAGTATTAATGAATTTTCTAAGTTTTCTTGTATTTTGTAATATTTTTTTGGGCAAGTTCACTTCTGGCATGTTTATTTTGGCATTTTGTCAATCTTCTCTGACTTAGGAACTTAGTTTGTAGAATTATTCTCTTTCCTCACCTCTTCCTGACCTCAAACCTGTTCTCTTCCCTTCTGTGCACCAACTAAATGAGCTGCTTGACCTCAGAGACTATATGTGAGACCTACTGAGAACTTCCTGCTCGTACTTGATTATACTCTACAGAGTGTAGAGGAATTTTAATCCAGTAGTGAGGCTGCTTGGTCTAGGGTCATATCCAAAGACCTTCTAGGTCTGTTTGATCCAGATGGAATAATATACCTTCATATTCATTGACTACAATATGAACAACATCTTAAAACCACCTTTAATGCCAAACAGTGAAGGTAAAGTTAATTTGTAGTAGAAGCAACCATGTTTGAAATCTAATTGAGGGCACGCGAATTGATGAATCATAAAAATATTTTGAAGAATGAGTCAAAGATAGGATATTCTCAGGAGATCAGACAGGAAAGAAAGGCCACTTAAGAACTTAACAAAAGTGGCTCTCTAGGACCTTCCTCTCTCTGAGTCTTTTCTCCCTCCCTATTCCCTTTCTCCCTTTTGCCTTCCCTCTTCACACTCTTTCTCCACCTGTTCCCTTCTCTTCCTTACCCATTTCTGTCCTTTCTTCCCTCTCTTTCACTGTCTCTACTCCCTTCTCAACACCACTTCCCATGCCCCCAACTAAACTATTCTATACAAAAAAACTAAAAACAAAAAAAAAAAAGAAAAAAGAAAAGAAAAAATTTGCAAAGTGAGTGAGGAATGGTGGCAGGCAGTTCAGTAGGTGCAGTTCAGTTAATCCAGTGGAGTTCTGTGGAATCAATTCAGTCAATAGAGTTCCTGCAGAGCATTTTAGTTTATTCATGAGCTCATTCAGATTTTATAGGTCATGTAGTGCAGGTCAGGAGAGGCATCTGAGGCCAGAGAATAAGATGGAGCCAGGAGATTAGAGCAAGTTACCACAGTTAGTTTGAAAACATGCAGAGCAATTCAGTTGGAAGATAAGAGAAGTTGGTTTGAATTAGTCAGGTTGGAGAGGATTTTGAGTGAGGACAGCTGAATTAAACCACCATTTACAGTTCAGAAATAACTAAAAAGGGTGAGCTTATTCAGCAGTAAGCTTCGGAGATGACAATCAGATTTGGATATAACAGATGTTGCATATATTTTAGATGTTGATGTTCTGGTCTGTGAGGGCTACAGAAAGACTTTCACGACCAAAGCATTGTCTAAGGTAGAAGAAGCTACCTGCTACCAAAGCATATCTATACAAGAAGTCATGCTATCTATTAGAAAACACAAACTTGATAAAAGCACTCTCAAGAAAGTAAACATCTTCCCATTGATAAGCATAACAAAAATAGTTAACATACACCTATATTATACAATGTTGTTTGCAAATTATTTAGTTTGTACTGTTAGCCACTAACAAATAATGCTTTCTAAATTGACAATACACTTAAGTGGTATCATTTTTTCTCAACTAGAAGAAAAGTACTTATTTGTACCTCAGGAAGTCAGCCTCATATTTTAGGATTTGGGCAATGTTCATTATGTTTAAAAGCATGAGGAGAATGTCAACTTCCTTGTTGACTTTTTTATATCTCTGAGACTTAGGAAATTTTTTGAATTAGTGTGGGTATTTGCTTTCCAGTGACATAAACAATAGTGATTCTTGAATGTATATATGAGGCTTTATTCTTGCTTTTTAAAGATTTGATATTCTATTATACTCAGAATCAATATGTAGGAAAAGGATATTATGAAACTCTTCCTGCAACTTTTTGCTGCACTATTTTGGGTGATCTTGTTGTTGGCAATTGAACCTGAGCCCAGGATCTTGAACTTGCTAAATAGTTGGTCTACCATTGGTCATCGATTCAGGAAATTCCATACTAGCATAGAATGGCATATACTATTTGAGATAAAAAATAAATATTGCTTTTAAAATAAGGTCATGAAACTTTAAATATAAATATTTAATAACCTTTATTAAATAAATTACAAGTATTCTGTTGTTATTTTTACTTTTCCCTAACTCATGATATTAAATCATTTCATAATACTATATAAAGTAGAAATTTAGAGTATAAAGCAATAGATAAGCTTAAAACATGTCAAGCACATTAGCAATTAAAAGGCAAAAATCAATACAGAACACTAGCACAGCTTATAAAGTAAGGTAAAGTAATCAATAGTGGTCCTTTATACCAAATAATTGCAGTTAATTACAAGAAAATCTGCTTGTGTTTTATGGTAATACTAACAGAAGTATTGCAGATACCACAAATTGAATTTAAGGAGGGTGCAAATGAAATTCTACAAACCAATAGAGAACTTTAAAATGATAGACAAATGACTAGAAGAATTCTAAAACTCCTAGAAACCTTTGAGAACAATGTTTGGAAATACACTTGCTCTTCTGTCCTTAAAGAAGAAGAAATAGCTCTAAAACACATTCACAAAGTTAAACTATAGATACCTTACTTAGTAATCTTTCTATTTCAAAATGAAAAAATACTACTTGTTCCAGTTCGTTATTACTGCTAATTAACATTACTACAAATTAGTGTCTTGCAGCTCTAGTGGCTATTTTGCTTCTTTCCCTACACTTCTGGAAGTGATTGATTTCATTTTAACGGTTTCTACTCATGATTTTATTTTTTATTTTATTTTGCCACCAACCAGTTTGTGGCTGGTGCTAGAATTATTTCAAAGATGCTATCTCTTAAATTCACAAACGTAATTGGGTCATATTCATTACATGATGGTGGAGTGGGAGTAAAAACTATCCTTAGAAGACTTACAGAAGGTGTGGAGCTCTTGTTGTTGGTGGTGTTGTTCTTTGTTTCTGAGATTTCCTTTAATTGCAACATTTCTCTCTTCCATTTCTTCCTTCCAAACACTTCCATATAACCCTTCCTTACTGCTCTCCTTTAAATGTTGCCTCAACTTATCTACTATTGTTGCATGCACATGTTTATATATGTTCCTTGAATGTGTGTTTTCAGGGCTGACCTCTTGCCATTTGATATACCCCTCCTTGGTGAGAGACAACTCTCCTGACCCAGCTTTACTCAGTCGTGTAAAATTCTCTCCGTGTGGTGCTGCTGAGTGAGATCTTGTAAACTTTACCATATGCAATTTGAGATTTTTGTTACTGTTTTACTGGTTGGAATCCCATTTGGACCATCGTGTTGATGAAAGTTTGTTAGCATAGCATCTGATGATATTAGGAGATGTTATCTCACAGTGAAGTTCATGATCCTTTGGTTCTCAAAGTATTCCTTCTCCCTCCATCATCAGGAATGGTTCTCGAGCTCAACGTGTGGGAGAGTCCTGTAGATGTATTCACTGGGACTATGTTTTTCTGTAGAGGTCTTGGCCTGTTGCTCAGAGAAGTTTCCTTAGTGATGAGAGAAAAGAAGGTTTCTCAGATAAGACTCTGAAGGATGGGAATTGAATTCTGGGTTTTGAGTGGAGATAGTGCCAGATGTAGCATTCTTTAAGGCCTAGCTTTGTACTGTGCAAAGTATCATACACAATTTGTCCAAAAGTTCAACAGAAAAACACATCAAATGACCATTTATTTATTTATTTATCTATTTATTTATTTCGGTTTTTTTCGAGACAGGGTTTCTCTGTATAGCCCGGGCTGTCATGGAACTCACTCTGTAGACCAGGCTGGCCTCTAACTAAGAAATCCGCCAGCCTCTGCCTCCCAAGTGCTGGGATTAAAGGCGTGCGCCACCATCGCCCGGCATCCATTTATTTTTATTTTTTTAACTTATTTTGTTTATTTTTACTTATTCACTTTACATGCCACTCAAGGTTCCCCCGCCTCGGTCATGCTCTCTCACAATCCTTCCCGGTTACCACCATCCCTTTCTCCTCCAAGCATGTCTGGGGCCCCCTGGGCATCCCCCACCCCGATACTTCAAGTCAATGCAAGGCTAGGCATTTCCTCTCCCACGGAGGTCACACAAGGCAGCCCAGCTGGAAGAGTAGTCTATTTACAGGCAACAACTTTCAGGATAGCCCCCATTCCAGTTGTTTAGGGCCTACATGAAGACCTCCTTTCTGTATCTTTACATAGTAGATAGAAAGTGAACGTAAGTCGCCTTCTGGTTCTTTATGCTATGAAGTCTCAACACTTATTAACTTATCTAAACCCAACTAACTCCCAAGATTTCCATTTCTAAACGATTCTACATTGATGTTTCAGATTTCTAAAACTATAATGGTTTTTATGGGAGGATACAATGTACTGGTTGCAAATAGGTATGACTATCTCACACTTAGTTGTCACGTATCATGAAAGTTCTAAGCACAATTCTTATCTATCACTAGATTTTTATTCATCAAATTATTTTTTGATATATTGTTGGATAATGTGGGTGCCCAGTGTCTGCCCCACCATGGGGCTAGGACTGCTCTTGGAGGCAGGATGAATGGGAAGTTTGACTGTGCTCTCACCCCACTCCGGTGCTGGATCGGAGTCAGGCTATGTGAAGCCATGGGACACCACTACAGGGGTTGGGGAGCGCATTCTGAGGTCCTGGGGGTGCTGGAGCTGGCTGGGGGGGGGATCCCTAAGCCTGCAGGGCAGCTGGGAGAACATCTGATTCTCAGGCTCTTGAGCACCCAGGCTAGTATCCACAAAAGAGCTGAGAATGTAGTGGGGGCCCACAGGCTCGACTGGTCTGTGGCTGAAGAGTAAAGGGGAAGAGAAGCTCAGGCTATGTCCCACAGGGATGAGAGTCCTTGGCTTGGTTTGCTGGCTTGGCTTGGCTTGGTCACAGGGGCTTGCTTGGGTTGGTGGTCGCTGTGGTTGGGAATGTAGAGAAGTCTTCTGTGGGAGATTAGACTCGGCTTGTTAAGTGAAGGCCTGTTCCATTGCTCTCCACAGCAGATTCTAATGAGAAGAGGCAGTCCATCGTTTTTAGATATTTATTGACATGTGGGAAAGTAGATGAGAAAACTGTACCCTAGTTTCTTAGGGCAGGCCTGAGGTTAAATACATTTTGTAGGGAGGAGGGTCTGGGAAAAAAAGCTTAATTTGTTACACCCTCTGGCCTTTAGGTACTTCACTAAAATAGAGATCTATCTTGAGGATATGTGGCCACAGGTCACATTTTCTATCTGTTGTAGGGCTAGGGGCCACTGTCCTACGTGGCTGAGGGAATCAAATCTATGGAGGGCTGAGGCCTCATGTCAGTAGCCTAGTGTCTGTGGGTGTGGCAAAACATCTGCTGTCCCTTAGGGTCATCTGGGGTCCCTCAGGATCTCCTGAAGTCACCGGGGTTTCCAGCCTGTGATTGACCAGAAACCAGGCTGCCTTTCAGGGTCCTACAATGTATTTACTTCATTACTCATGTTTGTATTGGATTAATATTTCAATAAAGGTATATACTTGTGCCCATTTAGGATAATTCTGCAAACAAAGGAATCACCAGATAATAAACTATGCATAAAATAATCAATAAATCAATCACTAAATTTATTCTGAACATTTTACTTTTGGGGGAGATCATGTTCTTCATGGTTCACAGATTAGGCAGTCTTTACGTGTTCATTTATATTTCTGTTAGTTTCAAGACAGGGGCTGTAAAGGTCTGTCACAAGACAGGTGGTACTTCAAATATTTGAGCAGAGTTATCTTGCCTCATTTATACTTTGTAGGTTGTATATGCTTGCAGACACATTTAATGTGTCAGGTTTCTAATTCTTTTGTCATTATTGACTTTTATTTCAAAATTTTCAATTACCAAATGACCATTCTAAAGGTTAGCATCTCAACAGAATATGCAGCTCTAGGTAATCTCTCACTGCATGGGGATGTTCTGAGGTTCCACTTCTGACTTCTCACCTCTGCATTTTCATCTACTTAGAATAAAACATTATGCCTTGTCTGAAGAAATTAGTGTCCAACAATGGAATGAATTAATATTTTCATTTTTTAAAAATTGTATAATTGTTGCCAAAATTAAAGGACAGTGTCTTGGCAAATATCAAGTACCAGGGATTCAAAGTCCTTCTAAAACTGTCTTTAGGAACATAAAAAAAAAGGAAGTTATTTTAAATAGGTTAGATACCAAAATAAATCCAGAAGATTGTCAAAAAAACGAATCATGCTGTTTTCACATCCGAGATCAAAAGAAGCTTCCAAATAATTCATAAGACTTCTGATTTAACGCCATATGGTTGGCATCTTTGCAATAAACAGCTTGAACTTCCTTTTTAAAAAAATTCTCAGACCATCAGAAAAAAAAAAAAAAAACATGACAAACCCCAAACCTAAAATTAACAACTGATGACTACAGTTAAATATTGACCGGCTACTCCATTTGATGATTTGGTTAATGTTCATTGTCTCATGCCCTATATAACTTTGTCCTCCAAGTTACATAATTTCTAGAACTTTATCAAAACCATCAGGTTAGGAATCAAATTTAGTAAGTTCAAGTCTAAAATTTGGCACTCATTCCATTACTGTTTCTGGGGTAAGATAGTTAAGATATTTGAGCCTTATTTTACTTATCTGCAAATTAAGAGCTATGATAGACGCAATTTAGAAATGCATGTAAACTATGAAAAAATGCTTTATGTTACTAAAACATGTTACCGATAGATTATTATTAAAAATAAAACTGAAATTAGAGTCTGCTTAAATGTACTGTAAGATAAATTCCATATCGCTCAATACTATATTTCCCTCTGGCTGTTATGCAAGGATGTGAGTCTTGGAAGCACTTAAAGGATCATCCTCACCCTCAGCAACACCACTATTCTTGTATCTCAACTTCTTTTCTCTCCAATATCACCCAACATGGTTCATCTTGTTTCTTCAGCCTGTCTGCCTCCATGTCACTGGGAAATTTACAAATGCAGAACTTCAGGTGCCATCCAAGACCTGCTAATTCTGTATTCAAATCCTGACAAGTGCCAGCTTGTATTTAAATATTCCTGGTTATAGCAGTATACTCGGAAGTGAGAGTTAAAGAAACCACTTGAATCAATAGGTTTGAGGGTTAGAAAAACTAACTTTAACGATATTAACTGTCAAGTCTTCTAACAAATTCAAATATGCAGCTATGGATATGAATGTATGTAGTGCACCCTCAGGTTAGCAGAAGATAGGTAAAATTCTTAGCGTAGTGTAGTGAGATAGCAGGCTGAGACCTCGGTGCCAGATACAGGGAACAATAAGTACATCTGACAAATGTGACTCATAGATTTTTAATTTGAAGGGGCTCTAAGATGGCACTTCCATAATGACATATTTTATTGTGTGTCTCTAAGAGTCAAGGAAAACATGTCGATATTTTCTCCTGCACCTTCTGCTAAAATTCCTTAATATATGTCTGATCTTCTTTATGTGATACCCTAGGCTATATGATTTTATTCAATGTTACCAGAAGAGGGGATGGCTCTTGTACTGAAAATCGAACTTAGACCATCATGAAGCTAGACATATAATATTTTTAAAAACCACAATTCTCTCTTAAACATCTTTTACTATTGAGAGTTGGAAAGTATTACCTAACTCAGGTTCAATGTTTTGGGTATAATTAGATGTACTGATCTTTTGTATTGTTTTGCTTTGTTTTGTGGGGTTTTTTTTTAAGTTTGTTTTGTTTGTGGTTATGGTTTTTTTTTTGGAGTGGAAGAACTTACCAGAGTCCTAGTTTTCATCTTTGATCATCTATATGGACTGAGATATAACAGATGGAAATGCTGAAGTAGTTGATGGTATAGTGCTTAAGACTGGACACTGAGGGCATCAATTAAACCGAGATCTGGAAAGAAAATTCCTACTTCCAAAACTTTGGTATTAAAAAGAGTGAAAGAACTTTTATGGTTGGCATTACCGCTTTAACATTACTAGGCATATATTTTATTATAATAAACACTTTTTAAAAATAAAAACATTGGAGATTAGGAGAACCTAGAATGAGCACCATAAAAATGAACTATACATTTTCATCTAAAAAAGTGAAATAAGGAGAAAATGGTAAGAAAAAAAATAACACAATTCCTTAGACTTTGAGAAACTCTGTATGGTTGAGAAAATAGTCACACAAGAATGTATTTCTGCAGGAATAGGAATGTATCTAGGTCCCATGAGAGCACTTACATTTTTCTCTCACAAACTGTGCATAGAGGTAACATGGGGATATTTGTAAAAGCTATAATTTTACCAAAAATTGAAAGATGCACTTGTATGAGAATGCAGTGGATAGAAATGATATCTTTGGAAACTGATGTAGATTTATTCAGAGTCATAATAAGGGAATAGCCATAGATTACTTTGAGAGATGTCAAAATCCATAGAAGGAACTTTATGCATTATATCCTGAACAGTTTTACATAAAAGAACAGCAGCAGTAGAAGCTGTAGTAGAGGAGAATGAGAGTGTTTTGAAATTTTATTCTATTTTAAATTTTGTGCATTTTTGTATCTGAATGTGTCTAGGCTTTCAAGTGTGTGTGTGTGCGTGTGTGTGTGTGTGTGTGTCTGTGTGTGTGCGTGTGTGCATGTGTGTGTTTCTGCTAAAGGAACATAGTAATAAAGTCCTTCTATTGACATACTGCTGTATCTATAGATCAGTGCATCATTCAGTTCCCACCAGAGAAGATTCTTCTTTTCTTCTTGTAGCAGATGGGAATTAAAATAGAAAACAACAGTTGAACCATTTACAGATAGGGACAGACTTTAGAGTACTCAACCCTAAATGAAATGTCAAATCAAAATCCTCCCCCTAACTTTCAAGTGTTTATGAAGAAGAGGAGGCAGAAGGATCGTAAGATCCAGAGTGATGGATAGCTCCAAGGAAACAGTGTTTTCCATATACACCAGAGTTGATAAACATATGAACTCACAGAGAGTGTGGCAACATGCAAGACATGTACAAATTCAACCTAGACAACATCCACAGAGGAATACAGGGAAGTGTACGCAAAGTCCCACCAGAACTAGGAAGCTATCTGAATGATATATGCTGAAAATCAGTTGTCTCCAATCAGATGTCACTGAGTATATTAACCATACCCCAGTGCAGGCCTCACAGTGGACTCTATGTTTTTGGTGTGTGGCTTTTGTTTCGTTTTGGTATTTATGACTTACTGACTTTTGTTCGTCTTGACCCTTCTTCTTTTGTTCCCCTTTCTTTCTTTCTTTCTTTCTTTCTTTCTTTCTTTCTTTCTTTCTTTCTTTCTTTCCTTCCTTCCTTCCTTCCTTCCTCCTTCCTTCCTTCCTTCCTTCTTTCCTTTCTTCCTTCCTTTCTTTCATTCTTTCTTTGTTTTATGGCTTATATAGGAGAAAAAGGTAGAGAAACAGAGAGAGAGAGAGAGAGAGAGAGAGAGAGAGAGAGAGAGAGAGAGAGAGA
>NW_021604567.1:9774344-9828750 GCF_004785775.1 Grammomys surdaster | reverse complement strand
AGAGAGAGAGAGAGAGAGAGAGAGAGAGAGAGAGAGAGAGAGAGAGAAAGAAGAGGGGGAATATCATTATGTATTATGTATGTCGGGAGTAGTAAACAGGTGAGGAAGATCTGGAAGGAGTTTATAAAGGATAAATAACATAATCAAAATATATTTTATTTAAAAAATCTAAATGAAAGCTTTTGAGATATACATATATATATATATTTACAGTCATCATGAATATTGGTTTAAATAAACTAAAGACAGTTATGTTAAAAAAGTACTATCCTTCTAACTTCATATCTGAGAAAGCATGAGTAGGGAGTAATTAACTTTTACCAATTTGTGCATAAAGTACAAGCTCTGTGTATGATAATTAAATGTTGGTCATGTTGTCTTTCCAATGACACAAACAATAAAAGCTCAACAATATATAAATTCTTAAATCTGTGAGCTTCTTACATTTACAACAATTTTGACAACTCTTAATACTATTCATAATGAAGGACTATTATCAGTAGAAATGAGAAAACTTAAAATCTTTTTAATTTAAAGGAAGCTTAACATCTGCTCTCTGTAGGAAGCTAAAGCAGACACGTCAGTGTGGTACAATGAATGTCATGTGAGCAAGGCAGATGTGTCAAGGAGAGATTAGGATTTTAGGGACAGAACCAGGGCTATAGAAATAGAGTTGGCCTTGCTTACCTTATATTTAATAGTCATCAGAACAGTATTGCTATATAGCTATGCTAGTTGTAGTCTGTCTCAAATTCTCCAAGTCAAACTTGCCTCTGTTCACTTCTTGTCTCCCTTATCAGTTACAGGCCTTCTAGCATAGCGTCTCCCATCTCTGCAATAAAACTTTCCTCACAGTTGTGTTATTCCTGTTTCTCTTTCTGCTATTTTTCTTCCTTAGTCTTGCCCCCTATTTAAGGAATCTTTCCAGTAGCTGACTAAAACATTCATTTTGGAGAAAATTTTAAGAGTATCATTTAAATCGCAAATCGCTTTGCCATGCATCTATACTTGATTTCTCTGTTACAGAACATTTTCATTTGGAACATTTTCTTTGATTTTAAATTTTGCTTTCATATGTTTCATCTTGACTATAGTTTCCCTTCCCTCCACTCCTCCCAGCCCCTCTGCACACCCATCTCCCCTCACCGGTAGATCCACAACTCCTCCATTGGTCTTCAGAAAAGTGCAGACCTCCCAGGAATATCAACCAAACATGGCATAACAGGTGACAATAAGACTGGACATGTTAGTATAACATTTTATAGATTGCTTTATGCCTTATTGCTTCTACCAAACTGTTTGAAAAACTTAAACTATTTGTAATTCCTGACTCTTTGTGAGGCATAGGTATATGTATTCTGATGCAAGCCCTTGTGAAGGTTGAGGGTCTCCTTACGTTTCCCCTGAAAAACTATCCACATGCTTTCTGAGACAAGTATTTGCCTTTCACTGGGTCTATTGGTCCTCAATTGGGGTCAGCATGTTGGGCTGCTATCCCCAAGGATTTGCCCATCTCTGTCTTCCCAATATTGGAATTGTTGGTACATAGTATCACACCTTGTCCTCAATCTTTCACAGCAAGTAATTTGCTGACTGAGCTTTTGTATTAGCCCCTTCATGTGACATTAAGTATTTATTTCAGAGTTAATTGACTTTTCTCTTTATACATGGTGCTCTGCTATACCACAAAACCCTGCTTGTTTACATGTACTTGGCATGGTTTGCTTTCATCAATTGTGGTTATCACTTGCTGCTGTATTTCAATTAGATAATACGAATAAATAAATTTTTTGAGTCTGAAAAGCTATTGGATAACTTTCTTCATTCTATTTTCTTCGTTGTCTACTTTGGGAATTGTCTCATATTGTATGCATGATTTTATAATCTGATTTTAAACTCAAAACTACTCTGTTATCAATTCTATTTATTATTTCAATGCTTCTATTAATATGTAAGTTCAATTTTATATTACCATACTTTAAATTCTAAGAATATTTTTAATTCTTGCAATAGTGCTTTATTAAATTGGTGATATATATAAATTATATTTTCACAGTATATATATATATATATTCATTCTAATAACAAATGTTTAATCTTTTTGTGTTCCAAGCTCTTTTTAATTGGTTGTTTGTGATATTAAATATTTGGAGAGGCAGTTATATACACAATGATACAGTATGTATATCCAGCTTCCCCTAACCTGCTATACACACTAAACTGGCCTTGAACTCACAGAGATCAATGTGCTTGCCTTGGCCTCCCTGGACTAAAGTTAGAGGCATGGGCCATATGTTGCTTATATTTTGCTCTTTTTGTTTGTCAAAATCAGTTTGGCAGCTTTTGTCTGATATCTTATAATTCTTTATTTTCAACTTGCCCTGTCATCAGATTCTGTATAATGTTGAGTATAATCACGTTAGAGCCCAATATAGTCTAAAATGAGTCAGACATTTAGGGGATAATCTCTCATATTTGCATAATCAACCCATTTGAGCCTTTGTTCATGACAAATTTTTTATGGAATAGTAGTGTAGTTGTAATTATTTAAAAAATGCTTTAATCTAGTCCCGTACTTAAGTCTCATCTGTCAGCTAAATAAAAGTACAGGAAGATAGAAAGATTGAGATTTTCACATTCAGCACATAGTCTTACATTCATATTATCATCTTATATTCACTCCATAAATTTTTCCAGATTTAAAGACGTCTGCATGATTGTCAAAGCTCACTGATGAGGCTATCATAGGTATATATGTGGATATTTCTCACACGTTTTTCCCCCTATTTCTTTTTACCTTACTGGCATCCATTCACTATCTGGTGAGGTAAAGGTGTGTCCTGTTACTGAGACTAATCATCATTAGAATCTAAATACGTTGTTAGTAATATTTATAAATATTAGACCTTCATTCAGTATACACTTGATAGAATATGTATATATAATATTTGTATGTGTTTAATAAGAATGTAGTTTAAATGGGGTGATTTGATATTCATACTGCTTAATTTTATCTTTTTATTACTTTAAGACACTTAGAAATCTGAAGGTATTAATTGAAATAATTATGCAATTTGCAATGTATTTTAAAAGCTATGATAAGAAGTAATAAAACTTTGGTTGATGCATGGATTCCCTTGCGAGTAAACACAATAAAAATTACCAAAGATATTAAGGAAAAAAAATCACATGTATAATAGTGATGGACTGTAAGAACAGTATATATTTCTGTGTCCTCATGGGGTGAATTAAGTTCACATTCCATGTTTCCATGAGAGTGCTAAACATGGATATTGTCAGTTAAAATATAAGTAAAGTGAGAAACTGGAAAAAATTAAACTGTGTGACTTATATCAACAGGAGCTTTCATTTCTAGAATATACTATTAAATAAGTGCACGGAGTAGAGAATTTGAGGAACACAGCAATAAACTGCTTTAGACTGTTTTAAATGTCATGGAATTGTGATTAAACAGAATAAACAAAACAGTCACTGGAGGTGTATGAAGATGTCATCACAAACATTTCTTGTAGCATTGTTCACAAGGACAGATGAATAAGTAGCACAGGGAAGAAACTGAGACTGAAGATTTCTAAATTTTGGGGATATTGGAACTTTTAGATAGATCACGAAACGGATTTGGTAATGGAAAGGCATCCAAAGATAAAAAGATAGTGAGTATGAGATGCAGCAAAATGTGAACATAAACAGTTGTGCATTTTAGAAACTGGGAAGTCCATGTCGGACCATGTGGCATCAGAGCAAATAATACTGTGAATTTAAAATGTATCCAAGTGACAAGAGAAAAAACATCCATTTCATAATATAGAGCACTTGAGTGGCCAGCAGACTTAAAGAATTAAAATTATTGATCACAAAGATCTGGCTATTCTGAGATAAGTTATCCGGAAAGATCGACAGACTACCATGAAATATGAATGAAAATAAAATCCTGAGTTTAGCGTGGAAGTTGTGACACATGTCTTTAATTCCAGCACTTAAGAAGCAGGCAGGTAGATCTTTGATTTTGAAGGCAGCCTTGTGTACAGAGAAAGGTCCATGTTAGTCAGGACTATACAGAGAAACCCTGTCTCAAAAACCAACCAACCAACCAACCAACCAAACAAACAAACAAACAAACAAACAGAATATAAAAATAAATGCTCAAGAATATGCAAATCAAAAGGAAATTTTGTTTTGATTTGAAATATGTGGACAGCACTTAAAGTTGATGTTGTATAACTTCTAGAATTTTTAGTAGTTCAGAATAGAATATACTTATTTTAAACAAATTAGGCACCTCAGCAAAATAAATTTCAGAGATGCATTAAGACTTATAGTCAAGATATTACAGCAAAACCTTGGACATGATGCAATAAAACTTTCCAGGGCTCTACAGTGACTGTCCAGTAATTTGGGATATTATATGAAATCTGAATTAATTTATTATGTATAATAATTAATTAAAATAATTGCCTGAAAATAGTTGGATTAGAAGATAGCAAATTTATAACTAGTATTAATAATATTTTCTTGTGGGTCTGTATATTCTGTTATTTGTTTCTTAGCTTTTTCCTGTGTTTCTTCTCCCTTTATTTTGCTGGTTGTTTTTATATGCTTACAACAGACATTCCCTTTAACAATCGAGCTATGTATTTATCATTCTTGATCAAATGAATGTCCAAAGCAAAAGGGAAAAAAAGTAACAAATGCCATCATTGATATTTTAGGAAAACTGACTCACTTATTTTTTCACATGATTGGTTCTCTTTATATCTTCCCCCACTGGAGAATGAAAGAAGCACTTGGTGGCAAAAATATGCACTATCAATTCCAGAAACACATACGCTACTTAGTGAAAACCTTCGTTGAAACAGAACGTCTGCAGGCACATCAACCAAAATAGGTCTGTTCTCATGGATCTGAGGTTTTAATTAAAGGGATAAGAATATAAATAATAGGCACTAAAATAAGTTCATTGTACATCTTTTATAAGGGAATACATTTGGGAAAAAGACAACCAGCAGCAGAGGATGAAGAGGCATGGAAGACTAAAATTTTAAAAACAGATGAGATTGTCATAATTTCTTTCTGCCACCTAGAAGCGAACATAATGCAAAGACCATCCTTACTTCAAGGTTTTCATAGACATTAATCAGCAAAGGGTACTTGAGCTCCAAGGATGGGAGAGGAGCCTCTTTTTACAAATTAGAGAGTTAGGGGAAATTCTAGTATATTTTAAATTGGAAACTAGGGAAGGTGATAATAATTATTGTATATAACTTTAGTTGTGAAATTTGCTTGAAGGAAACACAGATACTTTTTATGCTTTGAAGTAGCAGAAAGTATAATTCAATCTAGATTTTGAGAAGAATGCTATACATAAACTATACATTGGAGACCAAGCTGCAGATGGGTCGAGAAGGAACTAGAAGGATGTCAGTCATTCGTGATATACAGTAAAGGACTGAGAAGAGATGCTCATTCAGCCTTTTGGTTGTTGGGACATTGAAAAGGAAAAGACCATTGTCTACAAAGGGTTGGATTTCTACTGCTGGGTTAGATTTTCTTACTGGAGAGGACAGGACTTTAGTGACATCTATTGGTCGGCTATAAATTCTCATTTTCCCTAGAATCTCTTTTTCTACTATAATTCACCTAAGTCAAGTGCTACAGTAAATATCATAAAACATTAATATACTGTATCTTGGGTGAGGTTACCTCCCAAAGAAAACTCTGAGTCCTTACTTTCATATTGTTACTGCCATAACAAACCACTGCAATTTGGAAACTTTCAAACAGCAGGGACGTACTCTTTCTCCCCTGGTCTGGATGCTAAAACCTGAAATCAAAAAGCCATTAAAGCCATTACTACCCTTGCTGGCTGTAAGGAACACTCATTTTATCTATTCTTGCTTCTTTAACCCTCTTTCTTTTTCCTGCCTAAAAAGCCCTAATCCATTTTCTGCTTCATCTTAAACATGTTATCGCTCCATGCCTGTGCCTCTGCTTTTCCTGTCTTTTTACCAACATAATATTTTTATTGATTCTTTCAGGATTTCACATCACGCACCCTGATCACATTCATTTTTTCAGTTCTTCCATGCTTGTGACCTCCTCCCAAAAAAAAAAGAAAAAAAACAAAAATGAAAAATAAATAACAATAAAAAACAAAACAACAATTTAAAAAAGTCCAGTTTGTGTTTTCTATGTACTCACTTGAGCATGGTCAAACTCAGTGGCTTGCCCCTCAAATAGAGCTGAATATTTCCCCTCTTGCACTTCTGCCAGAAGCCATTGACTATGGGGATCTACATTTCAGCATTCGAGTTACACTTTAAGAGTTCTCTTTGATGGCTTCCTGTTTAGGATACTACTTTTATGAAGGCATGGAGGTTCATGTAGGGGTAGTGGTTGTCATAGAAGCTTTCCACGTCCTTCTTTCTCAACTATGGTTGGTAATCATTGACATCATCTGCTGTTTGTGCCCTGGATTCTACCTGCCCTTGAAGATTGAAGGTCAGGTGATAGGGAATCAAGGACACAGACTCTGGGAGCAGATCAGACATGCTGCAGCAAGCTCATCAAAATGCACCTGCAAGCTCCTTTAATACTCTCCACCCGTGTGCCATTGGTTCCAAGAAAGAGTCTCCTCTAAACAGCAGTTCCTGATTGGCTGACATTGTCTGCTTCAGCAATTCTTGGTCTCTCTTGCTGTCCCAAATTGAGTCCTCTTACAGGAGATGCCTTTGGGACAGCCCCCCCCCCCCGCCCCAGTGTTTTCACAGAGATGACCACACAGCCATTCTTCTCACAATCATCGCCAAAGTATTTTCCTCTCTCTTTACAGTCACAGTAGCACTGATTACTTGTGGTTTTTCATGACTGCACAGACCGAAAACATGGCCCTAGCTGCAGTAGGCACACTGATCCTAACAAGATCCTCAGAGGGAGCCCAGACACCAAACATCACCATGGCCTCACTACTATCAGTATGGACAGGTGGCAGTACAACCCAGGGCCATCAACATGTCTTCAGGTTGCAGCACGGAATACGTGTTGCCTCTCTCCAGAGTGGATACATGGCTCCATTTTCTGTCTTTCTCACCTCTCCATCATGTATTTGTTCACCGTCATGATACATGCAGCCTATGACTCGAAGCTGGAGTGGCTTGGGTAGCTTCTGCTGCCTGTTGCAGATTCTGCTTTCTTCAGTATGTAAATTCATCTTACATTTAACTCCTGGATCCTTTACTGATTCTAGAATTCCAATTTACTCTCATTTCAAACCTTTAGGTATCTTGAAGCTGCATTGTATACTTCAGGGAAAATACCTCTCTGTGCCTCTGTTTTTCTCTTACATGTTGGACTGACTGGAAATATACAGTTTAGTAGATATAAATTGTCTGCTGCACAAACATGAATTACCAAAGCAGAGCCGCGTGTGCCCATAATTCTAGCCCTGTGGAGGGAGATACGGGTGGATCCTCGGAGTTTGCTTGCCATTTAGTTTAACTTTTTTAGAGAGTGTCCAAGGTTCAGTCAGAGACCCTGTCTTGGTTGGTAGGAGGAGTACAGGTAAGGAATATACCTAGCAACTACCTTTGACCTTTTCACACACACACACACACACACACACACACATACACACATACACACACACACACACCACACAAACACACTCTACACATACCACACACACACACACACACATACAAACCACATACACACACCACACACACACATACACACACACCACACACACACATATACACACACACACCACACCACACACACACACCACACACACACACCACACACACACACCACACACAAACATACACACACAACACACACACCACAAACACACTCCACACACACCACACACACACCACACACATAGACACACAGACACACACAGGTATACACATACCTATCTCTAGATATAAATACGTATGCATACAAACATACAAAAGATTCCTGTACTTGCTTCAGTACCAATACCAAATATAGTGTGACTTACTCTTAGATTATTAAATAATATTTCCTTGGATGTGAGTGAGGAAAACAATAATCTGTATGGATAGCTGTGAAGGTGTTTAGGGAAGACACATCAGCTCACACTAGGATAAGATAGACAAAGAAATAGTGGGGAAGGAGTTGCCTATTGAAATATTATGGTTATCTACTTACGCCATATCTTCACTAAAGCCACTTTACAAGACAATCAAGGATTAAATCGCAGATGAAATATATTATCCTTCAGGAGATATAATTTTTTTAAAAAAAGCTCTGTAAAACCATTTTTTCAGTACTTTTGAAAGTTTTACTTAGTTCTGCAAGAAATTTATATTTAAAAAATAATTGTTGAGTGTGATTTATGTGGATGTAACTTTTATTCCTACTATATTATTACCATGAAGTAGACTCTTTATTTAGCCTAATGAGCTGTAATAACAACCTTAAACAAAAACATAATTTTTACAATGTGAATAAAACTTGTGTTTCTGCATACAGAAAATTACTAAAACAGATCATGTAACTAAAAATGAAACGTAACATTACAAGAGCTCACACTTTTGTCAAAATATCAACTCTCATGGAATATTTCCCTGAATATGTAGTAAAATTCAGGAGCAGTTTTTGTTTTGACTGAGCACCATTCTACATGTGCATGTATGACATAAACACAACATTAAAATATTTTGAAGACTTCATTTCATTATGAAGTAATGGGGGCTATGATGAAACGCATAATCTCAAAAATTCATTAATAAAACTAATTCCAGTCTTTGTGAATTTTATTGACAAAGGAAAAGATTCGCATTCATGAACAGAAGTAGACATTTGAAAGAGCACACAAACCTTTTTCTTTCTTCCTTTACCTGTCATACCTTTCTCTTACAGGACCTAGGATTCCAGCACATTCGGTCTCATCCACAACACAAGAAGACTCAAGAGTTTAGATCAAAAGATCAACCCTTGTCTCTAGAGAGGCAAGAAGAGGATAACTTGTTTTGTTTCGCTTTAATGTTTTGTGTTTTCTCTTGCTATTAAACATAGAGACAAGGGACTGAGGCAACTCATTGTATAATCTGCACTCACAATACCACACACTTCATCTCTGAACCCACCTCCCAGCTTGCTTAGTCTATCTATCTATCTATCTATCTATCTATCTATCTATCTATCTATCTATCTATCTATCTATCTATCTATCTTATAAGAGAGTCCTGCCAGATGTTGTTAACCCATTGATTAACTGTCAGAGCTCTCCTCAACACATACAGTTGAGGGTGGTGATCCAATTGCTCCTACAGCTAGACTCCCTCTGGGGAGTCAAGAATTGTAATTCAGATGCTTGTATTTTTGCCAACTAATATGACCCGATAAACCGGGTCATGGACTAACTATTTCCCTCAAATCCCCCCCACCGGAGAGAATTTAGGAATAGAATGATGTCTTTTTGATTATCTGAAGCAGTGTGTCAGTCGTGGTGCAGAGTGTAGAATGTTCCACATCTCCCTGTAGCCTGTCATAATCCTGATTCTCCGTTCAGCTTGAGTGCACAGGTTTCCAATTAGTTTGGAATTATGTGAGAAAAGATTTGGGGTTTACTGAACTACTTGTTGCTAATGTCACACTCTCTTTAGGACTGCTTAAGTATGGAGCACGATGATGTGTAATATATACTGCCTAATATTTTAAACTAAAGATCAAAATATTGATTTCATTTTCACAATCTAACATATATTAAGTACACTTGTTAAGCAAAACAGACGCTTATTTCAAGTGTAATTTTTTCCTGCAGAGTAACACCATGAGGATGATCATGGTCATGCACCCTTAATTCTTATTTCTTAGCCTCCCTAATAATGGGATCATAGACAACAAGTACCTGCTTCTCAGATAATGTTTTTATATTTATTTTGGTAGTATAAAACACTGCAATTATATAGTTATATATTATGGATTTTAGTATGTAGGTTTATTATACAAATACAAGCAAAACAGAGGCTGGAGACATGGTTGATTGGTTAAGAGTGCTTTTGCCCTTCCAGAGGACATAAGTGTATTCTCCTGTACCCATTTTGGTATTCACACACAAATAAATGGTAGACACTCAAACAGACACATATGCACATAAATAAAAAAAAAAAGCTTGAAAGAACAAAGAATGCCAAGCAGAAATGATTTCAAATCAACAATGTTCTGCTTTTTCAATGATGTTACCCTAAGAAAAGTGGAAGTATTGAAAGGTTGCAAAACAAACACAATGTACTATTTCACTGGCCTTAAGAATTAAATCTGCATGAAAAACAATCCTTTTATTCTAATTGTCCAACCTCATGCATACGTTAACTTTATAAGCAGTATTCAATTTGGGTAACTTACCAACTTAAAAGTTGATGATGAAGAAAGTTATAGCACCATACTTGAGATTGTAAAGTATGCAATTAACAAGACAAAGTGACATAAACTTTGTTAATATGTGGACAGTTTAAGGATCAGTCCTTAATATGTGAATACTTTAAGGACCAGCCATTAAAGAAAAGTACTGCATGGTCCCTGGACTAAGAAGGCAATTATACCAGAAGAACCAACAAAAGCAAAAATATATGAGTCAAGATAAAATTAAACAATAGATTCAAAGTTCGAAAGATATTTGTTTATTGTCAGCATAGAATCTATGCAATTATCAGTTCTTATGTCTTGATGAAAATTCTTTAATAACAGAAAAAACACAATTATTTGAAAATGACTGTTAATTCACTAGTTCTATTTGCTTTGTCTTTTCTTGCTTCCCTGCTTCTCCATATGTATTTTTATATCAAAGTTTCACTCTCTGCAGTGTGTACTGAGCATATCACATAGCCACTTAATATTCTTTTACTCTCTTATACTTCTAATTTGAATATCTCTCTTTGAGATTTTCAGCACTAGTTTATTTTATTAGGTTTAATGTGCAGGATAACTAACTAGTTTTCTTTCTTACCATCCAATCTTATATCTCTTTTTCTAAAAATAGCAATTGCTCAATATCCTTATGAAAGGGCATGATAGAGGAAATTACATACAATTCTACTAAAGAGGTCAGTTAGGTTGCATCTGAAAATGAAACATGTTTTATCATACAAAACTACAAGGTACTGATGACAGAGTGCTTTAGATTTGTTAAAAAAAAAAAGTCCAAAGCTGCTGTACTATGCATAACTTCACTATCATTCTGACTCATGTCTCAAACTCAAACAATAGACTTAAATTCAATTGTATTTAGCCTGAGACATTGGTATCTGTGCAGATTAAAAGAGGTATGCATGCACAAATTATAGATACATTTATTACAAGCTGAACTATAGAGTAGTTTGTATCACGTCATCATTTCAAAACTACTAAAGCTAAATGAGTTAGTTCCTTGCTCTTGCTGGGATAAAAACACCATGACCGAAGTGAGTTCATGAAGACTTGATTTTGGCTTACATTTGCAGACTGAGAGTTTATCATGGTGGGGCCTGACAGTACATTTTCAAACATAGAAAAAGTAGAGACAGATTGGAAATGGGGTGAGACTATGGTCCTTCAAAGCCTGCTCCAATGAAGAGTTTCCTCCAGCATGACCCTATCACTTAAGTCTGTTACCTATGAAAGTGGCACCTCCAACATGAGGACCAGTGTTCAAATACTTCACTTTTCTTTCAAACCATCACAAGGGAATAAACAGAGAACTCCTATCTTTGATGATTTTACAATCTAGAGTAGTGATGGAAACAGAAATGACTAAAACTCCAGAAATGGAAAACTCAGAGCAAAGGTGTGATATATATTTGCAGTTTCATAAAGTATCTCTGTGCTAATGTATGGTATAAACAGACTTTGTGTCAGCAGAGGGCATGGAGTTGTGTAGGAACTTGATCCCAAGTATATATTCACAGAATGTGCCAATTTGAGGCTTCACAGGGCCGAGAGTATGAAATCAGCAGAGTTCTCATTTTTTTTCGAGAATAATTGAGAATCAGGGACCAGTTGACTGATGGGCTCTATTCAAAGCTTAAAATCTAAGTGGTTATGAGGAAATCAAATGCAGGCACTTTTCCAAAGATTTCAAACCATACAGACTGACCACATTTGCTACTTGGGCTTATATAATCAGCCCCAACTCTCTGCATTTCAAAGGAGAGGGCACACCATCTTTCACTGATGAGACTATTTTGCAGTGATTTTAAAATATCATCTATCATTTAAATAAAATTACTAATTATACCCAAACTACGCAGCAAAAAAAAAAAAAATGGGAAAAGTGCAGAGTCTGGAGAGTTAGATGTCTGTAAAATTATCATCTGACAAGGCTGAGCACTTGGTTTAAACCCCAGATTCCACATTAAAGAGTTTGTTGTGTTGGTGGCTACATTCAGCTATACTGTAGAAACAGGTGGTTAAAATTTACTCACCATCCAGAGATGCCTATGGAGAGAATCTCAGGTCTCACTGACACAGTTTCAAGAAGAGTTTGTTTGCTGGTGCCTGAGGAATGATAGTCCACATTAACCTCTATCCCTCTTATACACATGTGCAATCAGACATAGACACAACAATTCTACATGCGTACACACATGCACACTGATGTGTGCAACGAGAAAGAAGCACATACTAAAGTCAAATTTGATCGACTTTTGAAATTATCTGTCAAGAATACTAAAGGTGGTTGTTGTTGTTGTTTTTTAATCTAATACAGAAGATCAAGGGAAAGTACTGGTATTCAATGCAAAATAATTAATTATAAAGAAATATATAAGCTAAACAGAAAATAGTCCAAATTGAATAGAAATATCAGAATTTTGTTTTGTAACTTTTACTTTTTAATTCATTTTAACCTTTATTAAAAATAGATTCTTTTTTCATACAATATATCCTGATTATAGTTTTTCTTCCATTTCTCCTCCCAGTTTGCCCCATCTCCTCTCTCATCCTGATCTACTCCATTTCTGGCTGCTATTACAACAGTAGCTCTCCTTGTATCTGATATCCACTCCATTCTCCTCTCCAGCCCCTCTTCCATCCAGTACCCTCTCTCCACTTCCAATGACTAATTTACTCCTCCTTCTGAGTAAGATTCAAATATCCTTCCTTCGGTTCTCCTTTCTGTTTTTTTTTTTTTCACTCCAGATTGTATTCCCTTCCCAGTCCTCCCAACAACTGTTCCACATCTCATACCTCCTCCCTGGCTCCTCTCTCCATGAGCGTGTGCCGACACCCAGCTCACACTACCAGACTTCCACATTCCCTGGGGACTCCAGTATCTTGATGGTTAGGTAGTCATGTCAGCTAGTGTATTCTACTTGGTTGGTGATCTAATGTCTGAGAGACTCTGGGGGTCCAGGTTAATTGAGTCTGCTGGTCCTCCTACAGGGTCACCCTCATCCTCAGCTTTTTCTAACTTTTCTCTAATTCAACCACAGGGGTCAAGCAGCTTCTATCCATTGGTTGACTGCAAATATCTGCATCTGAATCTTTCAGCTGTTTGTTGGGTCTTTAGGAGGGCAGTCATGATAGGTCCCTTTTTGTGAGTGCTCAATAGCCTCAGTAATAGTGTCAAGCCTTGAGGCCTCCCCTTGAGCTGGATGCCACTTTGAGCCTGTTGAGAAACTTCTATACCTCAGGCTTTTCTCCATTTTCATTCCTGCAGATCTTTCAGACAGGAACAAATATGGGTCAGAGTTCTGACTGTGGGGTAGCAACTCCATCCCTACCTGATGCCCTATCTTCCTGCTGGAGGTGGGCTCTACAAGTTCCCTCTCCTCAATTTACGACATATTATCTAAGGTCCCTCTCTTTGAGTCCTGAGAGTTTCTTACCTCCCAGGTTTCTGGTACATCTTAGAGGGTACCCTCAACCTTCTACATCCCGAGGTTGCCTGTTTCCATTCTTTCTTCTGGTCCTCAGGACTTCAGATCTTTTCCCTCACCCAATATCAGATTGTGTTCCCCCCTGCTCTTCCACCCTGTCCTCTTTCCCTCCAAGGTCTTTCCCTCCCTCCCTCCCTTCCTCCCTCCCTCCCTCCCTCCCTCCCTCCCTCCCTCCCTTCCTCCATCTTTATGCTGTTTATCTTCCTTGGATCTATGAATTGTAGTGTGGATATCCTTTATGGCTAATATACATTTATAAGAGAGTATATAACATGCATGTCCAGGAGAGTGAATGCGAATTGGCAGGTGGTAGATCTTGTCTAGGACATTCCAAAGAAGTGGGACATGAGGGAAGCCCCTGGGAGTACATGAGGGTGTCTCTAGCAGTGTGGGATACAGAGTGGCCTGAAGTACCCACCTCAGGTAGCTGGACATGACTCCCAGTGGAGGAATAAGAAGACCAGCACACCCACAAAATTTTGACCCAAAATTTTCCTGCTTAAAACATGTGCAGGGACAAGGTTGGAGCAGAGAATAAGGGATTGGCCAAACAATGACTGGCCTGACTTGAGATCCATCCCATGTGCAAGAACCAATCCCTGACACCATTAATGATACATACTCTGTTATGTTTGCAGACAGGGGCCTAGCACAACTGCCCTCTATGAGGTTCTACCAAAAATCTTACTGAAACTCAGAGGTGAAGGAGAAGTAGGGATGGAGGGAGAAGCCATGTGACAGGGTGGCTTGGCATAGGTGGAGGCTGCAATCTGGATATGAAGTGAATAAGTAAATAATCTAACAAAAATTTTAAAAATGAATAGGCTTGTAAGAGATAACAATAAAACAATGCATAATAAAATATAATGGGATAAATTACGAACAATCTCATAAAAGTTGGGTAAGGTAAACCAATAGTGCAAAAGAGACCCAAGAGAAAGCACAGTAAACAGAGAACACACCTTCACACACTCAGGCATCCCATAAGCATACTAAGTTGAAAGCCATATGCAGAGGATCTAGTGTATATTCCTGATAGCCTATGCTTGCTGCTTCTGTCTCTGTGAGTAATTATTATTATTTAGAGAGCCTTGTTTTCATGGAATCCTCCATATTCTCCAGATCTTACACTTTTTCTGCTTCTTCTTCAGTAGATTTCTCTGAGTTCCTAGAGGAGGTATTTGGTAGTCATTTTATTTAAAATTGTGATTTTCCAATCAATATCTCTGTCTGTCTCAGTATCTCTCTGTCTCTTTCTATGTCTCTTTCTATGTCTCTTTCTATGTCTATGTATGTCTATGTCTATGTCTGTCTCTGTCTCTGTCTCTGTCTCTGTCTCTGTCTCTGTCTCTGTCTCTATCTTTCTCCCCATAATGTCTGGCTGTTGAAGTCTGTATTTGTTCCCATCTGCTTCAGGAGGAAGCTTCTCTGATGAAGGCTGAATAAGGCACTGTTCTATGAGTATATCAGAATATCATTAGGAGTTATTGTACTGGTATTATCATTTAGGCCATTAGTATTTGGTTTACCCTAGATCCTGGGTCTAGTCTCATGTTCTTACTTATACAAACTGTGTCTCGTATGGGTTTTATCTTTTGGAATGGCCCTCAATTCAAATCAGACACTGGTAGGTAACTCGGTCCAGCTTTGTGTTACCATTACTCTAGCATATTTTACATGCAGGACAGCCTGTAGATATGTTTTATTGCTGGATTGGTGTCAAACATGGTTTTAAAATTATCAATAAGCAGGAGTTAATTATTTAACTTTATTTCTCATCATGGAAATTTAGTTAATATCCACAAGACTATTTTCTCTCATTCACCATAAAAGTCATTGAAGCAAGCATTTCTTACAGAGCAACAGCTTATGAATCAGCACAATTACTTTATTGAAGATTATTTAATTTTCTTCAAATCCAAAATATGAACACCCATTTTGATCTAAAAATTTCATAAAAACGTTGTCATGTACTCAATAAAAAATATCCAAATATATCCAAAATCCTAGTCATTTTCAGCAAATTGAAACACAAAATATTCATTAATTTTAGAATTGGTTTATTATAAAATAGTGGTTCATCAACCTATAGACATATAGTAGTAAAAGCTATACAATTCAAAATGGAATGACTGCCTCTAAATAACTGTGAGCACTGTATGCCAGAATCAAAGATTTAATCTCTACTAGGTTAAAAGAAAAGCTGTTTAAGGGACTTTTTCAATTTAGAATAGAAGTTTAAGAGTTGCAAATGAAAATGTGTTGGGGCTATGAGAAATTTTGATGCTTATGTAGTTTTGTTGATTTAGTGAAAGTTCATAGATTACAGCCTTACAATTTATGTTCTTTGGTTAAATTTTGGTAAAAATTGCTTTAATAACAGATAAAATATTAACTGAACAAATAAAGTTAATTTAAAAGTCATATATGTAGTGTTTCTTAATGAACCCTTTTTAGCGAGCTAGCATTATGTAATTTATTAGCTCTGTTTTTGTGACTGATTTCAAGTTAATTTGTACATGTAGAGTTTTTTTAAGTATATGTATATATCTAGTCTACATACTTATTATAATTAATGCTGTAGTCAAATAACTTTATAAAAATATCCCTTGACCTTGACTGAAATGACAGAACTTTTGTTGTACCTCACAGCTAAGTTGATAATACACTTAGGTCATTTTGAATTCAGACTTTATCTACTTGTTCATCATGTACTCAGTTTAAGATTAAACTGCCATTAAAAGAATAATATAAAAATCAATCTTACCTGCCTTGGAGTTTCCATGTATTCAGCTCCTAGTACCTAAACTATTGTGTAGCTTTAATCTTAAGTTATCTTCTTTTCCATTGCCTTGCCCCAATGTAATGTCTCTGTGCTATAGTAAACACATGCTGAAAACAGCCAAGATGCTGAACGCAAATGTATACAATAAATATCCCCCATAAATGTTGAAACCAACCTGATCAGTGAATACAAGCTGATGGTTGGGTTTTGTTTACAGCCTGCATTAGTTCGCAGCAGTGATATAATCTCTTCTCTCATAAACTCTATCAAAAGTTTCTGTGGAGATTAGCTCATCCCCTCCCTTGTCATGACTTCTAATGCTGTTGAATAAATGTGGAGCAAATCTCTTTCCTAAGAGTAGCAAGAAAGACATAGCCACAGTCAGAATTAGTCTTTTCCAGTAGGTTTGGATACACACATCACTTAGACTACAGTTTGGCCTGTAAGACATACAGAAGACAGGGAGTAAAGAGTTAATATTTGGGCTTGTTCTTGCTTAAAATACCCCAAGGGAAGTTTGTATTTTCATCTCTTAATACAACATAGATGCATTTTAGTGTTCTCTAAGATTATCTTTAATTTGTTAATGGATAGATTCATGTGTTCGTGTGTATGTGTTAGGGCCAGAGACTGTAGTCACATCTTTCAAGTCCTTCCTCAGTTGGTTTTTGTCTTAAATAAAAAGAGGAGGAGGAGGAGGAGGAGGAGGAGGAGGAGGAGGAGGAGGAAGAGGTAGAAGAGGAGAAAACAAAGAAGAAGAAGAAGAAGAGGAGGAGGAGGAGGAGGAGGAGGAGGAGGAGGAGGAGGAAGAAGAAGAAGAAGAAGAAGAAGAAGAAGAAGAAGAAGAAGAAGAAGAAGAAGAAGAAGATCAAGAAGATTGGATCTTTCATTGAACCTCACTGATTAGCTAAGCATACTTAGTTAATGAATTTCAATGTTCTCACTATTTCTTTGCCTTCAAATGCTAATATAACAGGTATTCACTACCACAATAACTTTTTGTTTACAAAGGTGAGAGATTAGAGCTAAAGTTCTTCTGCTGGAGCTATAGAAATTTGACTTTGGTGACTGAGTCATGTTTCTATGCCCTGAGCATGTATTTTTAAAAACATGTATTATTATTAGTAGTAGTAGTAGTAGTCGTAGTAGTAGTAGTAGTACTGACTAAGTATAAAACCCAGAATATCTTACACCTCAAAGAGTTTCACTTTTCTCTGTCTCTGCCTCCTAAGAGATTGGATGCACCATTACATCAGACTAGATAGTTTAAAACCAGGTTGTTTTTTTCCTGTTATACAACCTTTCATCAATGTCAAATATACAAAACGGTAAAAATAAAAGCTGGAAAGATGGCTTAGTATGTACATCTTCTTACCACCAAGCTTCATTACTTAAGTTCTATTACAGAAAAACTTGGTAGAAGAGAGATCTGACTAGCCCAAAGTTCTCTGATCTCAACATATACCATAGCACTACATGTACTCACACATGTGTGCCTGTTCTCTCTCCCCCTCTCCCTTACACACAGATATTAACACAGAAATAAAAAAAGATTAATTTATAAACCTTAGAAATAAGCAAAAGACAGGAAACTGACACCAAATTGTTCTCCCCAGTAATCCTTCTCGGTATTATATTCCATATGCTGAGAAGGGTTAAAGTTACTTGAAAACAACCAACTTTCTTTTAGATAGAGTGGAAATTCTTATAAATCTAAAAGAAAAGCAACTCAGCTCATGTTGAAGTTCTCAAGGAAAATGAGGGTGACATTATTGATCTTACTAGGGCTATTTCTCTTGAAACCTTGTGATGACATCTCTGTTGAGAAAAGAAAGAACCTACACAGCAAGACTTTATTTACAGTGTCTGGTTTACTCTGATATGACCAAACTGATGTCATAAACACCCTTTAAGATGCTTTTATTTCCTAAGTTAAATCAAACTGCTTATGTTTAGCTGAACATAAGGACGCAACACACAGGGAGATGGCTCATGTTTGATATTCTTATCTGCTGAACGTTATCTTGGGAGGGCAGTACTATTAAGATAGCCACAGAGCAAGTTTGTATCCATAGTGAAGGGTAGATTTCTTATCATTATTAAACCTTTTATTGCTTTGATAATGTAATATATAAGTCCCCAAATTCCCATCCGTTTGTTATGTCACTGTCCTTGTAACTTGCATCTTATGTGTCAGCACTTCCTCTTACTTTCTATTTATTCAACTTAGAAACAAAATTGGATACTGCTCATATGACAGTTTGGGCTTCTGAATCATCATTTGTAAGGTTGTTAACAATCATAATCATGCCCTTAAATGTCAAGTTGTTTGCAGTTAGATAGAAATTCATAGTATAGCCTAGTGATTAAGAATCGGGCAGTGGTGGGATTGGGTTTTGTTATGTTTCTTCTCTATGCATTCGTTCTTGGTGAGTCGGATAGCTTAAAATGAGTGGTTTAAGTTTTAGTGTCCTGCAGGATGTTGTTTGTGGTTGTGTTCTTCCAATACAACCAACTGAACTCAGTTGAACCACATTAACAAAGGAGAAATAATGACTCTATTTCTCTTTGTTGCCAAAGTGCACCCAACAAAGGTAATGCAGTATGGGTCGTTGAAAGGGCATATACTCTCCAGACTATAGGATCCTTCTCTGTCTTTTTTCTTTATTTAAAGGATTAGTATTTATTTCAATTGTGTATAAGCTTGCTTTTCTATGTTGGTGGATGGTATACATGACTACATGTATCCACCAAGGACTGGAGATCTTAGTCCATCCAGATCCCAAGTTACAGACAGTTTTGTGCTACCCAACACAAGTCTTGATGGCAGAACTCAGCCCTCTGCAAGTGTGTTGGGGACCTGTTTCGGTCTCTGATTTTCTGGAGAAGACTGTTTCGAGAACTTCCTTTTAAGTTTGGTGGAGTTCATGATTAGATCAACCCTGCTTGATCAAAATGGGTCCTTGTGAGTTTCTGTGCTGTGATATCCAATTTCTTAGTGTTTGACTGAGAATTTCCCATTTGTGTCCATCATGGATATTCATTTGTAGTTTTCTTTTACCCTTTTGTGGGGAAATCTGATTTTGTTATAACTTCATAGAGAATGACATATAAAGGTTTTCTGTGATAACATGAAGTTGAAATAATCTGAATTCCTGAATTAATTCTTCTTTAAATTATTGCTAAAATTAAACAATGTGTCTGGTGTTATAAACTTCCTGTTACTGGTCTAGTTCCACCATATGTTTGCTAATCTGTGTAAATTTTATAATTTTATGTTTCAATTTTGCTAGGTTGTGAGTATATAGGAATATGCTTCTTAATGTTTACATTTGTTGATTTCTTGATGTATGTATGAGTAAATAATACTTGCTGTACATCTATATCTATATCTATACCTATAGATATAGATATAGATATAGATATAGATATAGATATAGATAGATATAGATATAGATATAGATATAGATATAGATATAGATATAAAACAGATACATATATATACAGATAAAACCAGGGATACAAATGAAGATCTTCATTTGTATCCCTGGATTTATCTTTGGATCGCAGCCTGTCTAAATATTTGTCAACTAAATTTGCTATTTGAAAGAGAAAGTTTTTTTCTTTCACTAATCTTCTTTACTTTTTTAAAATTTATCCATTTATTTTTATTTTTTATTTCATTCTGCTAGTGTTTAGCTTGGTTTGTCCTGAAATGTAATTCCTTTGTGGCAGCATGGGAGTTGTTTTCTTTGGCAAATTTTGGTTTCTTTTAATTTAATCTTTTTTTTATTTCTCTTTTGATTTCTTAAGGGATTCCATGACATATTGAAAGTATTTGCATGTGTTGAGGTAATTAATTAAAATGGTCTCTGGTCAAGCCGACTACCTAAGCTGCAGCAGCTCTGCCTAACTCAGCTGCCATGTCCTGTGGCAGGAGGCCAAGTGCGCACCATAGCTTAGAAATGGCCAGCCAGAAATACCAGCCCTGCCACCCAGGAAAAGTCAGCATAGGAGATGGCTCTGCCAATCTTCTACACTGTCTTCCCAAGACTGGGCATTATCAGGAACATCCTGCCATCCACGCAGGCCAAGTAGGAAAATGAGACTCTAAAAGAGTCTTAAAGATTAATCAAAGGCTTTATATGTTTGGTAATGCTCAATAACAATACGCCCATACAAAGAGAGTTGTTTCCCAATTAGCTAACCTATATAGAAGTTTGATACCCGTGACTGCTCTCCATATCTGCATTGCTCTCCATCAGTCCTGAATCTCTTGTTCCTCTCTCCTAGCTCCTCCTCTTCCTTCTCCTCCTCTCCTCCTTACTCCTCCTCTTCCGCTCCTTACTCCTCCCACCTTAGCTTCTCCTACAGCATGAGTTCCAATATTCCTCTTGTTAATTTCTTTTAACGTGTGTGTGTTGGGGGGGGGTGTGTACACGTGTGTGAGAAAACCTAGGGAACTCAGGATCTGAGAATTGGCTCTCCCCTCTCACATGGCTCACAGGCTTTGGACTTGGTTTGCCATACTTTGTAGGATGTATCCCCACCTGAGATAACCTACCACTGTACAATCATTGAATTTTAGTTTTATTTCTCAAGATATTTTATTTTGCTTTCTAAAATTTGTTGAAGGTTTTTTCTATCATACATAATATGTTCCTAGAATTTTCTACAGTTTGATGTGAATACATTTCAAATGTTGAGTGAAATATTTTGTGTGTAACTAGAGTTTCCATTCAGTCTATAACATTTTACATTTTTTTCTTTTGCATTCTTTCATCTTTTTCATTTACTTTGTACACATTACCCATAAAACATTGAATCTATCCAAAGACAAGGTTGTTCTCACACAGAACTCATTAAAGCACATGTCCACAATCTGGAAACAGTCTGATTCAGTGGTGAAGCTTACTGTCTTCTCATGAGGGTTTCTGTTTGTCTTAAAAATCTCTCTTGATAGCTACTTTTATTCATTTATGGGTTTTGTTTTCTCAGACTCCCTCAAAAACCAACATTTCATTCTCTTCTCTTGCCTCCTTTCCATGTATCCCTTCTTTTTTTTCTTCTTCTTGTTTTAGTTGGTTGTTGCTTGTTTCTGTTTTTAAGTATTTTTTGTTGGATATTTTAGATGTTATCCACTGTTCCCATTTACCCTCCACCCATGAACCCCCATCCCAACCCCTCTCCTTCTGCTTCTATGGGGATGTACCCCCACCCACCCACTCCCACCTCCTCACCCTTGAATTCCCCCACACTGAGGCATTCAGCCTTCACAGGACCAAGGACCTCCTCTCCCACATACGCCAGACAAGGGGAAAAAGTCATCCTCCCCTACATATACAGCTAGAGCCATGGGTCTCTCCCTATGTGCTCCCAGGCTGGTGGTTTAGACCCTGGGAGTTCTTGTTAGTTGATATTGTTGCTCTCCCCATGGGGCAGCAAGCCCTTTCAGCTCCTTCAGTCTTCTCTCTAATTCCTCCATTGGTAACCCCATGATAAGTTCAATGTTTACCTGTGAGCATCTGCCTCTGTATATGTTAGGCTCTGTCAGACTTCTGAGGAGAAAGCTATATCAGGCTCCTGTCAGCATGCATTTCCTGACATCCTCATCAGTGTCTACCTTTGGTGACTGCCCATGGAATGGATACCCAGGTAGAACAGTTTCCAGCCGAACCCTCCTTCAGTTTCTGTCCCACACTTTGTTTCCATATTTCCTCCCATGAGTATTTTGTTGCTTCTTCTAAGAAGGACCAAAGCACCCACACTTTGGTCTTCCTTCTTCATGAGATTTATGTGATCTGTTAGTTGTATCTTGGTTACTGTGAGCTTTTGGACAAATATCCAATTATCAGTGAGTGCATACCATATGTGTTCATTTGTGACTTGGTAATCTCACTCAGGATATTTTCAAGTTCCATTCATTTGCCTAAGAATTTCTCGAAGTCATTGTTTTAAATGCTGAGTGATACACCATTGTGTAAATGTACCACATTTTCTGCATCATTTCTGATCATTATGACCTGCCTGTCTTAGTTCACATCATGTTATTAGTATAAGTCCGAATACTTTAGTTTGGCAGCACATGTATTACTTTAATTTAAAGACAGATTCATCAATCGTAAAATACAATTTTCCCTCCCTTAACATTTTTGAGCTACCTTCCACCTCTCCTCTCCATCAGACGCACTCCTTCTCTGTTCCCTCTTCAGAAAGCTTCAGGCTTCCAAAGATTACAGCTAAAACAGATAAAAGAACATATAATGAGACAAAGCAAAATCTATTATATCAAGGATGGACAAGGCAATCCAATAGGTCGAAAAAAGTCTCAAGAGGAAACAAGACACTCATCCACTCATACTGTTAGCTGGCCCATTAAACCACCAATTTAACAGCCAGAGCATATAGGCAGAAGACCTGGTGCAGATCCATGCAAGATTTGAGTTTCCTGATTCAGTCTCTGTGAGTGTATGTGAACCTTGCTTAGCTGATTCCACTGGCCATATTCACCTGGTGCCCCTCCTCTCTTCTGACTCCTACAGTCTTTCTTTCTTGTCTATTTTGCAGGATTCTGCAAATATTTTCCTGGATCACCAAGAGAATGAATTGGATGTATAATATGTTTTTAATTCTTGTTTTTCTTGTAGGAAGCAATGTAATATATTTTATTAATATTTTTGTAGTGTCCATTTTTTCTGGGTGTACTCTTTGGTTCTTTTTTCCATTTATTTATTTATTTATCTATTTATTTATTTATTGGTTTATTTATTCATTCATTCATTTTACATTTCCATCACTGCTCCTACTCCAGGACATCCCCTTACACACTCCTTTCCCTCTTCCCCTCTCCCCTTCTCCTCTGAGAGGTTGCAGTCTCCCAGGGTATCTTCTCACCCTGGCATATCAAGTCCAACTAAGGCTAGACAAGGCAGCCAAATTAGTGGAAAAAATTCCACAGTCAGGCAACAGTTTTAGGGACATCCCTCCTACCAGTTGTTGGGGATTGCAAATAAAAAGTGAGTTGTGGATATGCTACATATGTCCCAGGGGGTCTTGGCCCAGGCCATGTATGTTCTTTGATTGGTCATTCAGTCTCTGAGAACCACAAAGGGTCCAGCTTAGTTGACTCTGTTGATTTTGCTGCAGTTCCTAACCCCTTTGGGGCCCTCAGTCCTTCCTCCAACTCTTCCATAAGAGACCCAGAGCTCCCACCAAAGTTAGGCTGTGGATCTCTGCATCTTTTTCAGACAATTGGTAGAATACAGTTACATTAATAGTGTCAGGGATTGGTACTTGCCCATGGGATGGATCTCAGGTTGTGCCAACATCCCTTATTGTTAAAAGTCTTAGAGAAATTAGGAATTTAAGGTGTATACCTAATCATAATAAAAGCAATATACACCCAGTCCATAGTCAACACCAAATTGAGCAAAGAGAAACTTAAAGCAGTTCTGCTCAATGCAGTACTTGAAGCTCTAGCTAGAGCCATTAGACAATAAAGGGAGGTCAAGGGGGATACAAATTGGAAAGAAAGAAGTTAAAGTATTGCTATTTGTGAATGATATTATATACATAAGCAACCCCAACCCCCCAAAATTCTGCCAGAGAATTCCTACAGCTGAAAAACACCTTCTGAAAATTGGCTGGATAAAAAATTAACTCAAATCAGTAGCCCTCCTTTATAACAGAGAAATTAGGGAAACAACATCCTTATCAATAGCCACAAATAAAATAAAATATCTTTGTATAACTCTAACCAAGAGAGAGATTTGTATGACAAGAACCACTATGACAAGTCTCTGAAGAAAGAAATCGAAGATGATCTCAGAAGATGTAAACACCTCCCATGCTCATAGATTGGTAGGATTAACATAGTGAAAATGACCATTTTACCCACAGCAATCTAAATATTCAATGAAATTCCCATCAAACTTTCTGTTGAAGTAATTATTTAAAATGGCCTCTGGTCAAGCCTACTACCTAAGCTGCAGTAGCTCTGCCTAGCTCAGCCACCATGTTCTGTGACCAGAGGCCAAGTGCACATCATAGCTTAGAAATGGCCAGCCAGAAACACCAGCCCTGCCACCCGCATGACACCAGCATAGGAGATGGCTCTGCCAATCTTCCACACTGTCTCCGCAAGGCTGGACATTGCCCAGACCATCCCACCATCCACGTGGGACTGGTAGAAAAATGAGACTCTAATGCTTAAAGATTAATCAAAGGCTTTTACGTTTGGTAATGCCCAATAACAATATGCCCATACAAAGAGAGTTGTTTCCCAGTTGGCTAACCTAAATATAAGTTGTTACCTCAGACTGCTCTCGATACCTGCATGGCTCTCCATCGCTCCTACATCTCTGCCCTCTCTTGCTCCTCCTCTTACTTTTCCTCTTCCTCTCCTTACTCCTCCCACCTTACCTTCTCCTACACTTTCAACAAAATATTTTACAGATCTTGAAAGAGCAACTATCAACTTCATATGGAAAAAAAATATATAACAAAGACATATGATCCACTACATTCATAGCAGCCTTATTTATAATAGCCAGAAGCTGGAAAAAATCAGATGTCCTTCAACAGAGTAGTGGATACAGAAAATATGGTACATTTACACAATGGACTACTACTCAGTTGTTAAAAACAATGAATTCATGAAATTCTTAGGCAAATGGATAGAACTAGAAAATATCATCCTGAGTGGGGTAACCCAATCACAAAAGAACACACATGGAATACAGTCACTGAGAAGTGGTTATTAGCCTAAAAGTTCAGAATCTTCAAGATACAATTCACAGACTACATAAAGCTCAAAAAGAAGGAAGACCAAAGCGTGGGTGCTTCAGTCCTTAGAAGGAGTAACAAAATACTCACGAGAGCAAATACAGAAACAAAGTGTGGAGCAGAAACTGAAGGAATGGCCATCCAGAGACCGCATCATCGGGGGATCCATCTAATATACAGTCACCAAACACAGACACTCTTGTGGATGCCAAGAAGTGCATGCTGACAGGAGCCTAACATGGCTATCTCCTGAGAGGCTCTGCCAGGGCCTGACAAATACAGAGGAGGATGCTTGCAGCTAACCACTAGACTGAGCAGGTCCCCAATGGAGGAGTTAGAAAAGGACAGAAGGAGCTGAAGGGTTTTGGAACCTCATAGGAAGAACTACATCAACCAACCAGACACCCCAGTACTCGCAGGGACTAAACAACCCACCAAAGAATACACATGGAGGGACTCATGGCTCCAGCTGCGTATGTAGCAGAGGATGGCCTTGTCAGTCATCAATGGGAAGAGAGGCCCTTGTGCCTGTGAAGGTTTGATGCTCCAGTGTACGAGAATGTGTGACAGGTGTGGGTGGGTGGGTTGGGGAACACCCTAATAGAAGCAGGGGGAGGGTTGATGGGATAGGGCAGAAAATGTTTCTGGGGGAGGCAGGAAAGTGAGTAACATTTGTAATGTAGAGAAAGAAAACACCCAATAAAAAATAAAGCCCTTAAGTTTGCTAAAACAACCCAGAATAGTAGAATAACTTCTGGAGGAAACATCATGTGTGATCTCAAGCTGTACTACAGATAAGTAGTAATAAAAACTTCATGGTATTGATACAGAAACAGACAGGTTGATCACGAGAATAGAGAATCAAAGACCCAGAAAAAAACCCACACACTTATGGACACTTGATTTTTTTGATTAATTTATCTTTGTTCTTTCTCATTAATAAAAATTTTACTACTTGCCTTTACCTCATTTATCTTAAATATCTTTTATCTGCCCTTCACTGATGATTTATATCTTTACTAGTAAAATATATTTTATACAGGGAGGATAATAGTAGGGTATTTTTAAAAATATTCATTGATGAGATAGAAAATGACTGAAGAATTTATCCTATTATCATTCAGAGTTATTATTGAAAGAAAAACTTAAGTTCTACCATTTAAAATTTGTTTTGTGTATATTCATGATTATTTTCTTTCACTTTTTATTTCATTTTCTCCTGTGCTCGATAATTTTTTATCATGTTAAATAAGCCAGTGAATTTCATTGTTTCACTTGATTTTATTACAGTAGTTATTTTCTTTCATTTCCCTGACTAGGGCTCATGTATGTATTACTTGTGAGGTCTGGGTTGTGACTGCAACTTCTCCCAGGATTTAAATCTGTTCAGTACTATTTTATTTCTTAATTTCTGAATGATTTATTAGGCTGTTTATTTTATCCTTTGTATTTTATATTTTATTTCCAAATGATAATCTGTTAGTTTACTGTTAAAAATGAACTTATATTTTAAATGAAGTGTGTGTTTTCACTTATCTTGGTAACCTGAATAAACTTCTTTTATAGTCTGGTTTTCACAGATGATACTAAAGGTTTCCTTTAAGTTGGCATTTTTTGAAGACTAATGTTTGGCTCTTATGCTCTATGAGTGTGATCTCTATAAATTTATTCACCTTTAATCAACAACTTTAAATGCAGAACAGAGTCGCCCAGTCTATCTGTTTTTGAGAATAAGTAGTCTAGTGACCCAATTAGGTGTGACACTTAATAAAATTTGAGTGTAGCCACTCAATTTGTGGTGACATTATAGGAATGGGAGTGTCTATGGAGGGAATATAGATCACAGAAGACATTTCTTTGTCATTAATAGGGCAAGCTATTCCCTACTGGAGAGTCACAGTATCATTATTTCAGTGACTGTAGGGATATAATATTTTTATCATCAATAAAAAGGAAGGACAGGTGTGCATGTCCCTTAGCCCAGTGTTACTCTGTTGTTGGATTTAAGAGTGACCAATGGAGAAAATGAGACTCTGGGTCTATAAGGATGAATCCTTTGCTTAGCTGAACCACCAGTCTCTCCCTCTACAGGCCCTATTCAGTTAGGAGTGCTGGAATCCCAACTTCACTGCTAGGTTCCTATGATTTACAGTAGCTGCTGAATCTTCTGCTACCATGTGGGGAGTTGGAGTGAGAAAGTACAGGTACTTCTGTTCTCAAAGATGATCTGGGTTTTGCAGCAGTTTTATTCCACTGAGTTGGGCTCTGAATTCTTTCATTCTCAGTTCATGAAGACTGAGTTCTGGGTTAGGAAACAAATACTGTGAGTCCCTTTTTTAAGCATAGCTTCCATATGGGCTGCAAGTAGTTCATTTAGTGGAGACTGAGATCTGGGAGGGATAGTATGATACTCTATGTCTAGAAAGACTATATTCTCCATCAATCTCATCTTTCAACACTGTCCACTTTATTCTTTAACCTGTAGCAGTCAATGTCCTAGTCCACAAATTTAGGTACAGTTGCTAATGAGACTTGTTTTGCTGTCTGTGCTGCCTGGCATTCAGGCTCTGATAATATTATAGCCTTTCCATTTATCACACACTTAACTGAAGCACCGGCTTTCCACACTTCATTCACAAATACATCTATTGTGTTGCCTTTATTTTTTATGGAGAGGGAGGAGGTAAATGTTGAGCAAATTTATTTTATCATTACAGCATATTAAAGATTAGATGTTTTTGTTATTAACATCATCATAATGATAATCCCTTCAGGTCCTTCAGTCCTTATAAATAAAATAACCAATAAAAACACAAAAATAAAAAAAACAATCAACAATCACATATATGAATTCATCAATTTACAGATTTAATGTTCTTCATGATTTTCCTGATATATGTTTAGTGAGAACATCATTTTTTAGGCAAGGAAAACATAAATTTTGAATAAATATAAGAACTTTCCTTAGAGATTATGTCATTTTTAACTTCAATCTTGTGTACTATATAGTAGAGTTAATTACTCCTTTTAATTAATAAACGTTGTTTATATTGTCCTCGGAGTTAACATGTAAGGACTACCTTCGTTTTCAGACTATTGCAATGGAGATCATACTGGAGCAAAATAAGGGGAGAAGAGCCAAATGAAGGACTTTACATTACATGCTCTCTGATTAGTTCTTTCAAAGGCTGAGAGGAATAGGCACCATATTGGTGGTCGTATTTCCAAAGAAAACACTCTGAACCCATAAGAAAATTCAAAGTGTAAAACTAGCAAGAGGGTTGAGAAAAGTCGAATCTCAAAAAATTAGAGAGAACACTTTAAAATAGAATAAACTAGAAAATGAAAGAAATTAGTTTCCTTGGCCCATATTCAGGATGACTCTATCCATAATTTTCCAAGTTTGTGGATCATTAATACTTCTTGTCAGTCTATTTAAAAATTTGTATTTATATTTAGTTTAGCATGCCTAGAACTTTCACAGTAATAGAGAATAGGAAACAGGAAAAATTAAAAAAATAATTTTCAATAATTGTCAACTGACAATAAATTCTTAGTCAAATCTGTCAGAAGAGCATCCCATTATCTGATCATGCTGAGAATTTACTCTTGCATTTTAATGCTTAGGAAAACTCCCAAGTAGTGATAATGGGAATTCACTGAAGAACAGAGTTATACATCTACCACAGTCTCATAGTTAAAAAGAAAATCACACACACAAACACAGACACACACACACACCAACACACACATCAGTTTTGGACATCTAGAACTTGAACCTATTGCTGTGTTTATGGACAATAAAATGATTCGAAGATTGCTTCTGTTATTCTGTTTGTCAGAATGTGTCATTCAATAAGAACAGACGGTGTCTCATTTAGACAAATTGTATTTTAAAACAAAAGACTCAATTCCATGCTTTATAGAAGATACGTATTATGCCATTGATTTATCAAGTGGACATAATATTCAGTAAGTAAAGGAATCTTATTATGGTCATGAAATTTATGATCAGCTCAGGTGATTTTCTATGGAACAAATATTCAGCTGTAGTCTTTTGTGTCACAACATATTTTGAATTTTATTCAGTAGATAAAAATGTATCCTTATTAACAGAGGCATTGACATTATGATATCTAAATATTGCTGACTCAAAGAACTTACAATTAAACTATAATAAGAATACTGGGAGCTATATAAAGACTGATATCATTAAGTTTCCAAATAGCCCCAAAATATTTTAAAGTAAGCTTGTCTTTAATTTTTAAACAATTTGAAGTAATTGTTTAGTGACCATGTAAATAAAAATAAGACATAGTTCTCTCAAGATGAATACAATGAGAATTTAGTATGACTTGTATATTGCTTTTGAAACATGTAAGAAAGAAAATAGACAATCTCAATACATGAACAATTTCTTTTTTTCCATCTTTTTTATTGGATATTTTAGTTACATTTCAGATATAATCCCCTTACCCCCACCGAGGAACCCCCTATCCCATCCCTCCTCCTCCTGCTTCTATGAGGATATTCCCCACCCACCCTCCCACTCTCACCTTCCCATCCACGATTTTCCCCACACTGGGGTATCCAGCCTTCACTGGACCAAGGACTTCCTCACCCACCTATGCCTGACACTGTCATCCTTCCCTACATATACATCTGGAGCCATGGGCCCCTCCCTATGTGCTCCCAGGCTGGTGGTTTAGACCCTGGGAGCTCTGGTTGTTGCTATTGTTACTCTCTCCTCATGGGGCTTCAAACCCTTTCAGCTCCTTCAGTCTTCTTTCTCACTCCTCCATTGGGAACCCCATGATCAGCTCAGTGGTTAGCTGTGAGATTCTGCCTCTGTATATTTCAGGTTCTGTCAGACCTCTAAGGAGACAGCTATATCACGAACAATTTCTTAATCCTAGATATCATTTCTCAACCCATCATGGTCATAATCTTTATCAGTATTATGAACTTTTAATCTCTGCTTCTTTCCCCACCGACCTTTATTAAAATGGCACACAGAAGCTGCTGTTAAATACATCAAATACATATGGTCACATGGCTCAGCACTTTGACATCACTGATTTTCATCTCCAAAAATGACACTGTGATCTCATAAGCCATCTAGTCTCTGATATCAAAGCTTCAGTTGATGTCCACGTCATTCTTTCTCATCACTCTGTTAACACCAATAGAGGCATCACAGCTGTCTATTACTTGATAAAGGACAATATAGGTTCATGGCTGTGTCTATTACTCTGTAAAGGATAATAGAAGCATCATAGTTGTTTCTAGGCCCTACATTCTTGCTGTCACTTACAATGCATGACAGTCCATATTGTTTTGAGCATGTGACTTCTCAATTAGCTTATCACCAACCTTCTCATCTCTCTTTTAAATGAATTGTCCACAAGATATGAAAAACACCTACTTAGGTGGGGCAGTGTCTGAATGGCCTTCCCTTCAGTTTCTGCTCCCCTCTTTGTCCATGCATTTCCTTTTGACAAGATGAATTCTGGAACCCCAGACACCATTGCTGATGCCAAGAAGTGCTTATTGACAGTAGCCAGGCATAGCTGTCCCCTGAGAGACACTGCCAGAGCTGGACCAATAAAGATGTGGATGTACACAGCCAAACATTAGACTGAGCATGGGGACCCCAATGGGGAAGTTAGGGTAAGAACTGTAGGAGCTGAAATGGTTTCCAACATCACAGGACGAACAACAGTATCAACCAACCACAACTGCCAAAGCTCCCAGGGACTAAACCACCAACCAAAGAGTGCATAGGGGGTACCCATGGGTCCAGCAGGATAGATAGCAGAGGATTACCTTATCTGGCATCACTGAGCAGGAGCTCCTTGGTCCTATGGAGACTTGATGACCCAGGATAGGAGAACAATAGGCCTCTGAGGCAGGCTTGGTGAGGCAGGTGGTGGAGCACCCTCATAGAGGCGGGGGAAGAAAGAAGGGGATGGTGGGCTTTTGGAGCAGAAAATTACTTATTGAAATGTAGATAAGTAAAATAACCAATAAAAAATAAAAAAATCACCTACTTAAAAGAGAGTCTTGTCACCTTGTTACTATTTTTCAATTTACATTTAGTAAAATTTAAACTCATTTACATGGCTTATTTTTCTAGAGTATATTTTAAATCTTAAATTCTGCTATATTCAAATAAGTAGACAGGCTGTCATGAGTACCATTCCTTTTCTCAAATATTGGTTTGTCCTCAAGGTTCTAAGGTTCTACACGTAAAGATGTTCATTTCTCACACATTCTGGTAGTTTGAATGAGGATAGTCCCACATACATTCATAAATTTGAATGGTTGATTTAGTTGGCGGTATTCTTGAAGAAGTAATAGAAAAGGTGCCTCTCCCCTCTCTTTCTCTCTCGCTCTCTTATTTCTTCTCTCTATCCATCTCTCCCTCCCTCCCTCTCACTGCCTGCCTGCAGGATCTGGATGTAAGTTCTTAGCTACTATCCTAGTTTCATGCCACCCTGTGACCACATTATGTAGCATAATAGTCCCTGAAACAATAAGCAAGACCCTGTTAAATACTTTCCTTTAATTTATACAAGTTGTCTTGTATAAATGAAATTCTTTTAATATGAATGTAGCTGTAAATTAATCCAGTAGCTCTATTTCTTTACTTTTTATTAATCCCCAATAACCACACAGAAAAACAATATTTATTTGAAACTGTACCTCAGAAGCTGAGCATTTAAGTGATCTACCTTAGACTTCTATAGTAATCTGGCTACCTCTCAGCCCCATCCCATGACACTTGCATATTATTATTAATCTGGCTCTTTGGGCTTAAGGAGTGTTTCCATGATCTCCCAATGACACCTTCCTCATGGCTCCAAATCCTCTATCCTCCTCACTGATCTGAATCTCCCTCTCTCCATCTTCTTTCTTTCTCCATCCACTCCTTGGTGGACATCCCACTATATTCTCTATTCTGTCTAGCCATTGGGTGATAAGCATTTATTGACAAGGCAGAGAATAAATAATAAGAACTGTTTATACAAGCTTCAGACAATAGATTCTTGGTATAAGCAATACAATAGCCTGTCAGATTGAAACAAGATATGAGGGCAGAGAAATTAGCATTTAAATAATATAAGGATACATTTACACAGTGTATTAAAAAAAATGATGTCCACAGTCTGGTCATTATTTCTCTTCATAACAATCGGAAAGTAAATAAGACATTAGGTATTTTCACATTTCTGTTTTGTATTTTTTTCCAAATATGCTTTTATTTATTTTTTTTCTTTTTTTTATAATTTACTTTTTCTCAAATTGTAATTCATTCACACAGGGGTTATAAACACAGAAAGGCAGGATGTGGGGAAGGGAATGACACTGGAGTGTGGGTGCTCAGGGGAAATACAGATATCTTCAGAACCGGGTATCAGCTGGGTAAAGATTCAGGGGACAAGTCACTATGACTCTGCGTATGACTTGCTTGTCCTTATCTAAGTTGGTATTGTCTGCCAGGGCTACCTATTTACAAGGTCTATGATTACTCAGGCTTGTAGATTTCCACAAAAGCTGCCTGTTTACATTAGCTTATAGCCATCTGTTTCAATGTTTTTCCACTGAGACCCAAGACTCGGTGTTAGCATACATGTATGACAGGCCTATTGCTGATTTTAGGCCTATGGTTGATTTTGGGCCTTCAGTGTGTAAGCAGGGTTGCCCCTGACTTCTCCTCCCTTCTGTAAGTACAGAAGGGCTGTGGCAATTCTAATCTTGCGAAGGCGGGGATAGAGGCCTGATCTCCAGTAATTGAAGGGGACCTTGTAATGGCTCCAGTCTCCCTGTCTTTGTCCAGTGAGGCATGAGGGCCATACCCATCCCGATGTCTTTTTCCTGGAGAGGGGATACTTTTGACATCAATCTCTATGCAGTCAGGCTTGTCCCTCAGGGAAGCCAGAGAGATATTTTTATCTTTTATTTATATTCCCTTGCAGTGCTTAACCTCGCAGCCTAAGCAAGAATTCAGATCGCCTGTCAGAGGGGGTTCTGGGTGGCCCCTCTCTGCTTGGTCTAGGGGCAGAAGTCCCTCCTTTTAGGTTGGGTGGAGATGGGTTTTGGAAACACCCCGTATAAAGTAACAACCTCATCTTGAGTCTCGTTGTCCTTCATAGCTAACTTATGATAATGTATCTGAGTAGGTTTTGCTACCAAATTATTTATCTGTTGTATTATACCATTCTAGTTAAGGTCAGTTCTAGGTGGAGGAACTAGCAATACAATAGATGCAAATAGTCAAGGAACAAGCAAGACAAGAAACACAAATAGTCAAAGAACAAGCAAGGCAATAAACAAAATTCCGTGAACACTCCTGTGATCACTCTTTCTAAGGGCTTATCAGGATGACTAAAGTATCTGAGCCTATTTCCCTGTCCTAGCACAGAGTCCTTTTCATGCCTGAAGCCTACTTCTTTGTCCTAGCCTAAGATTTAGATTCCTGTCTGAAATTACTTCTTTGTTCTAGCATAATGTCAGATTCCTGCCTGAAGCCCAATTCCTTGTCCTTGGCCAATGTCATATTCCTGCCAAGCAGCCCATTTCCTTGTCTTTGGCCAATGTCAGATCCTTGGTAAGCAGCCCTAAAAGCTTTCTGCCTCTCCTCCTTTTTTATTTCATAAACAAGACTGAGCCTGTCTTATGTCATTTTGACACGAATGTGTTCCTTACCCATAGTGGAATATGCTTTGTCAAACGCAATGAACTTATGTCTTAGGTATTTTCACATTCTTTAATAGCTTTTAACAGAGACATTCTCATTCTCTTTATTTTTCTGAAAACTTCTTTCTTCTTTCTTTTTTTTTCTCTATTGCTTTAACACACTGATTTTGATGATATTCCATATTATATATGTATATCTATCTCAACTTATAAGAGGATAATTGTTTGTTTACATCATGGTTGTAAACATGCAACAACTGTGTAATTCACTGTATTTGTTTCCTCTTAAACGTGTTCTTTACAGTTTGTATGTCAGAACTGAAAAAATAAGAATAATTTTTGAAGTAAGACTTAAGGATTCTTACAGTAAGAAAAGCAGCAACTGTTAAATTCTTAGTCATTCTTTGGGTTATATGGATTTAATAATTTAGAAAAATATCTTCTATGGTCAAATAAGCCTTCATTGTTTGTATTTTCATAGGTTAGTAAAGGACCATGAATATTTTGATTGCTATAGTATATTACAATTGGAATATAGGATCCTGAGTTGTATGCAAATGTAACTTAAAAATATTAAAATATAATGTTTCAGTATAATGCTTCACACTAATAAGACAAAATGTTTAATTTCTATGATAATATCATGTTCTTCTCAAGAAATTTATAGATTTCCTTTTATTAATCTAAAACGTGCATAATAGTTTTAAACACGGATTTGTGATTTTATCATATCACATGTATTATGCCAGAAATCCAAATGTAGAAACCCATAGATATTTCTACAGTTATATAAAGGTTCATCATTTAAATTTATACTTTGAAAATGTTATATATGTATATTATATATGTATATCTATCTATAACTTTCTCTTTCTCTCTCCATATATAGAATTTTGTAAGTAAATATGTAAATCTATCTGAGATATCTATATCTATAGTAGAGGTGGATCTGATATACATCTATAAATATCTATATAGTGGTGATGTTCTATATAGGCATTAGACCATCTTTTTTATGTATAGAGATAGATGTAGATGATATAGATATAAATAATATTGAGATGGAGAGAGAGAGAGAGAGAGAGAGAGAGAGAGAGAGAGAGAGAGAGAGAGAGGAATAGAGATCAGATCTATTTCTACTTTCTCCGTGCAACTTGTCTTTGGTCCTTCCAACATACTTCAAAACATTTTTTTCTTTCTCTTTTTTTTCTTTTATTAATGTATTCATATAATATCTCCTGAATATTGTTCCTCTCAGTTCTTCCCTATCTACTCTCCCAGAGTGTTCCCTAAGTCAAATCAGATATTAATTGGTTACTTCCACTAACATCATGCCATTCCTTGCGAATTATTCTAATGCATACCTTGCCAGTAGAACACCATTGTAGATCAGAGGATTTGTAGCTGGATTATTGTTGGTATTTCTCCTTTGGCAGCCTGCAGACAATCTACTCGTACCAAGATCACTATTAAGTAGTGGTGAAGATGTTCTATGTAGGCACTAGACCGTCTTCTTCATGTTGAATGAATTGTCAAAGATTTGCCTTAAGCAATGCTGTCAGTTTGTAGATAGCAAACTATAGTCTTTGAAACATCCTATGCTACTAGGGGTTCCCCTGGAATATCTTTGGCCAATAACTCCATTAGATATAAACAATTCCTTGTCCTGAAGCTTGATTTGATGATGACAGTTATTCAGTTGTGCTTTTGTGTTACTCGTCGTTTGGCTTACATTTTACTTAGATCACTTTCATACTGTATTAGACAGTACTATACATACTACTGTATATATTTTACCTAATACAGTACTAATACTATATTACATGCTGTATTACATACTGAATTACATTCTCTATTAATACATACTGTATTAATAATGTATTAATACATACTGTACAACACCTCAAATGGTTCTTAATGTTAGCTGTCCGCCATATTTCCACCATGGTGCCCTCTTTCTGCCCAATCTCTGTTTGATATTTACATTCCTGACTTTTTCATCAAACTAAGCTAATCATAAACCATGTTCTAAGATTAACGGACTGTACATATATTATCTTTGGCTTAACATCTAACATCCACATATAGGAAATAAAATTTATCTTTTTGGGTCTGAGTTACCTCACTCAATATGATCTTTTTCTATCTATCTACTTATCTGTGAGTATCATGATTTCATTTTTTTTAATCCTCAGAGTTATATCCCAATATATAAATGTATCATATTTACTTTATCCATTAATGCATTGATAAACATCTAGGTTGTTCCCAGTTTCTGGCTATTATAAATCAGTAGCAGTGAACATGTTTGAGCAACTAATTACTTCTGGAGTAGTATGAATCATGTTTGGATATATGCTGAAAAGTGGTACAGCTGGACCTTGTGGTAGATCTATTTTTGTTTTCCTGAGGAATTGTCACATTGATTTTCTTACTGGCAACACATGTTTGCAAGCCCACCAGCAACAGATGAGTGTGTTTCCTTTATTCCACATCCTGCCAGCATGAGCTATGATTTGTTTTATTTATCTTAGTCATACTCACTGCTAAATGATAAGATCACAAAGTTGTTTCTATTTGTATCCCCCGATGACTAAGGATTTTGAACATTTGTTTAAATGCTACTCAGCCAATTGAGTTTCCTCTCTGAGAATTCTCTGTTTAGATCTTCACCCAGTTTAAAAATTATCTTTATACTGTAGATTTTTTTTTAATTTTGATATTGTCTTCTGAGTTCTTTATAAAATTTGATACTTGCCCTCTATTTATGTGTACTTGGTTAATATTTTTCTAGATTCTGTAGGCTGTTATTTTGCCATAATGACGATGCCCTTTTCTGGAGAGAAACTTTTCTATCTCATGTGGTCCCATTTTTTAACTGTTATCTTGTTGCTTATGCAAAAATGATCTGTTCAGAAAGTCTTTTCTACTGCCAATGAGTCAAAGATATTCCCCATTTTTTTCTATCAGGTTTAGTGTATTTTGTTTCATGTTGAGATCCTTGATCCGTTTAAAGTTGAATTTTGTGTAGAGTGATGAGTATGGATCTGATTGTATTCTTCCATTTGCTGCTATCCAGCATCAGATTTTGCATATGCTGCCTTTTCTCATTTGGTATTACCAGCATTTTAAAAATCTAATATTGGGTGTTCATAGGCCTATAGATTTGTTTGAGTCTTCAATAAAGTTCCATGGATCAACATGCCTTTTTTTGTGCCAATACCATGTTGTTTTTATTACTATAACTCTGTTGTATAATTTGAGGTCAGGGGATGGCGATATCTCCAGTAATTCTTTTATTATTCAGGATAGTTTTAACTCTCTTGGTTTTGTTTGTTTGTTTGTTGGTACTCTCATATAAAACTGAAAATTGTTTTTTTTGAGATCCGTGAAAATTTGGTAGAGTATTTGTGGGGCAGTATTGACTTTATAGATTGTATTTGGTTGGATGGTCATTAATACTTTATTAATCTTACTTATTCATAATATGGAAGATCTTTCCATGTTCTAATCTAAATTCTTTTTTATTCAGTGCCCAATACATTTAGTTTGTCTTATTTTATTTTTTATATTGACTTTTTATTTATCTTTTAATTAATTAATTATTTTATTTATTTATAACCCAAATGTTGTGCTCCCCCTTCTTGATACCCCCTTACAGAGTTCTTCCTCAATCCCTTTTCCCCTTCATCTCAGAGAGGATGTACCCCCAACCCCTACCCTATATCCTTCTGTAATAGGGCAGCACATCTCTACAGGATTAGGAACATCCCCCCACTAAGTTCACACAAGTCATCCCTCTGCTATATATGTGCTTGGGGCTGTATGCCCTTTGGTTGGTAGCTCAGCATCTGGGAGCTCCCAGAAGTCCAGGTTAGTTGACACTTTTGGTTTTCCTATGGAGTTGCCATCCCCTTCAGTTTCTTCAATCCTTCACCTAACTCTTTCATTAGGGTCCCCAACCTCAGGGCAATGTTTGTATCTGCATCTGTCTCAGTCAGCTGCTGGTAAAGCCTCCAGAGGACAGCAACGTTAGGCTTCTGTCTGCAAGTACAACATAGCATTAATAAGAGTGTTTGGGACAGGTGCCCAAGCATGGGATGGATCCCAAGTTGGGCCAGTCACTGATAGGCCGTTACTTCACTCTGATCCATTTTTGTCTCTGCATTTTTTTAAAAGACAAGAACAACTTTGGATCAAAAGTTTTGTGGGTGAGATGATGTCCCCATCCCTCCACTGGTGGTCCTTTCTAATTACTGGAGGAGGTCTCTTCTGGTTCCATCTGACCTTGGTATTTAGTACTCAGGTTGGAAATTTTGGCTAAGGTTGAGTCCTGGAGGTAACCCCTATTCCAGGTCTCTGGGACCTTCTATAAGTTCAGCCCACTCCCACCCCCCAGCATCTGCATATTTCCATTCATTTTTCTGTCCCTCTGGGCCTCTCTCATGTCTTTTCCTGAGTCTCCTCCATACCTGAGCCAAACCCCTATTCCACTTTTCACCCAGGTCCCTCCTGCCCTCTGCCTCACATGGATATCTTCTTCTCACTTCTAAGGGAGATTAAAGCATCCTTACTTGGGCCTTCCTTCTTGTTTAACGTCTTAGGGATATGGAGTATATTTTTTTGGCTAATGTATGCTTATCAACGAGAACATACCATGCATGTTCTTTTATGTCTGGGTTATTTCACTCAGAAAGATATTTTCTAATTCCATCTATTTGCCTGCTTTTAATAGCTGAATAGTATTCCATTCTATAAATGAACTACCTTTTCTGTATCTATACTTCAGTTGAAAGACAACTGGGTTGTTCCCAGTTTCTGGGCTTTTTGAATAAGGCTGCTATGAACATAGTGGAGCATGTGTTCTTGGATATGGTGGACCACCTTTTGAGTATATGCATGGGTCTTCAGGTAGAAGTATTTACAATTTTCTAATGAACTTCCAGAGTGATTTCAATAGTGGGTGTAAAAGTTTGCATTCACATTAGCAATGGAGGAGAGGGTGCCTGTCACCCATCCTTGCTAACATGTGCTATCATTTGAGCTTTTGATTTTAGCCATTCCAATTGGTCTAATGTAGAATATCAGAGTCATTTTGGTTTATGTTTCGCTAGTGGCTAAGGATGTTCAACATTTCTTTAAATGTTTCTTGGTCTTGTGAGATTTTTCTGTTCAGAATTCTCTGTTTAGCTCTGGGAAATCACCATCCCTGAACTCAACCTGTACTACATAGCAATAGTGATAAATACTGCATGTTATTGATACAGAGACAGATCAATGGAATAGAATTAAAGACCTAGAAATAAAATCATACACCCACAGATACTTGATTATTGAAAAAAAGCTAAAACCATACAGTGGAAAATACGAAAGAATCTTCAACAAATGGTGCTGATATGACTGGCAGTCTGTATGTAGAAGAATGCATATTAATCCTTATTTATCTCCTTGCACAAAGCTCAAGTCTAAGTAGATCAAGGACTTCAACATAAAACCAGATACACTAGATCTAATAGAAGAGAATGTGGGAAAGAGCCTCAAACTTATTGGCACAGGGGAAAGTTTCCTGAACAGAACAGCAATGGCTCAGTCTCTAAGAACAAAGATTGACAAATAGGATCTCATAAAACTACAAAGCTTTTGTAAGGTAAAGGAGACTGTCAGTAGGAAAAAAAAATCTGACAGCCTACAGATTGGGGAAAGATCTGCACTCTCCCTACATCCAATAGAGAGCTAATATCCAAAATGTATAAAGAACTCAGTAAGTTAGAATCAAAAAGCAAATAACCCTATTTTCAAAATGGAATACAGAGCTAAACAAAATTCCCAACAGGAAACTCCTTCAAAATTCCCAACAGAGGAATCTCCTTCAACGTCTTCCCTCAATGTCTCAAAAATTTATCTTAAAAGACTTTCGCTTTCCTAGTTATTTTCTTTCTTGGCTACTGTTTCCTGAATTATTTTTATAATCTTGCTAATTTTTTCTTTTTGCAAAAACTGTAGGAGTTTTCCTGGTTTATTTTAAAATATCTATTTCTTGCTTCCCAGTGAGCTTTACATTATGCACCAGAGACCCACTCATTTCCCCTCCACCTTTACAACCTCCCCACCCAAACACAACATAGCAAAACAAAACAAACAAACAAACAAACAAAATAAACATGTTGAAGAGGCTGTCTTTTGTCTAGAATGTATACCAGCTTTTAAAAAAATACCTAATATGGATGTTCATATATTTGTCATGGAAGTTGTAATGTGTCACTGTGTATCCTACAATATATCCCTCTGTCAACACATCTTCACTTGAGCAATGAATCATTGGTCTGGTTTGAGGTCTCTGGCTTCTGTGACAATATAAACATTGGATTCTCACCAGGACTTCTCCTGGTTATGTGTCATGGAGATCTTGCAGCATTGTATCAGCAGACAGGATGGCCCTTTCACACATTTCAACAATTCCCAGTTGATATGGATTTGGGGGTGGGCCTACTCCAAGCCCTGGATCTGGGCTTGGGAGGTAGTTAAGCTGGTTAGACTCATGGCTTTCCCTTATCCTCACCACCAGGGCAAGCTCACGAGCCCTGCTCAGGCTAGGCTACTGAATGTATCCACCGCCATACCACTTGACACAGGTGCAGAGAGATGGCCAGAGCCCTGCCTACCACCCAGGGCTCAGGCAGGCAGAACACACACAAGGGAACACCTGCTGTGACACCATGCTCTGTGGCATCCACAGAGCTACTGTATAGAGAATCTCTTATAAACATCACCTGCCAATGAAAAAGACAATAGCCAATGAGCTAAGGCTAGGACACTGACAGGAAGAGATTGCATTCTGGGAAATATTATGAGACAAAATAAATACATGGGAGAATTCGGAGACAGACCTAGAAGAGAGACATAAACCAGAAGGGAGACACTAAGGAGACAAAAAAGGAGAAGTGGACTGAAACTGAAGGAAAGGTAACTGACAACGGGGTAGATGGGGTAGATGGGGTAGATGTAGAACAGTTTAAATGTGTTAAATAAGTTATTAGCTAGTCAGGGAATGAGCCAAAGCTCATGGTCTAGGCATTTAACAATAACTAATTAGTCTCAGGGTTATTATTGATGAGTACTGGAAGGAAAAATGGATTTAAACATTATTTTTACAGCCTACTCACCCACACACCCACAGCTGCAGGTAGGCTATAGACACTTAGAAACCTACTTACCACCGCCAAACAACACAGTCAGGACAGAGGAGATCACTGAGAGGCCTGCCAGTCGCATGACCTGCCTGCTGTGAGAGCCACCAGAATGAATAAGTATGTAGTGGACGGATGGAAGAGAAAATAGGTGTGGAACTATTTGAGTGTTATGAAGGAAAATGGAACTGAAGAAGCAGGGGTGTAACCTGCTGATAGTAGCCAGCCCAGTCACCTGAGGCCAGGGTGGAGTTTCAACCTGTGCTGCTGCTGAGGGCCATGTCTGGGTTCCTGCCAAAATTTTAAGGTCACGTAAATATATTTTACCTTATCATCTGCAAAAAGAGATGGTTTGACCTCTTCTAATTTTTGTCCCCTTGAACACCTTCATTTATCTCATTACTCTAGGTGAAATTTTACTCTATTGAATAGTTGGAAATGGGGGGGGCAAGCTTTCCTTGTTTCTAGTAGGATTGCCTTGAGTTTTTCTCCACTAAAGTTGTTGTTGGAGATAGGCTTCACATAAACTGCCTTTATTATGTTGGAATATGGACCTTGCAATCATTCAAGGTCTTTTTATCATAATAGTATGCTGGATTTTGTGGAAAACCTTCTATTAGTGTAATGAGGTGATCATGTAGTTTTTGTCTTTCAGTGTATCTATACGGCGTATTACATTACCCCATTCATGTTTGTTAAATTATTCCTGCATCGCTGGGATGAAGCCTATTTGATCGTCTTAGATATGCTTACAGGCCTTGTTTTTTATTAATTAATTAAATTATTTATTGGTATACCAAACACTGCCCTCTTCCAGTTCCCCCTCCTCCCATTCCCTCTCCCCTTTACCTCTGAGAGGGTGGCCCACACCCCAGGTATTCCCCAAACCCTGGCACACCAAGTCTCTGCAGGATTAGGTGCATTCTCTCCCACTGTAGTAGCACAAGACAGTCCTCTGCTATATAAGTGCTGGGGGCTATTATTGAGAAAATTTCCATGTAAATTCATATTGAAACTGGCCTGTAATTATCTTTCCTTGTTGAGGCATTGTGTGGTTTAGGTATCAGAAAACTGTGGAGGCATGAATAAAATTAGGCAACATCCGTCCTGATTTTATTTTCTAGAATGATTTGAGGTACCTCTCCATTAACTTCTCTTTGAAAGTCTATTAGAATTATGTACTAAAACCATCTGGTGCTGGGCTTTTTTATTGTTGTTGGTGTTCCTAGGCTTTTAATTCTATTTCACTAGGGGTTATAGGTCTGTTCAAATTTATTGTCTGATCAATATTTAACTTTAGCATGAGATATATATGGAGAAAAATATACATTCTATGAGACCACTCAATAGAGTACAATACAGGTTTAGAAAATCATATATCTTTATGATTCTCAGGATTTCCTCATGTGTTTTTATGTCCCTCTTTATTCCTCTAACCTCATTAAATGAAATCTTCTCTCTCTGCCATTTTGTTAATTTGACTAAGAGTTCATCAATCTTATTGATTTTATTAAAGAAACAGCTTTCGATCAGCTGGAGGGGGGAGCAGAGAAGAACGGGAACCTGAGCTATGTGGTCAGGTGCAAAGCTGTGGTGTGAGTTGGGGATGGAAGGTAGGAGGAGAAGAGATACAGTAATCCTACCTGCTGCTCTGGCCTCTCTGTGAGGGGCCTCTCTGGAAATGCCTAGAGGAGATGGGATTCAGTATGAGATGAGTTCAGGGAAGAAAGTGCAGAGGAGATCTTTGTGATCCCCTGAGATGTGGGCAGAGAGCTTCACTCCCAGTTTTTATGTACTCCTTGTTCTTCTTTCTTAAATTATCCATAGATTCTAATTAATGCTGTCCACATGCAGTTTGGGGAACCAACCAATGATCAACTCATCAAAGAAAAGTGACTGTGCATGGACCATTGTCAGGTATCAATTGCCAATCTCTCCTGAAACAAGAGTGGATGCTCAGGAGCACTTTTCATTCCATTTTGTATTTTATTTTTTTTTAACATTTTGAAATTATAATACAATTACATTTATCCCCTCCCCCACTGTCCTTCAAACTCCACCAGTGTTCCCATGGAAGCTTTCTCCCTTGCATGTTAGCAGGTCCATTGGCATTGAAGATGTTCCAGTCTTGTTAAGGCAGTGATGTTGAGGAGACCTCCTGGATGTAAGCTATCTGACATTTCTATAGACAAAATCTCAAACAAATTTTCATCATTATTACTGAGCTTTAGGTACAGGATTGTTTTCATTGTCCTTGTTGTTTTTTTGTTCTGTTATTTCAGAATGCTCTCATAGCTTCTTTATGTCCAGTTACTATTTTGTATTCAGAATGTCTTTTTCCCTATAGCCATCCACCACTTTTGTTCTGTACATTCCCCCATGATGATCACTGAACTTTGTTAAGATGGGGTGTGATATTGATGTTTTGATTTGAGCTTATCATTCTGTAGTCTTTTTCTCTCTACTTTAATTGTTTGTAGGTATTTATATTAGTCTCAAATAATCTTCTGCAATGATTGCTGAGATAGGCATTAATTATTAGTTCTTATCACTATGAATGCATTCAATGTCTGTTGTAATCTTACTCCTACTTCTTATTAAGCAATGTTCTTTGATTGGTAATAGGAGTGATATAGATTTCCTATCGATATGTAAGCATGCATAGTCCCTACTATTCAACAACTTGAAAATTTATGTTACTGTGTTACTCACAATGTAGCATAGTAAAAACTCTTCATTGACTAAAGTTAAGAATTGATGATACATAGAGATATTTACAGAAATATTTAGAAAACAGTTGGATAACATGATTGTTTTTTCAAAGTATCAATAAGACTTCCACTTGGCCTTTATGACTTCCTAAATTTTGACAATATATCCAATACCAGGAATGTTATCTTTCCTGTGGAGAAAATGATCACTGTGATCAGAAGTGCTACAATATTGACCTACTAAAAAAGATGTGCCACTGTTTCAATAGGGGCAAAACTGTTTTATCTTTTCAGTGGTTCCTGGTTCCATTCTTTGTACAAAAATGTTCTATTGGAAAGTATATTATAGAAAACCCTGAAATCCAGCTCCAAGGTTCTAAGCTGTTCCTTAGATTTCATGTTTAATAAATTATCTCACAGGTTAATAAAGAATTAGCCCTGGAATGTACTGCATATCATTGGTTATATATAACAAAGTTTCATTCCTCTGACAAATAAAATTAAAAAAACAAAACTCTGAGAAAGAGGTATGCATTGACACTCTTCATCTACAAGAAGACTGTCTCCTACACTCTACTTAGCACAGTTGGAAGCCTTGATGAATTAGAGCACTGAGTCCTCCTTCAAGTAATGCTAATTTTGAGCTTTTCAGACTTCAGAAGCATACATAAATTAATTTCTACAACCTATAACATTTCCATTAGCTCTTTCAGAATAAAATTTGAATGTGATATGCATAGAAATACTACCATCTCTCATTTTCTTCAGAAAGAATGATACAGAATTGTTTCTGTTTTAACTAATGCCTAGCAGTTATCAGTTTTATTCAAATATATGAGCTTGTGACTGTGTAAAGAAATGAATTTTGTGCAATCTAAAAAATTCTTTTTCTGCTCTTATAGTTATTGAAAATATTGTACAGTGTTCATTTAAACACAATGTTGTCTATCTTCTTACAAAATTTATTGTAATCTATTGTGACTTACTTGCATGAAACTTGTTTTCTAATGGATAATTACATTAATTTTATGAATAATTTAACTGCATCTTATAAGTTTCCTAAACAATAGTGTGGGTTTATACTGAAAACAATTACTGTCAGACCATCTATATTTAATAAACTTGAATTTCTTTAATTAATATTAAAATATTAGTAAGACTTTAAAACAATATACACTTCATATGTTCAACATTATGATGCTGTGAATCATTCATTTTAAAACCAGTTCCAGAATACTTTTATTTGATGCATAGCTACCAATTACATGGATATAAAATATTATCTATCTTTTTTACATTTGATATCTACAATGCTATATTTATACAGCTTTTACTAATGTGTCTTTAGAAGATCCTGGAATCCTCTAATAGAGGCTAAATACTATTATGTGATCTTCCTGTGATGATTTCAACATGGAATGTAATAATTATAATGGATAAGCCCTTCTAGCATGGCTGAAGGAACAACATTTTAGGATATATTTCTGCTATTAATATGCTTTTCCCAGTTATCTTTGAATATATACATATATATATATATATATGGCATATATGATATATGTGTTCATAGTAAACAAAACAAATACACACACACACATACACATACACACACACACATATATACATATATATATATATGTGTATGTATATATATATATATATATATATATATATATATATATATATATATATAAAGTCTCTAGGCATTAGTCCACATTTTGCATGAGATTTCTGTATATCAATAAAGAAGAACGTTCTTGCAGTGATGATATATATGCATATATATATATGTCTGTATATATATGTATATGATATATATATATCATATATATGTATATATATGATTTCTTAAGTACTAATGTTGAACTTGTAAGAATGCCTAAAATTCTAGTATTATTAAGCCCTTTATAGTAGGACCATTATTAATGTCTTCTTTGATATGAAAATTGCAATTAGAACTCAATCAGTCTTCAACTATTGGGAGGTAATTGATTCTAAGATAAAAAGAATGTGTTTACAATTTAGGACACATTCCAAGAAGTTGTAAAACAATTAAAAAAGGGTCATAAGAAAGAATTAGTGATTTGTTGGCGTTCAATGACAGTATATAAAATATGGACTGGGTTTATCTATACAAAATTTCAATGATAGCTTAGTAAAAAATAATTATGACTTAACTCTCAATGAACCTGTAGATATAGAGACAGATAATGAATGTCTAGTCTTAATGAGAACATATGTAAATATTTCTGATGTAAACTTCTTATTCAATTTACGATATGAATTTATGCTTGAGCATTTAGTGCACCTTTGTAAAAACAAACAACAAAAATGAATGCTTGGAAAAACCATGTGATCTATTTTTCTATAAAAGGAACAAGTATCTAGGGAGCATGACATCAAAGCAGAAGCGAACAAGATTGGAAGGAGGAGAAGAAAGCAAGATTAAGAGGAGGAAGAGGCATAACAGCACAGTAGAGTAACAGAAATTAAAAGGAGACTTAGAAATTAAGAACAATGTAGAATGTAGAATGCAGACAGAAAGAGGTACAAAATAGAAGCTGGGGAAAGAGTAGGCCAACTTCTCCTTACTATGGGATGGAACAGATCTTTTTTTTAACAGCAAGACTTAGTAAAGAGTACTAGTCTAGTCTTAGTACTAGTACTAGTCTTACTAAAGAGTACAAAGCTTTTTTGTTACAGACTTGTGTTTATTTCATTTAGCCACAAATGAGTAGAAGCTCTTTTCTTTCTCTCCTTTTTTTTCTGTTTTGCTCTATTTTATTAGGTCAATTTTCTCTTAGAATGAATGAGTTCTTTCTTCACTGCCACTTGGTCTTTTGTTCCATATGCATTTGTAAGTCTGAACCTGAGTGTGCTAAGTATGAAATTATGAGATATGTAAGTAGCTAGACCCAACTTGAATGCATGGAGATGGATGGGCCTGTGGGTACAAGGTTGTCTATGAATGGAAGTTTTTCTATGAATATAACCTTGAGTTTGTCTATGTATATGAGTTTATGTATATTTGCTTGTGTAGAAATTTTTCCTTTTGGAAATGACTCTCTTCTTTTGGTTCAATAAAAGTACATGGCTCCAAATCTCCCTTCCTCCTGACAAGTAAGATGCCAGGCTTGTGGGTAAGAGAGCAAGTAGACGTAGCAACTGCTGTTGGGGTACAGGTGGTAATCACCCAAGCATATGGTTTTCAATTTCACACTAAACAAGAAAGTTATTAGGATTTTTTTTAGAAGCCAGCAGATTCAGCATTCACCATAGTTAGGGAGTTTAAATGTCAGAAACTATCAGTCTTTAAAACTGGGTCTAGAGACCATAAGTCTTTAAAACTATGTGTTTAGACCATAAGCCTTCAAAGCTACCTCTATATTTAACTATGTGTTCTGCTTCAAACCACTGCAGGCCGGGCTGGCTTCCAGCTATAAAGTGTAAGGGGTAACAAAGTCCTTCTGCACATAGCTAAGCGCTGGAGAAAACTGAACTCACAGCTTATTTTTTTTCAACAGAAGGAGGGGATTAGATGTTTTCCTTCAATACTAAAAAAATTTTGCTAAATGTTGAACTAGGCCTTGAACATATCTTCCAAAACTTATGCTTTTTTAACTTAGACCTCTTTCCATTAAAATCCTTGAGCATTACTTACAGGCCATAGAACTCGTTCTTGAGAGTTACATTTGTAAAACAGTTTACCTAACTTTATGCTATCTTAGGGCCTAGCCAATCCTGACACATTTACACTTTATGACAATCTCCCTAAATCCTAAATCAAATCTGCATTATTTCTGAGAAAAGTATCCATTCTTGTGAAAAAAATCAGATGCAATTTGTAAAGAATCTCAATGTAAACAAGTTTTAAAATTGTTGTACAATTGGGACTGAGTTAATTGTTTTCAGCAAACAATGTTTCCAAAATTGTGCTGTGCTTAAATATGGCTAAAGTAAAGCAATCTGGGTTAGACTCTAGAAGTTCTGTTCCAGCACCAGTTACTAAAATCTCATCTTACCCTGATCATTTTTCCCTACATGCTGTAAAACCTGCACAGATCTTCCCACAATAAGCCAGGCTACCTAGGCACATTTATGCTTGTAAGAATGCTTCAAAGGATAGAGATATCTAGGTCTTATGTTTTTCAGTCTTTAAGGGTGTTACGTAAAGAAAATTGTTATTAAAGCAATTTCACAAATCAAGTACACACACACACAGACACACACAGACACACACACACACACATATATATATATACTAAATTATTTTTTATTTAGAATATTTTCTTACATTTCTAGGATATTTGTGTGCTATTTTTTTAATAAAATATTTGCCATGGCTTCTTTATGTTTTCTGTCTGTATTGCTTGTTTCTCCTTTTCTTTACACATTATTTGCATATATATTTTTATATTTCAGAAAATGTTTATGCTAAGATAATGTCTCTCACTTTATACTCTGCACAATTCTCCTCTCAAACTTTGAATGCTTTTTAGAAGGAATTACTTAAATTAAATAAATTTTATTTATTAATAATGGATTTTACTTTCATTGAAAATTATTTTGTCTTAAATATTTGCAGAAAGTGTATGCTGGAAAAAACAGCAAAAGTTTTAAGAAATAGCCATGTATGAGTTCATGGTTCTAATGCAGTTAAAAGTTTATAAGTATTTCATAATACAATAAAATTGAAATATGGTAAAATTGCTTTTCTGATTTTGGAGTCTCCGTTGACTTCCATTGTCTAGCCACTATGGGGGGGGTTTAAAATATGCTAAAATGTCTATCTAATGTGATTTTGAAGTTTAAAATGTGGTTTTAGAAGTCTGAAAATAAAATTAGCAAGTAAAATAAGTGCATATATAATAGAACTCCAGAGACCTAAGAACCCGTAATGGAATAAGATCATAATTGCTTTTTCTTGAATATTTTATAATCTTATGTCTATTACCAGTGTCCTATTAGAATCACACAATTTTATTTTTGGGTTATTTCTACTCAGTAGTATGAACAAACTCAATTTTCATTAGTTTGGGCAAAAAGTATAACTAGGCCATTTTCAATGTTGTACAGATTTGATTTCATTATGTTTCCTGCTAGTGTCTTTCAGCATTTCTTTGAAATAGTACGAGTTCTTCAGAAAGCTCGCATAGTGACATTGTGAACATCTCATACAGAATTTTTAGCCTACATACTTCACATTCACATAAATTTAGCAATATAAGGGTAAAATATGTTGATAATAGTTAACAAGCAGATTATTCAGAATCATGTTATCCTGGGTTTTCAAATCTGGTTCTAGCTCTGATGAGGTGCTTAATATTTAACTTCCATTTAGTCTGTGTCTGTTTGTTTGTTTGTTTTTTATTGCATATTTTCTTTATTTTTAAATCTTAAAATTTAGTTCTAAAAGGAAAACAAAACACATCCATAGATATAAAAATTGAGAAAAGTAATGCAGAGGCATGATATACATGTAATTTTAATCAAAATACTTATTCATATACTATAATTCATATTTATAAATTATTAGAGTTTCTGGACATGTTTATTTCTTTAAATATCACATAAAATTTACCTTAAATGGTATGTTTTTCATAAGAAAATACTAACTGATCCCATAGTATTTTAAAATTGCATAGATAAAATAAACATTAAAAATAATTATAATAAAGTATGTACAATTCATGACCAACGTATTTCTTGATATAAATCCATACACAATGTTAACTAAAAGGTTTAATGTGTAATACTCTTGTGCATTTCTGTATATAAGCATCCAAAATGTGTGAAGTAAAGTGACATGTCTCTAATGACACTGATATTTCTGGAGAAGATTGATGCCATTCCATAAATTTTCTGGGTATTTATTTTACTTAAAAATGTAATTCAAATTACATAAGTTTTCAATTAAAAACTTTCATTATAATATTACTATTATAATACCAAGCTTTTATATGTGCATATTATAAGCTTTTATATAAAATATTACATTATAAGGGCCACTAAACTGTGTCATTGGTAAAGCCCTTACCACAAAACCCAAGATGAGAGTCCAACATTCAGAGTTTACATGCTGGAAAAAGTGAATCAACACTTGGAAGTTGTCTTCTGATTTCTACTTAGACATACATCATGGCATATACATACCATATTATGTTTTGTCTCAACTACAAACAAAATAAATTAAGACATTAAAATATTACCAATAAATTAAAGACATATACCTCTATTGCAAAATTTAGTTTTCAAAGTGATTTGAACAAATGTTTACTATGTTTTTATAAAGCTTCAGTTTCTATAACAACTCATTATTTTCCTGAATATGCTTATAATCAGCTTTATTAATTCATAATATGTTAATATAATATATTCCCTTTAACATCAATTTTCCTATGTTGTGTATTTCTTCCCCTTGAATGTATCCTTTCCTAAAAGAGAATGTGATTACAACAGAATTGTCAACTTTCAGTTTCAGAACATGAAGGTGAAGAATTATGTCCAGAGTTTATGGGTTGTTTGACTTGCACAAACTGGAGTATGGTAGTGCTATCAAATACACATACAGTCACTGTAAGTACTATTTGAATCTAACAGTTGTCAGATATTATTACTATTATTAGTTCTTTGATTTTCAAACATATTAAATTATATTCACACCAGATTAGCCAGCTTTATAAGAAGGACAGAGGAATGCAGAATCTTTTTCAAGGATTCTGAGATATAGTTCAGTCATTAAGTGCTGTAAAAGACTTGAGCTTAGATTCCCCCAACTAAACATCTCCATTACAGCCTATAACTTAAGGCCAAAGATATCTGAGACTCTCTTCTGGCTTTTTCAGGCATTAAAATGTAACTATAAAAAACACAAACATGTACACACATGAACACATGCATACACACAAACACTTTAAAAAACTGTCAAACTTCACATATTGGCAAATGTAGTCTAGATCAACTCTCTTCTATGTTATTTAGTGTTGAGTGCTTTATAGTATTTTATACTATTCTCATTTTAAGTGCATTCTCAAGCTTTTATTTTACATTACAACAAATTGATATCATTTAAATACATGTATGGAAGAAACTGCCTTGATCACTGTGGTTTATGACAAAGGAAATTACTTCAATCCATTTCCAATTCTAACACATTTAATATATTGTAAAATGAAATGCCTGAGTATTGTATTTTATTTTTTTCTTTCAAGCAGGGCTTAGAAGCTTTTACTGTCATTCTTTTACTATTTCAATATGAACCTATTTCTTGGCAAATAATTTTAAAATGGCTAAAGTGTTTGAGATGGTATATTCACATATGGGGTTAAGTCTTATTGTAATATTATTTGTAGAAGATAATCAAACAATATAAGAGATACACTTGTAAAAGTTTAAAATTGGTTGACCCATAATTTTACAAGATAATATATTTGCAACATAGATTTTTTACTCCAAAAATGATATGTTTTGTATTTTCTTTAAAAAGGAGATAGTAACACAATGTTTGTTTCCAGATGTAAACACGAAATCCTCCTACTTTGATACTTAACAGCTGCTACCGTGGAAAACTCTTTATCCAGATCCAAACTCTATCAAAAACAATGATAAGCTCTTCAGAATAGGCGAAAAGAGGCTTCTGTTTCTATGGCAATCAATTAATGAATTCAATTGAATTTTTGGTATCGCAAAAAATACATTTTTAATATAGAAACAAGGTCTCATGTAAGACAGAGTGGCCTAGAGCTCATCGTAGTTTACTGAGGATGCCCTTGAACTTGGGATGATTTTTACTCTTTTTCCTGAATTTTGATATTACCTGCTGATACCATAATGCTGGTTTTTATTAGGTGCTAGAAAAATAATCTTTCAATTGAGCTACATCTGTAACTTTTTTACAATGTTTTGTGATAGTCATATTGACATTTAAATGAGAGATATAAGAGCTGGTGTTTAAACAGCTTTGAGAGCTAATAATTTCTCTAGACACTGGTTCATAAATTGTTAAAATATTGACATTTAAGTTAAGATTTCTACCTTTAGCATTTAGCTTTCCATTAGAGGAAAAAGAAATAAACTAACAGAATTTATGTACACCTAACTTTAAATTTAAAAGATAACTTAAAGTACGCATATATAATTTATGTATTACTATGTGTAGGATATATATGAATAAAAATACTGTCAATACAGCTACAGACCCAGTCAAATTCTGGAGCTGACTGATGAAGTCCAGTAGCTTATCAGGTGGGAGAGAATTTCTTCCAGGAAATATAGCTTGTATTAGCCTCTTTGAGACAGCTAAACTAGTCTTTGTTTCCTTGATGGTTGTTAATTTTTCATGACCTTTTAGAAGGAGAGACTTTTTGTATCTGGTAAATTGCCAGTGTTTCCTGAAACCTTTTCATCATTTGTTATTTTATTCCCATGTTTTAATGAATCTCTTTGTAGAGCTTCCCAAATACTAACAAACTTTTCTTTAGAGAGCTTCCTGATTATTCATTAGCCTGGTAAGAAATTACTGCACACCACTTGAATAAAAGCAAGTGTGAAAGTACAAGATAACCGTGAGAGGAGAGATTTAAATCTCATTGATAAGGAAAATAGAGTTGACATCCAGGGTAGATGGAGGGAGGGGACTGAGTCAGAGAATGAGTGGGAAGGAGAACAGGACATCAAAGAGGGATGATGGAGGGAGAAGTACCAGCAGAGAAAACAGGAATCTTTGGGGACACTTCTCTGGGAGAATGGAAACTCCCATGTTTCTATGAGGGTGACTACTGCTAAGACTCCTAACAACTGGGGATATGGATCTTGAAAAGCTATCTCCTGTAATTACAATAGACTTCCGGTGAAGTAATCGGAACACCAATCTAGCTACAAATACTTCAATACACAATTTATCCTAATTACAAGATATACAGGGGTAAAGATAGAATAGAAATTGAGGAAATGGCCAATCAATGACTGTTACAGCTTTAGATTTATGCCATGAGAGAGAGCCTACCTATGACACTATTAATGATATTCTTCTATACTTGCAGAAAGAAGCATTGCATAACTGTCATCTGAGAGGCTAATTCTAGTACATAATGGAAAAGATACAGAAACCCAGAGCCAACTGTTAGATGGAACTGAGGGAATCCTGTGGAGGAAGAGGAAGGAGGATTAAAGAAGCCAGAGGGATCAAAGACACCACAAAAAAAACAATAGAATCAACTAACCTGAGTCCACTGAGACCCAGAGAGACTTAACATCAGACCAAAGAGCATGCATGGGATGGACCTAGACCCTCTGCACATATGTAACAGCTGTGCAGCTTGGTCTTCATGAGAGACTCCTAACAGGAGGAGGAGGAGCTGTCTCTGATGCTATCGCCTGCATTTGTATGTCTTTTCCCTAACTGGGTTGCCTTGTCTGGCTTCAATAGGAGAAGATACACTTAATTCTATTTAATCTTAGGATGCCAAAGTACATTGATATCTAGGGCGTGCCTTCCTTTTCCTGAGAAGAAATGGAGGATGGGTATAAAGGTGAAGGAAGGTGACTGGAGTAGGGGGAAATGAGGGAGTGGAAGCTGCTATTGAGATGTAAAGTAAATAAATAAATTTTTAAAAGTAGTTTTCTACTGGAGTTATAATTTCAGTTGAGATCCAAAATAAAATAAAATTTAGTTGAGATCTAAAATAAAATGGACATGAATGGATCCTTGAAGTAGAGATAAGTATGTTTTCTATTAAATGTTTTCTGAATATTCACTATAATAAAGTAGAAAACATATTGAGTGCTCAAATATAACAGTAGCATACAAAAACATTCTCTTTTATATAGATCATAAACATGCTGAAAAAGGAATAAGGAAAAAATAATCCTACAGAATTTGGCTTATAGGGGAAAAAACAGGTAAAACAAAACAAAACAAAAAATGAGAGAGAAAAGATAAAAGAAAAGAAGCTTTACATGATGGTTACACCTGATTGACTTTCTGTGATCTAGGATCACGAAACACATACAACACAGCCTCTCTACATGCTGATAGAGATTACTTAGAATTAGTTCACCTTTGAGGATACTTGTGATGAACTATCTAGATTTGGTAACTGAGGTAGAATGATCCACCTATTATAACTGCACCATTCCATAGTCTTGAATTCAGTGTAAAGTAAGAAATGGGCAGAGAGAAAAAGAAAAATCTTGTTCTCAAATTCTTTACTACTGATGTACTATAAAGACACTCATAGCACTATGACTTAACCACCATAACCATGATACACTGGAATAAGAAAGCAAAATAAATCCTTAGTTCCTTTCCTTCTTCCTTCCTTCCTTCCTTCCTTC
>NW_021604567.1:9697894-9774244 GCF_004785775.1 Grammomys surdaster | reverse complement strand
CCTTTATCTTCTGAGTGCTTGGATTAAAGGTGTGTGCATCATCATCCACCATCTGACAAACATTCATTTGTTAAGTCAGTGAGTTAAGAAATGCACACTGAAGTAACTGAACCAATGACATGAGAGACCACTATAGTGAAAACTTTAGAACACTCCATTGCATTAAGAAATTAGACTGAGATCTGTATTGGGAGAGTTAGGTTAAGGATTGAGTAACCAGGAGGAGATAGGGATTCTACAAGAAGACCACCAGAGTAACTAACATGGACCTTGCGGTTCCCAGAGACAGAACTACCAACAAAAGAGCATGCACAGATGTACCTAGCCCCCTCTCCACCTCTACAGTCACACACATATTAGCAGGTGTACAGCTTAGTCTTCTTGCATCTCCCTCAACAACTGGAGCAGGGTCTTACTCTGACTCTGTTGCCTACTTGTTGATCCTGTTCCCCTAATTGGGCTGCCTTGTCTGGTCTCAATATGAGAGAATATGCCTGGTCCTACAGTGATTTGAGGTACTAAGGTAAATTGGTACCCAGTGGGGAACCCTTGCCTTCTCAAAGCTGAAGGGGAGAGGTTGGGAGAGTCTCTATGTGAAGGGAAGATTGGAAGGAGATGAGGGGAGGGGGCTGTAATTGGTTTGTAAAGTAATTAAGTAAATAAATTGATGGAAAAATAAAGAAATTGAGGAAGACTTTTAAAAGATAGAAAGACTTCCTGTGACCATGGATCAGAATGATTAATCTAATGAAAATGCCTTACCACAAAAGCAATCTGAATACTTAATGTATTACTCATCAAAATTCTAATCCTATTCATCATAGTAATTAAAAAAATCTTAAAATTCATAGGAAATCAGGTAGAATGTCACATGATCAAAAAAATCCTGAATAAAAAGAATAAGAGTAATATCATATCTAATTTTGAGTTATGCTACAGAACCATAGTTTCAAAAGCTGCATAGTACTGAAAAAATCATCATATAAATTAACAGCATAAAATAAAAATCTAGATATAGCATGTGAAGCTACAGCCATCAGTTGTTAAACATTAACAATATTTATTTGTCCATTATAAATTGCAAATATTTATAAATAACAGTGAGTATAAAGGTTATAAAATTAATTCTAATAAATACTTGAGTATATTAAAGTAAACACAATTATAACAATTTTCTATAAGTCACTTTCTTTTCCTTACCCAGTGTGTCCAGGCACACACATATGAGTGCATGGTATAGATGTGGATTTCTTTGTTCAATCTGCATGATAGGTCAGACTTTCCCATGTTACTTCATGTTTAGCTCTTGGTCCACTCATTGATACTAAACTTTCTCTTCAATGCACCTTTGGCCCTCAGTCCTGGTGAGTTCCTCATGTTGGTAGAGGATGTATATAATTACTCAGTGTCACAGGTCCTTATCATTAACACACACTTCAACAGAGATACTGTCCTCCATTCTACTTAAGCTCCTTCCTTTATGATTGGATCCTGTAGTGACTCAATACTGTCTCGTTCTGTCAAACTTTCATCTTGATGATGTTCTTTTTATTTTAATATTGTTTCTAAAACACCTCAGAGTCACAAGGTGTCTTGACTAAGAAAATATTTCTTTTGAGTCTCACATTATAATGAATATGAAAATGTTCTATAGTCCATAGTATTCCCTAATTTTTCATTAACTTACATATTTTTGTTCAATTACTCAGACTTTTACCTTCTATTCATTACTCCACTTTGACACAGGAGTAGGTAAGTTCTTGCCTCTTTGATAAAATTGAATCAATCACAAACTTTTAGAATATTTAATCACTACATTGAAACGTATGGCTCTAATTAAACTGTGAATAATTTTGGTGAGATGTACATACTCTTAATAAAGGGAACCAGCATGACCCAGAACTCTTCCTATGTATTAGATCATACTGCTCTTTCAATCAAATAACCCATGCCATCTGGTAGAGTAAAGTGGTATGAAAAAAGAAATAGGGTGGCAACCAACATCAAGAGGAAACAAGAGGAAGAAAATATACAGAGATATGAGTCGGCATGGTCAGAAAAACAAAACAACCCACAACCAAACAACAACACAAAGAATGAAAGAACGAAAGAACAGAAGGAAGGAAGGAAGAAAGGAAGGAAGGAAGGAAGGAAGGAAGGAAGGAAGGAAGAAAGAAAGAAAGAAAGAAAGAAAGAAAGAAAGAAAGAAAGAAAAAAGGAAAAGACCCCTGAACCTCAAGTACAATAAAGACTTTAGATGACATTTCAGGAACAGATGGGAGATTTCTTGATGAAAGCCATTAATTCCGGGTTGATTTAATGTCTCTATGAGAATATGTTAGATAAAGTTATACTCTTAGACTCATGCTTTCTTTAGATTTCTCTACCTGTGATATATATTTTACTCCTGAGAAAATATATACCTTGGCAGTTTGATATAGAGGGTGGGGTTTTGGCAAGATTTAAAAAAAATAAATAAACATTAGAGACAACAATGAAGGTTCTTCAGCAGATAGTAATAGGAAAATTGGATATCTACAATGTAGAAGAAATAAATACAGTTCTAAAAAGATTAAACGTCTTAAGGTAAGACCCAGAATTCTGAAACTCTTAGGTAAAAGCAAGAGTAAAGACAAAGTTAAATACTTCCTGAATGAGACTCCTCCCAGGAACATGTGTCAACAATTAACAGAGGAGATTTAGAAAACAAAAGGATTCTGTGCAACAAGAGAGAAAGTGGAGCAAATTGAGTGAAGTCATTAATAGGACACACTTATATATTGAAAATAAAAAAAATTCAAAACCCTAAATAACAAATAAGATAAAGTAATTATTAAATATGGTGGTGAAATGAACAGACATCTCTCAAAAACTTAAGCAGAAATGGCCAATGGCATCCTCCACTTCTCCAGGGCATCAAGTCTCTATAGAATTAAGTCCATCCTCTACCACTGGGACCAGACAAGTAGGTCCTCTGGTACATATGTGCCAGGGGCCATGGCCCAGCCCCTGTGTGTTCTTTGGTTGGTGGCTTAGTCTCTGGGAGCTTCCAGGGTTCAGCTTAGTTGACACTGTTGGTCTTCCTATAGGGTTACCACCTCCTTCAGCTCCTTTAATCCTTCTCCAGTTCTTCCATAGGGGACCCTGACCTCAGTCCAGCGGTTGGTTGTAACTATCTACATCTGTCTCAGTCAACTACTGATAAAAGTCTTTCAGAGGACAGACATGCTAGGTTCGTGTCTGCAAGCACAGCACAGCATCAGTAATAATGTCAGGATTTGGTGCCTATTCATGGGATGGATCCCAAGTTGGCCCTATCACTTGAAGGATGGCCTTTGCTTCAGTCTCTACTCCATTTTTGCTCATGCATCTCTTTTAGGCAGGTGCAATTCTGGGTCAAAAAGTTTCAAAGTGGGTTAGTGACCTCATTTTTCCACTGGGGGCCCTATCTATCTACTGGAGGTGGTCTCTAAGGTTGCTTTTGAATAATAAAACATTTACCTGTCTTAAGTCTAAATTCCTTTGCAAGGGTAACTGGCCTGACTGCTTGAGTTCCCTGAGGCCATAAACTAGAGTCTCTGGGCTTTAAGGCCTCATCCTAAAACAGCTGTAGCTTAAGCAAAGGATTGATTGCTAGAGCTTTTTTCTTTCTTGCCCAGAAGCACTCTCTACAAGAGCTGAGTTGTGGCACTAATCTAGGTATCTAACATGAAAGAAATGAACAAACTAAAGGTCATGTGAATATTTTCCTTCTGTGACAAAATAAACTAGGTCATTTGCAGCAAAACAGGTGAAACTATATGTAATCATATTAACCCAGTATTAAAAAAACCCAAATATTGCGTTTTCTCTTATTTTCAGTTCCCATACTACACCTAAATACATCATTATTATACATGTACACATGACAGGAAAATAGAAAAAAAAGGATAAATGTAAAATAATAGATATTTATGTAAGGAATACAATGGATACACTGCATAAACACAAATTTTTAAACCTATTACATAGAGTTACAAGGCTAATTGTTGCATTTTCAGATGTTTTATAGCAATAAAAATATGCTGCGAAAGACAGTATGTTTTCTTATTTTTTTTTAAAAATGAAGAAGAAATTGAGGAGAGAATTGAACATATAGTTCTCTGTTCTAGAAACATCACCCTAAGAAAATAACATGAGACTAATTTGCCATTCAGGCATCAGGAAGAATCATTGAAATATGACTAAACTCTACATCCTGAAATTGTTGAATTTATATATGATATGAACTTAATAAGTAAAATGTGAAATTGTTCTTGAAAGCACAAAGGGCATGATAGCTCATGCATGGGTCTCTGTTGGACAGTGTCTATCACAGGTCAATCGGCTGGAACCGTGGCTCAGAGTGGCAGAAGCATGCACAGGGTTTTGACTGAGCCCCTTCCACGCAGCGCTGGGTAGACACTGGGTTGTGAGAAGCCACTGGAGCACCGCTGGGAGGGGAGAGAACTCAGCCTGAAGTTCCACGAGGGGTTTGGGGGATGGGCAGAGGCTCTTTAGTTGGGGATCCCTGGGCCAGGAGGCGGCCGGGGACTGACCTGTCTCAAGCCTTTAGGCTCTCAGACGTGGCTGAGAGGCCATGGAAGGACTGAAATTGTGGGTGTGAAGGCGTCTGCCTGCAGCCAAGAGAAAGGGAGAGGGAAGCACTGGTCATGCCTTGTTGAAAAGGGATTCTTTGGTTACTTGCTTGGCTGAAAGACTTGGCTGCTCGGCTAGCTTTGCTTGAAGAGTCAGGCCTTTGAGGCAGAATGCAGAGAGGTCCTCAGGGAAGAGCTGCTGCAGCTACAGCGGCTCATTAAAGGTCTCCACTGTTCACCACGGTGGGCCCCAAAAGACACGAGTAAGTCCATGGTTTTTACAGGCTTTATTTTCATGGCAGATGGTAGCTGAGTCTGGATGTACCCCCACTTAGGTCAGGGTGGACCTGACTTAAATAGGGAGGAAGGATGGTCTGGGGGTCTGGGAAAGGAATATGTAACTGGTTATGCCATCTGGCCTTTAGGTATCTCATTAATATAGAAATCTCTTGACGCTGAGGTCTGTAGTCATGCCCTCTACCTCTTTGGGTTATGTGACTGAAAAGCATGGGTCAATGGAGATCTTAAACCACGTGTCAGGAGCCTTGGAATCTGATGCCCGTCCCTCACAGGTATGGATACCTGTTGGGTCTCTGGGCTATTTCTAGCCAGCACTTCTACCAAAACCCAAGCCATTCTTTCACAATCCCACAAAAACACATCAAGAATATTTTCTTAGTATGTCGTATTATTTCCAGTTTCCTGCTGCATCATTAGCCTTCACTTAATAGTTTAAAACCGAAAGCATCGAAGCTTACTTCCTAGAGAAATGCCATGATGTGAATGTTAGTGAAGCTACAGCACTGATCCCATGTCCTTAATTTCAGGGCAACAGTTTCACGGTCTGTCAGTTCAAAAATGGCCAGCCATTATTTTATTTCATTTAACTTGCAACAAGACGTGACTCTTGGTATTTTTTTGCCTCAGGGACTGCAGAGCTATGAATGATAGAATAGATGGAGTTTCTAAGTAAACAGCAGCTTATTTTGCCGTTCTCCAGGACTCAAGTATGTGGGGTTTTACCATCAAGTTCTTGAGGACAATCAGAGTAATTGCAACAGACTCCATTATTTTGGTAGTGTCCATGGTACGCCATTGAGCAACTTAAAAAACAACCCATGTTCTGCGTGGGATTTTTTATTTGATAGCCTATGGTTCCTGGGGAAGTATTGTGCTCCACCAGAATGAGATAGTATTTTGGAAAGAGTAGCAAAGCCATTTTATATGTTTTGTCTATGTTTGTATCTTACAGTCACGTTTCACATGGCATTTTCAAATGTGTTGAGTCACGTCTCCCATTACTCTCCCCTATACGCCCTTACAATCTCCACCCCTTTACGTCTTTCTCTACCCATTATTAGCCTTACCACCTGTATTATTATCAAATTTCTCTTGAAGATCCCATCCCCCCATACCCTCTCTATTTTCTTCTATATATCTGAGTCCCTAACATTTGAAATAGTTAGATGCTTTAGAATTACTATGTCATGTTTAATCATATTCCTATTTGTGACTATCGAGAAGGGAAAACTATTTGGTGTGGTGACACATCTTAATTCCAACACTCAAGAAGCAGAGGTAAGCTGAACTCTAGGTTTGATTCTATCCTAGTCTGCACATTGACTTCCAGGCCAGTCAAGGCTATTTAATGATATTCTGTATCAAAATTCAGGTTAGAGGAGGCCAAGTTCAGGTTTCATATCGTCGTTAGAATGTAGAAACATCCTTTGAATTTTGCATTTTAGAAGACACTTTATTCTTACTACCTATAAATTATGAAACATTAGTGTTCAATATTTTTTTTAAAATGGCATGTGCACGAATGGTTAGAGTGCTAGCTTTCCACAGCCTTGTATTTTCTGCTTCTACTGTTATATGTTTAACCTGGGGATGAATCATTACCTTTAAATTTTATCTTCTTCCCAAGTTTCTTAAACTAAGAAGCCTTTATCTACTTTATATTTCAAGAGAATTTCTAGGCTCTGTAAATGGTTTAGTGCATAAACAATTTGCCACATACATCGGAAGATGTAAGTTGAAACCCCCAAACACACAAAAAGCTATAGATCATGGCATTGTTTTTTAAACCCAGAACTCTGAAAACTGAGAAGGGACATGGAGGTGAGAGAATTCCCAAAAGCTTAAGGTGCAGGGAATTAGGCATAGTTTGCAGTGAACAAAAAGATACTGTATTAAAAACAAAGTGAAAGACAAGGACTGAATCCTAAAGTTGTTTTCTGATGACTATATTCATTCTGGCAAGCATGTGTTCAGGTTTACACAAAGCACATACACACACAAATACACTTTAATCTGAAATATGTGGTTGTGGATAAGTGATCCAACGCGATCAGTGAAATGTAGATAGGCTATAAGTGCAAAAGCCGTTCCCTAACTGGACTCCTTACATGAATTCAATTAGTATTTGTAACTGCAATAAATACAGTAGAATTTCATGTAACTAATTTGTAAAAGATGGAAGTCAGAGTAGATGTTTAATATTTCCTAAAGCGCACTATAACCCACTTCTAAAATTAATTAAATCATAGACTCCATCTGTTACAATGCTCTGTTCACTTGTAGCTTCCATAATTCTGTATTATAAATAGGCTCATATTAAGGAAGATATCTATCTATACTATTTTCATACACTCATGCTATCAATTTTTAATAGAATTTTAGTGAAGCTATAAGATTTGTTGTTTTTAGTTATTATTTATAATATTATTTTGAATAAAAATGAGCTGATAACTAAAATTACAACATGTTTTATGTGGTAATGTATATTTAATGGCCATTTTTTCTTAAAACACAGTCTGCTTATTCCTGACTAATGAGAAACAGGCATAACAAACTGATATATAATAGAAGTAAATGAACGACTTTCCTGGATTTTAGTTTTTTCATTTATCTTTAAATATATTGTACCATGTGAAGAAAAAGATCAATATAATTTGAAGAAAATAATCAATATAATTTGAAATCATTAGTTGGCATGAGTCTTCTATGTAATAAAGCACTATAAACCTATGTGGTTTGTGTTTGAAGCATACATATTTTCATTCTTACTGTTTAGTTCTCTTGGAGAACCTGTGCTTCAGGCTGTAATTTTAGCTGGGCCAGCTAAGCTTGCACCTAGTTCACTGATGAAAGGATATGGATTAAATGAAAAGTTTCAAAAGTTCTCTTTTTAAATAGAACAAACTACATGTAGCATACCGCACATATCTCAATGACAGATAAATGCAAAACACAGAAGCAAGCCATGCTACGATGGTCACGTAAGATTGTTGCTCCTGGTTCTTTTGTTATTTTCACTCACATATATTTAACTACTTTAATAATACTCAATTTTTACAAAAGTCATTCTGTTAGGAAAATAATTCTTACTGAAGAGGGATATAGGAAACTAGTTATTGAAGGATAATTATTTCTATTACAGTCCGTCATGTTGCTCTAAAATACACATTGCATGTCTACCTTTCCAATACTTTCTAATATTTCAGTTCCTTAAATGTAAGCTGAAAATCCAGGTACTGGATCTTCTATTGTATAGAGTTTGCTCCTCTTCATCCAGAGAACTTTAATCAGAAAAATGGCGATAATTATGGGAATGAAAAGAGAGGAACTGAACCGATACTAATAACTTAATGACTCTGGGTCACACATAAATCAGTGGTCTATAACATCTCATGAGCCGTGAATAAATGATCACACTTGGTGAAGATGCTGTGAAGTTTTAAAGAGTTGTTACTTTTGTCAAAAGTGGATTTAGGTCTGAATTCAATAGTATCAACAAGCTTTTGATCCCATACACATTTTATATGCTCATGAGGATAGATGTGGAGAATATTCCTTTTTTTGACCACTGAGACAATACTAGTATAATATAGGTAGTGCATCTCTTATTTTCAGATCTAAGATTTCCATAGATTGTCTTAATGAAAACAAGAATTCTATTTTCACAAATGTCTCAAATATGTTATGAATTTCTACATATGATTACTGAATTCCATATTTATAATATGTTTTATGATCATTTTTGAAAATTTCATGCATATGTACAATGTATCTCATCTATACTCAGTGCTTCCTCCCTCTCTCTCTCCCTCTCTCCCCCTTTTCCTCAGTCTCTTCTTCCTAAGAACCACTCTCAAATATTTCTTCTAGATGTATGTCCTCTATTTATACTTTCTTGGGAATGAATGAATGAATGAATGGATGGATGATTTTAATCTCATAATAATGCAGTTATTGCTGTTCTTATGGGCATGAGTGTGGCGTTATCCACAGGGTCATAGACAACCTAGTAATGGAAAAACTATCTTTTTTCCCCAGGACCCATTACCTTCCAACAACTCCTTCCCTCTCAACACTAGGGTTTTTATCTGATGGAGCTTCCTCAGGTTTTGTGTAATCAACCACAGTACAAAAGCCACATCATTTCTAGAGGACAGCATTTCACTGCGTTCCACCCTATAATTCAGCTCTCACATTTTTTTCTTCGAAGGAGGAAGGGTTAATATAAATGTTCACTCTACAGTGCTAAACATTAACAGTTGTTTCTTCTCAGTACTTTAACAGTAATGTATCTCTGAATTTACCAGTACCCTTTGCTATAAGAATTTTCTCTGAATAAATATAGTTATGGTACAAATCTATGGAAAAATATGTAGTTCATATATATATATATATATACATATATATATATATATAATAAGATATTTGATAAGACTATTTAGAAAAATATGAGTAGAGTCTTCCCTAGAAACTTTGATTTCGAAAGATTTTTGAACAACATTACGCTACCAGACATGGATTCATTTTTTATAAGTCTATAAGCCAATGAAGAGAGTGCTTGGTTATCCTTTTAAACATTACTGTTACTACTGTTCTTGTGCAAACACCTCCACCAGGTTGGTATCATTGCGTGCAGGGTTCAATGTTGCAGAAGTCAATTGATGACCTTTCTCACTTGGTAGCCTGCTTAGCACCTCTTACCATTGTGAAATTTAGACAGCAGGGCAAGTCTACTGGACCTTTAAAGAATGGATTTCTTCTGTGCCTTGCTAACAAAATGGGTGTGATCTTCAGTAAAAGGTGTTCTATACACTTATGGTAGACAGCGAGGAGCAGTATCAATACATGCTTTGATTTTCAATGACTCTGGGGCCTTTTTTTTTACCAGTAATACTTATGAAGACAACTTGTGACTGGTACTGAGATTTTGATCTAATGAACATGTCATTTATTTGTAGCTATTCACTGCACTTATTCATTAATGTTGGATACCTCTGCTCAAAATCCAGTTTTAAAATGTTATATTTTTTTAACAAGCTTACAAATTGCTGGAATCCCATAATGCTACTTTACAATCTGCAAAAGGTGTGTTCAAATGACACATACACTTTGAGACAGTGCCCTATACTTGTTTCCTCTCCAGTCTGGTTTTCTCTCTCTGTCTTTTATCATGACTACAGATACTTTTGATTAAAAATATTCTGAAGCATAATTTGCCTACTGAACCCACCTGAATCCTCTGACAAGTTCTTTGATTTTATTTTGTCATGATGGCATATTTTATGACAGCTTTCTTGGTTTGATCTGTTTCTATATGCTTAGTTTTACTGGCCACAATTCTCATCTAGATAGAAAAAAAAATATTGTTCTTCTCATTTTCTCATTTATGTTTATGAACTGCCCTGTTCATCAGTGAGCCAATTACGTCATCTTGTCGTGACTTTCCAAATAAGGATCTCATTACTAACATTTTGCTAGAGAATTTTTGATGAAAAGAAATCCAGAGTCTATTTGATGCATTGGCAAACTTCCTAGTGAAATAATAATTTCATCTAAAGTTTCTTATGTATATATTATGAAAAGCCATTTTTTAGCTTGCAGAAAGGACTTTCTAATGACATTGAAATTTCTTTTCATTTTATCTGTTACTTCTTTCAGTTTTTGTCAGATTTTGTCAAAATATCACTATAAATGATATCATTCAATAAGCGGTGATTCTTCCCACCAGTAATCTGAAAAGTCAAGACAAGGATGAAGAAGGATAAAGAATCCAGTACTCCCCTTCAGGTTAAAAGTCTTAGAAAGATCAGGAATTTAATGCCGTACCTAAACATAGTAAAAGCAATATATAGCAAACAAGTAGCCAACAACAAACTAAATGGAGAGTTACTTGAAGCAATCCCACTAAAATCAAGGACTAGAGAAGGCTGCCCACTCTCTCCCTACCTATTCAATATAGTATTCGAAGTCTTAGCCAGAGCAATTAGACAACAAAACAAGGTCAAAGGGATATCATTTGGAAAAGAAGTCAAAATATCACTATTTGCAGAAGATAAAGTAGTACACTTAAGTGACCCTAAAAATTCCACCAGAGAACTCCTAGACCTCATATCCAGCAAAGGGGCTGGATATAAAATAAACTCAAACATATCAGTAGCCTTCCTCTACTCAAAGGATAAATAGGCTGAGAAAGAAATTGTAGAAATGACATTTTTCACAATAGTCACGAAAAATATAAGATACCTTGGTGTGACTCTATCCAAGCAAGTGAAAGATTTGTATGACAAGAACTCCAAATTTCTGAAGAGAGAAATTGAAAATATCAGAAGATGGAATGCTCATGGATTCCCATGCTCATGGATTGGCAGGATTAGTATAGTAAAAATGTCCATTTTGCCAAAAGGAATTTACAGACTCAATGCAATCCCATCAAAATTCCAACTCAATTCTTCACAGAGATAGAAAGAGCAATTTGCAAATTCATCTGGAATAAAAAAAAAACCCAGGATAGTGAAAACTATTCTCAACAATAAAAGAACTTTTTGGGGAATTCTTGTCCCTGACCTCTGGCTGTATTACAAAGCAATAGTGCTAAAAATGCATGGTATTAGTACAGAGGCAGGCAGGTAGATGGTAGATGAATGAAATAGAATTGAAGACCCAGAAAGGAACCCACACACCTATGGTCACCTGATCTTTGTCAATGGATCTAAAGCCACCCAGTGGAACAATGACAACAGTTTCAACAAATGGTGCTGGTTCACCTGGTTGTCAGCGTGTAGAAGAATGCAAATCAATCCATTCTTATTTCCTTATACAAACCTCAAGTTTAGGTAGATCAAGGATATCCACATAAAACCAGATAAACTGAAACTAATAGAAGAGAAAGTGGGAGAAGAGCCCTGAACACATGGGCAGAGGGGAAAATTTCCTGAACAGAACACCAACGGCTTATTCTCTAAGATCAAGAATTGACAAATGGGACCACATAAAATGGTTAAGCTTCTCTAAGGCAAAGGACACTGCCAATAGGTCAAAATGGCAACCAACTGGTTGGCAAAAGATCTTTACCAATCCTATATCCAATAGAGGGCTAATATCCAAAATATACAAAGAACTCAAGAAGTTAGATGGGTCCAGAGATAAACAAAGAATTCTCAACTGAAGAATTTCAAAAGGCTGAGAAGCACCTAAATAAATGTTCAACATCCTTAGTCATCAGGGAAATGGAAATCAAAACAACCCTGAGATTCCACTTCATACCAGTCAAAATGACTAAGATCAAAAACTTAGGTGACATCAGATGCTGGAAAGTATATGGAGAAAGAGGAATACTCCTCCATTGCTGGTGGGATTGCTACTTGATACAACTACTCTGGAAATTGCTCTAAAAGTTCCTCAGAAAATTGGACAAAGTAATACCTGAGGACCCAGATATACCACTCCTGGGCATATGCCCGAAAGATGCTCCAAAGTATAACAAAGACATATGCTTTACTATGTTAATAGCAGCCTTATTTATAATAGCCAGAAGCTAGAAATAACACAGATGTTCTTCAACAGAGAAATGGATACAGAAAATGTGATACATTTACACAGTGGAGTACTACTCAGCTATTAAAACAATGAGTCATGAAATTCTTAGGCTAATGAATGGAACTAGAAAATATCATCCTGAGTGATGTAACGGAGTCACAAAAGAACATACATGGTATGCATTCACTGATAAGTAGATATTAGCCCAAAAGCTCAGAATACACAAGATACAATTAACAGACCACATGAAGCTCAAGAAGAAAGCCAAAGTATGGATGCTTCAGTGCTTCTTAGAAGGGGGAACAAAATACTCACAAGAGGAAATATGGAGAAAAATATGGAGCAGAGACAGAAGAAAGGCCATTCAGAGACTGTCCTGCATGGAGATCCATCCCATTATACAGTTGATAAACCTTTATGGTACTGTAGATGCTCAGAAGTGTTTGTTGAGAATAGCCTGTAATGGCTGTCTCCTAAGAGATTCTGCCATATCCTGAAAAATACAGAGGTGGATGCTCACATCCAACCATTATACTGAGCACTGGGTCACCATTGGAGGAGTTGAAGAAGGATCTGAAGGAGCTGAGGGGGTTTTCAGCCCCATGAGGGGCGCATCAGGGTCAACAGGCCAAGCCCCTTGGAGCTTCCGTGGACTGGCTCACCAACCAAAGAGTATACATGGAGGAACCCATGGCTATGGCTGCACAGGTGGCAGAGGATGGCCTTTTTCGACATGAGTGGGAGGCATCCCTTGGGCCTAAGGAGGTTCGATCTCCCAGTGTAGGGGAATGCCAGTGCAGGAAGTTGGGAGTTGGTGGGTGGCTGGTAGAGAGGCAGAGAGAGGGGGAATAGGATAGGGGGTTCCAGAGGGGAGACCTGGAAAGTGTATATCATTCGAAATGTAAATAAAGAAAATATCCTATAATAACGAAAAAGCTTGGAATACCCAAGAGACAATTCACAGACCACTTGAGGCTCAAGAAGAAGGAATACCAAAGTGTGGTTATTTCAGTCCTTTTCAGAACGGGTAACAAATACCAATGGGAGAAAATACAGAGATATAGTGTGGAGCAGAGTCTATAGGAAAGGTCATACAGAGACTGCCTCACCTGGTGATCCATCCCATATACAGACACCAAACCCAGACAATATTAAGGAGGCTAAGAAATGCTTGCTCTCAAGAACCTGATAGAGCTGTTTCCTCAGAGGCTCTCCCAGAGCCTCAGAAATACAGAGGTGGATGCTCACAGCCAACCATTCAACTCAGCACAGGGTCCCCAATAAAGGAGTTAGAGAAAGGACTGAAGGAGCTGAAGGGATTTGTAGTTCCATAGGAAGAACAGCAATATGTACCAACCTGACCGCCCCCCCCCCCCCAGAGCTTCCAGGAACTAAACTGCCAACCAAAGAGTACACATGGAGGGTTCCGTGGCTCTAGCTGCATATGTAGCAGAGTCTAGCCTTGATCCATTAATGGGAGAAGAGGCCCTTGGGAAGGTTCAATGGCACAGTGTAGGGAATGTCAGGGAGAAAGTGGGAGTTTGTGGGTGGCTGAGTGAACACCCTAATAGAAGCAGGACGAGGATAATAGGATAGTGAGTTTTTAGAGAGGAAACCAGAAAAGGGATAACATATGAAATGTACATGAATAAAATATCTAATAAAATAAAAAAATAAAAGTGAAAAAAAAAGATTTTAGTGCCTCTTCCTGTGGCTACATAACAAGCTTGTGGACAAACTAATCTACTTGTGAGCTTGACTTTAAAATGATGAATAATTGGAACTCTTTAAATAATGAACGCTTATTATTCCACCCATCTCATGAGTATGGGATGAGTCTGACCAATGTGCCTGCTTTGTAACTGGCCTCTGCTAGATTGGGCTCAGTTTGTGTCAAAGGCAGTGGGTAACAATTTCCCTTAAAATGCCTTAGTGTATGCATATCTCCTTCAGAAATTGAGAACTTTCTTTCAAGTACAAAAATCAAACTTCACTATGTTTTGGCACCATTACGTGTGAAAATCAAGATTCTAATTGGATTATGATCAAAGCAATAATAATGGCTCAAGACAATACTTTCCACATCAGATACCTTCTCTCACCTCTTGATATTTCATATTTTTGTATTAGTAGTGGCACATAACTTGAAGTAATTTCACTTTAGATTAATCACAAACATAATCTGATTATTCTCTGACAAGCTTACAATGTAGAAATAATGATCACACATGGCTTTTAAAAACATAATGACTTTATTCACAGTTTGAATGTGCTTCCTTGCAATACCTTACCATGTATTCTAAATATACACTTTCTTGACATACTTTCTCTGACTTTGGTCATAGGAACTGGCCACTTGCTACTATTTAAGTGCCTGAGGCAACTTAAATGTTAGACTGGCTATTAATACTTGGATATATTTTATTAAATTAATTATGTAGTTATAAGAACTTAAAATGTTTATAATGCATATTTTTTAACTTTTTAACTATAAGACATTGTAAGCATTTTTGCTATTCTTGTTTGGTCTAATGAAAAGGTTTCTAATGATATTTTGCTATACTCATAGATTAGCTTCTAGCCCAGTTGTTATCAGAAAGGCTTCACACACCAACTGATGGTGACAAAGACAGAGACTCACAGTCACACATTAAGTGGAGTTTGAAGAATCCTGTAGAAGAGGGAGGAAATATTGTAGGATCTAGAGGGGTCATAGATCCCAAAATAAAACCCACAGAATCAACTAACCTGGGACCATCGGGGCTCAATGAGACTGAATCACCAATCGGGGAGCCTACATGGGTCTAATCTAACCCTCTAGACATATGTCACAATGTGTAGCTTGGTTTTCTTCTGTGACTCCTAACACTGGGAATAGGAGTGGTCTCTGACTCTATTGCCTGCCTTTGGGACCCTTTCCTGATACTGGGTTGTTTTGTCTAGCCTTAATAGGAGAGGAGATAGTTTTTTCTTCTGCAATTTGATATGAGAAGGAAAGAGTCTAGCTGGGAAGGAGTCTGCAATTTTCTGAAAAGAAATGAAGGAAGACTAGATAAGGGTATAGGGGTAAGTACTGGGAAGAGAGAAAGAAAGGGAAACTGTGGTTATAATATAAAACTAATTAATTAATTAAAATGTGAAACTATGTTTAAAAAACTCCAATATATCCTTATTATGGTTCCCCATTTCTTCCCCAATTTATTCCATATTGTGGCATCCAAATCCTCATTAGAAAACAGTCTTGCACACTACATCCAAGGAAGCAGATAGGCTAACTCTCCTGTCTACCCCCCGCCCCAAATACAATCCGCAAGGCTCATACCCAGCTCTCCAACAGAGCACCTTCTCCAGTGGATCCTATAGATCTTCTGCTCCTACCTTGATTCATCCCAGCCTCCAACTCCGGCAGGACCTCTCTGGAAACCTACTGGGCACTTTTCCTAGAGAAGCAGGTAGGCTAACTTCTGACTTGCATCTTTGCTTACTTTCTTCCTAGTTCAATCTTCTTGTCTCATCCCCAGCTCTGCAGCAAAACTCCTGCACCATGCTCTCCTGACTTCATCTCTGGTTGAATAATTATATAACAGTGTATAATAAGATAGAGGAAACCCTAACAGAGTTGAACAGGAGAAGCAAACAGAAAGAAATGAGCCCAAGGAAAGGCACAAAAAGCAGAGACTGACTTGTTCTCATACCCAGAATTCCATAGAAAGACTACACTGGAAGCCATAGGGCACATGCAGAGGACCTTGTGCAGATAGGTGCAGCCCCTGCACATGCTGGCTCAGTCTCTCTGAGTTCATAAGTGCTTTGATCATGTTGATTAGGAGGTCTTTGTTTCCTTGGTGTCCTCCATCCCCTGTGGCTTTTACTCTTCCCTCTTCCTCTTCTGAAGACTTCGCTAAGCCCCAAGGAGAGGGATTTGATAGAGACATCCAGCTTAGGGCTGAGTGTTTTAGTTTCTCTTACTCCCTATACAATGTCAGGCTGTGGGTCTCTGTGTTTGTTCTCATCTGCTGCAGAGAGAAGCTTTCTGATGGTGGTTGAGCAAGGCAATGATCATATTGTGTCTTTAGTGGTAGCAAAACTTTACAACTTTAACATATAAAATTGCTGTACTTTAAAATTTTAGAGCATAATCATCGAAAATGTATGCAGAAAATGTGAAATAGTCATGTAGTCAAATTAAGAATATATGATACTGCACAGTACATTAAATATAATAACATGATTCATTAAAAAGTATTCATCAATTTGGAGAAAATATGCTTTGCTGTGTATCTTTATCTAAATGAAGAGAAATAAACTAAACATTTGCCAAAATACACTGTGCTTGATTTTATTTTCAAGATATACTTAAATTTTATTGATTGTCCATAGAAAAAATTTAAAATAATATTGTTAACATTTGTCAAGGTTGTTCATGAGTCTTATGATTAAAATACATAATGCATGTAAATAGAAAAACTTATAATTAGAAATGCTACTCATGTAGAATAACACACGTGCCTTTATTAAGCCTATGTAATTCACTTACATTTCTAATAGCACTCATTTTAAATTTAAGTTTGTGTTTTGTTATTATTAATATGTATTATTATCATTATTATTAAGGTTATTAAGAATAATCTTATTTGGAACTCAGACAAATCTGTCAGATACAGTAAGTCACTATAGGTTGTTATCTAATTGCCTTAATTAAAACTACTCAGTATATTCAACTCACTCAAATGTTCAGGCATGATTGGGGAATTATTAATATTGAATATTTCTATAGAAATCAACTTATTAATCATTATAATAAAATGGAACTATCATACTGGATGTATTCCACAATCATTCATGTTTAATTCACATTTCTCACAATAAAACTTTGTCACCAAATGAAATAGAATCTCTCTTTATCTGTCTCTCTCTTTCTAACTTAGACACACACACACACACACACACACACACACAAACACAGCTACATACCCTTATGAAATCCCTTTCTGTTACAGGTTGCAGGGAACACATATTCAAAGCATCCAAAAGCAGTAATATATCACTTTTATGGTACTAAATAAACACATTTATGCTACTAAAGGTACATATTATATCTTAATATTTGTAAGAATTCACTTCTATGTAAGAAGTTCTCTTTGAAGTACCTTGTTTATTGAGGAAATTTATGGCATGACCAACTCGCTAAACACATAACAATATTCAGGAAATAGGATTCTATATCTGGATTTCTATCATATTCAGTTAAAGGATCCAATTTTATGGAAATGGTTTCCTATGGCATATATCAACATTAATACTTTTCTGTGCTTAACAGCACAGAATTTATATAAAACGAGGTCTCAAGATTGTCAAAAATAAATGACTTCAATCATTCTAGTTGAAAACAAAGTTATTTGGGCATAAAAAGAAAAAAGACATTCTAGGAACTATCTTGTTGAGAAATCAAATCATTGCAGAATAAATGAAAAGATTTAAGAAATAATCTCAAACTTAAATAAGAAATTAACAAAATTTTGAATTTCCAAAGTTATGATGCTGCTGGTTCAAATTTGAAACAAATAGGTATCTGCTCAAATTTAATATTCTTATATATTTTTTTACAATAAATAATTAAATAAACTCAAATTTAAAATTACACACGGAGATATGCCTATGTATTCATGAGAAAAATCATTGCTACACTGAATTATTTGAATTAAAGTGATTGAACTACATTTCTAAATACTTGATTTAAAATTACATTCATAAGTTAGAAAACCATATGTTCCTGTATGCTATTCATGCCACATGCAATGTTTAAATACAAAGATACTTTACATAATGTTTAATTCAGATCAGATATATGAAGACATTTACTATTTCCTTACTGTATAATATTGAACTGCTTCCTTGTAAATTCTGAGATCTTCAATGTGTTATTATGGCTGACGGGCATACCACTGTATAGAGATAGGCTAGAAACTTTGCTACTGTTTACTTATAAGTTGTTGTTTAAACCAACCTTTGCCCCCACTGTCCTGTTTTCACTCCTCACACTCTGCAGTAGTCACTGTTCTACTCAGACATCAACTTCCTCATAATGCAGATGAATAAGATCATCTGGCACTTGTTTCTCTCTCTCTCTCTCTCTCTCTTTCTCTCCCCCTCTGTCTCTTTCTCTCTTTTTCTCTCTCTTTCTCTCTTACATTAGTGTTAAAGAAACATTGCATATTTTGAGTCATGCCTGTATCCCAAGGAAGCAAGATTACAATTCAAAAGATAGGTTAGACTTTGTAGCAAGGATGGTATTTGTACTAACTAGATTCTCTCTCAAACAACAACAAAAGAGTTCATTAAAGGACCTCATTAAAACTCTGGAGCACGAACATATCTAAATATAGATCATTAGGCAGAACACAGAAATTTTAAAAATTTCTTGTACAATATTTCATTTACATAAGTCCTGTTTTAATTTCTTATTATAATTTATGACATTTACCTTTAAAAATCATTAACCTAAAATATAAACATTATATATCTTTTTATATAATAGAATCAGACCATTCATGTGTGATTGTGTTTATAAATCTACTTGTTGGAATTGGTGTTCTGCTATGGTGCCTCATCTACTGCGAATGATTGAAGACAAGATTGAAATAAATTCTATTTCTTGAATCATTCCCTGAAGGTGTTTGTGATGGTGAACACAATCTGAGTAACATACTCTCCATCAACATACATAAGCTATAACGATAAACAATTTTCTGTTTATTATTGATGCAGAGGCTTGCTTTATGGCTGGCTTAGAACTGACTTGGAATCACAAGTTGGCTTCAAACTAATAGAAGTTGTTCTAATCTCTTGGACTCGATTAGTTATTTAGAAAATAAATACTTATAATTCTAAATCTTCCTGTATTTGTCAACATGATATATTTGTTTTATTTTCCCTAATCTATCTGCTTTAAATTTCAAAAGAATCCACACCCATATAACATGTTTTAAAGGAGTTGAAGAACACACAAACATGCTGTCCCTTCCCTATCTGTACGCTTAAGTCTGCATAAAACAGATTAGTGACAATGAAAAGAAACACTAACCTCAACAAGACTTCCAGCAAGATTCAAATTCAGATAAGTGTCTCACAGTGTCCTACTTGCATCCCCTTGTACCACCAGACGGCTGCACCTTCACCATCCCAGTGTGCACACAGGATTTTTTGTATATCGGTCTGCACATAGATGAAACCCAAGAAAGCTACTCAATACCTTTAGTGTGCTATATGAATGCCCAAAGTCCTGTCCCTGGAGTTACTTTGCTCATCATGACATGTTTGGCAAATGTGCAACCTATGCAGTAACTCATTCACATTGAGAATTGATGCAAGCAAACACATTCATCCAAGCAAGCAGTGCTAACCTTTCAAATTAACTTGACCTGGACAGAAATACATACTGTTATTTGCTCTGAAAGTAGACTATGTCCTGTTGTCTCTCATCCTCCAGCAAGAAGACAAAGGAGCCCTGGTGCTTAGCACTGTGGGGGAACAACACTGCCCAGATTTCTTGATCAGTTTCATTGTCTAATCCATTCCATCTATGTCTGCTACTAAACTTCTCCCTGTGCAAACATAATTGCTTGCTAATAAATCACACAGGTACAGGCGCTTTTGGTCCCCAACATCCAAAGTTATTACTGATACCAGTTTTTCTAGTATATTCAATACTATGTAGCACATAATAGAATTTACAGATTTTGTATCTTTTGTCTTCTTGGTTCAGATCTTAAGCTTCAAATGACAAAGTTTTTGTTTGATTTGCTATGCTTTGTTTTGTATATTTCTCAGCCCCTAATATTTTGATTAAACTTTTGAGGACAATTTGCATTTGTTTGAAATCAGCCGAATGACTAAATGGATGATGAGATGAAGTGTCTCTAGAGATGGCATGCTATCTGTTCATCTTATCCCTGAAAATCCCAATATTTATAATGATACTGATTTTTTTACATGCACTGATCATGCTTTCAGGCTACACAGAGTACCAACATAGACCAAGACAACATCAGCTTTGCTCTTGCTCTACTGATTGATTAATTATATCCCCCCATTACATACTACTGCAAAGATTCTAAATTGATTGTGAAAATGGCATTGTAATTGAGAGTCTTTGCTGGAACTCCTGCTAGCTCTCCTTAACACACCTCTGTATTAAGAAACAGTGAAGGAACCATGTTCCAGCCTTCGTTCTTTTATGCTTAACGTACAGTTTGTTCTTTTGTCTAATTTTTAAGTTGAGGTAACATCTGCATCTTCATATGAATGTATATTTATGAATATATGTGCTTACACAATCTCTATTAATTTATTAGACATGAGTATCTCTAGGATGATAAGAGATTAACATTTTATTTAAAATATCTCTTCAGTATTTCCTTAGCATTTCTATATGCTTACATAGTAAATGTTTTTTTTTTCTAATATTGAGTTTGTTCAAGTGCTAAAACAATTTGTACTGTCAACTAAGTAAAGATTTGCAAATAATGCTAAGGGGTAGCCTTTTCTTTTGTTCTGAACAGTTTGTATACCCCATTTGTTTCTACCATGCATAGAAGTAATATTAGGGTCTACATCTTAGTTACTTCAATGTATTCATGTCAATGGCGTTCATTGACCAAACTTATCTGTCAACCCCTCTTCTTTTCTGTGTTAATCTGTCTTTTCTTATCTCCATCTGATTCTCTCTCCCTCTCTAATTAATGACATGTTCATTTTTCATCCACTTTACCTTGGCATCATTGACAAACATTAGTCATTTTTTCTCCCACATCCAGGCTGTTCATGCAACACATTTAATAAAGGAGACTATTTCTTTCTGTTCCTGTCCTTTAAAGCTGTCACGTCCTCTCTGTTCTTGCAGTGACAAACCTCAGCCTAATATCACTATCTATAACGACACATTCTCTTACCAAATTCATTCTGTTATTAATATATATTAATTAGCAAAAGCAAGGTGAATATAAATTATACTTTAGTGTACTTCTGAATCAACTGTTGTTGAATTCATAAATACTTAGGTCAGCCTCCTCCTTGAAAATAATACAAACTAAATTTCTCTCTGTTCATTTCTTACTTCATAATTGTTTGCAATATCAGAAAGTGTTTTGTAAAAATTGTTTGCATCCAGGTCTCTAGAAAAATAGACTCAAGTTTTATATTTTGGAATCAAGAAAAATAAGGATATTATGTTATAAAACTCCAGGGTTACAGCAGCTAAGGGTAAATTTTATATGAACCCAATCTAAGATTATCTTCTTTTTGATCAGTAAATCTGTAGTGCCAAGGCTCTCATATGAAGGTTTGACTACATCAGTGTAATTTCATTGTAGAAGCCAAAAAGCTATGTGGTCAGCATTAAAATCATCAGCCAGTTAAGCTCATAAATTGGGATATTAAGTTATCTGACAATGTCCAGCTTTCATGAGGCCAGAATTTACACTATAAAGGTTAACAGATGTGACAAACAGTAACCATTAAGACAATCTGCATACACATAAATACAATATTTCACCCTCAATGTGGCCTCCACTGCCACGGATAGTTCCCTAAACATGTTCATAAACAGAATTCTCATTTATCAGGAAATATGAAAAACATAGTTTGTCTTCATCCTTCTGAAATCATGCTTTTGCTTTCAGTTTCAAGCAAGACTCTGGTGGGGAGGGGAATCTGTCTGAGACTGGGGTCGCTGTGTAATATAACCTGGATATCATCATGCTACGATGATAAAAATGATGAAAGGTGGCTATTGTTTTTCAGTCTATTATACACAAATTGTCAATCTCTGTTTATTCATATGTAAATTGTGATGAAGTTGTGTGTCCTCTGTTTGGAAGTCTAAGTAAATGGAAAGAATCGGCCTTACTGTATTAGGTAGGGTGCTATATGAGGGAAAGTTTTACTCTGTTTAGAACCTAAAACTGAAATAAAGGTCAGAAAACTGTTAAAAGATGCAAAGATTTATCTTCCTCAATTGCATTAAAATATAACAAAAGTAAAATGCTAGGAATGGAGAGATGGCTCAGGGGGTAAACATGAATACCATTAGAGTCCAGATCCAGTGTCCTAGTAGAAACAAAACAAAACAAAACAAAACAAAACAAAAATTATAAGTGAAGTATGGCCATGCAAGAAGCTCCATTGGAAAAGTACACTCTTATTGGACCTGTTTTTCAATTTGCTATTTGGGAAGGCTGCCTGGACAGTGGGCTCTCAGAATGTGTCTCTCTCCACACTTGCATGGGAAGACTGCAAAAAGAGGATCAGTGACTGGCCCAAACTGGAATCCAGCTCAAGAGGAGCCTGACACTACTTCTTTCTTTTTTTTTTTCACTTGTTTTTTTGGTATTTTATTTACATTTCAGAAGTTATCCCCTTAGCCCATTCCCCCCACCCCACCCCGAACCTCCTATTCCATCCCTCCTCCTCCTACTCTTAAGAGGATGTGCCCCCAACTACCCCTCCACTCCCATTCCCCCCACTCCAGAATTTCCCCCTCTCCCCCCTCCACCGCCACTGGCTTCCAGCCTTCATGGGACCAAGGATCTCCTCTCCCACCTATGCCAACAAGGCTATCCTCCCCTACGTATACAGCTGGAGTCATGGGTCGCCCCCTATGTGCTCCTAGGCTGGTGGTTTAGACCCTGGGTGCTCTGGTTTGTTGGTATTTTTGCTCTTCTCATGAGACCTCAAATCCTTTCAGCTCCTTCAGTCTTCTCTCTAACTTCTCCATTGGGAACCCTTTGATCAGTTCAATGGTTGGCTATGAGCGTCCGCCTCTGAATATGTCAGACTCTGGCAGACGTCTAAGGAGACAGCTATATCAGGCTCTTATCAGCATGCACTTCCTGACATTCACATCAGCATCTACCTTTGGTGACTACACATGGGATGGATATCCAGGTGGAATGGTCTCCAGACAGCCCCTCCTTCAGGTTCTGTCCCACACTTTGTCTCCATATTTGCTCCCTTGAGTATTTTGTTACTCCTTCTAAGAAGGAATGAAGCACCCGTACTTGGTGTCTTCCTTCTTCATGAGCTTCATGTTGTCTGTGAGTTGAATCTTGAGTATTTCAAGCTTCTGGGCTAATATCCAAGTATGTGTGAGTACATACCATGTGTGTTCTTTTGTGCCTTGGGTTGTGACTCAGGATGATGTCTTCTAGTTCGACCCATTTATCTAAGAATTTCTCGAATTCATTGTTTTTAATAGCTGAGTAATACTCCATTGTGTAAATGTACCACATCTTTTTTGTATCCATTCCTCTGTTGAAGGACATCTGGGTTCTTTCCAGCTTCTGGCTATTATAAATAAGGCTACTATGAAAATAGTGGAGCACATGTCCTTGTTATATGTTGGAACATCTTCTGGGAATATGCCCAGGAGTGGTATAGCTCAGGTAATGCTATGTCCAATTTTCTGAGGAACCGCTAGACTGATTTCCAGAGTCTGGAAGTAAAGATATGAGACATAGAAGAAAGATTTATAGCATTAACCACAAGTATCTAAGTTCACTCAACACACACACACATACACACATATACATACACACACACACACGTGTGTGTGTGTTTGCATATATATGTACATATATATGCTATATACTTGTTAATATTATATGAACCACAAACACATGTACAATTTTTTAATGAGATCCCTGGGTTTGGAAAGTTAACTTAGTGGTTGAGATGCCTTATTGCATTATTATGAATGTAAGGTTCAAATATCCTCAACCACAATGTAAGTCAAGCCACAAATGCCTTGAAGTCAAGTTCTAAGGAATCTGTTGCACTTCTCTTGCACCCATACACACACACGCACACACACACACACGCACACACACATCAATAAAATAAATATTTTTAAGAGGTGATATTTTTCATTTTAATTAAAAACTATGTTTTGGTTTATTGATTTTCATAACTGTAAAAATACCAATTGCAAATAATTTTGCAAATAAGTTACAAAATTTGTTTTAAATTTATTACTTAAAATATTTCTGTTAGCCTTAATATGTTTCTAAGTAGGCAAATTACAATGGTTCGAATTTCTTCATTGATATTAATAATATCAGTTGAAAAGAAAATAAAATGTTATAGATGATCTTAGAAATCTCAAGTAATGCTTGAAAATTTCTCAATGTAGATACAATTCTTTATTTGCTTAATCTGTCTCTGTGTCCTTGTCTATCTGTCTTTCTGTCTCTATGTCTCCCTCCCATCCCCCACTTCTCTCTCTTTCTCTGTGTATGTGTGTGTGTGTATGAGTGTGTGTCTGTATGCGTGAATGCATGTGTGTGAAGGTGTGCCTGCTAATTTTTATGCTCATTGAGGCCAGATGGCAGCCAGCATAGGTTATTTGTAGAATAATTTTGTATTTCTGAAACAAAATTTCTCACCGAACCTTAAAGTCACTATAGACCAGAAAGCTCTTGAGGTCCTGTTGCCCTACATCCCAGTGCTGGAATTATTTGTGCAAAAATCCATGCCTGGTTCTCAACATGGATGCTAGGGGTTTAAACTCAGATTCAGTCTTATACCAAACACATTACCCACAGTTTTGTTTTCTTAGAGATAGTTGCTTACAGTTCTGTTAGAAACTTCAGTATACCATTTATTAACTACCTTTACTGTAAACCTACCCTATTAATCAACATGCTACATAACCTATCCACTGACTTTATTATTACACATCTATTTCTATTTAGAAAGTTCTTCATGTATAATGATATGAGTATATCCTACCTAACATTTTAGTCTTATCACATTCATTCAAACTGTAAGAAAAACAATTAAGTTTAGGTCACTTATCACATGCAGTAACAACATATATATGTATTATATATATATATATATATGTATATATATATATATATTTACAGTTTCATTTGTCATTTCTGTTTTAAAGATATTGACTTATTTGCTATAGAAAAAATACAATTTCTTTAATAGTATGAAAATTTTCTCAGTAAAATTTTGTTCATTCAATAAAAGCCTTGCAGGAGAGGTATATACCTCGAACACCAGCATACAAGAAGCTGTTACAGAATAACAATGAGCTTGAGGCCAGCCTGTTTTACACAGGTCAAAGTGTTTCAATGCAATAAATAGATAAATAAAAAATAAACAAATAAATAAGGAAAAATAAGAATAAGAATTTCAATACTACTTTGTATTATATTTTGTACTATAGCAGTGAACAAATATTTATACAGTAGGATTTAGTTCTTATGTTTCTGACGACTTATAGTCAGGTGAGAATACATACAGGAATAAATATTGATACTCATGTAAATCAACCTGGTTGGATCTGAAGGTAAATTTCAATGTGTTTATGATATGTAGAGTCCTAAGCATTTTGCTTGTCATATTAGCATGATCAATTTAGCTTTCATTTTCTAGGGCTGGAGAAATAGCTCATCCATAAAGCATGTGCTGCTCTTCTTTTTGTTTTTCAGGAGGTGATTGTTTCTTTCCTAGCACCCAGACCAGATGAATTACAACATCCTGTATGTACAGCTTCAAGAGAAACTGGAACCGCTGGTCTTCGTGAGTTCCTGCGCTTATGTGTACACACCCACATTGTGACACATACATATAATTAAATGTATAATGCAACCTTAAAAACAGCCTGGTTTTACATTTCCTGTCATACTTTAGTACAATTAATATTTTGTCTGGCATAAAAATGATAACAAGTCACTAACAATATGTTATTTAGTACCTTTTGTAGGTAACACATGCTTGCAATTCTCTCTCCCTCTTTTTCTCTCTCTGTATCTCTCTCTTGTGTGTGTGTGTTTGTGTGTGTGTATGTGTGTATGTGTGTGTATTAGAGGTAATGTTAAACTGAGATCCTTATGTACACTGGGTAAACTACATACTCAGTTCTGTGGACAAAATTTTGTTTCCTTAAGCCCCTTACTGTTACATTACAAATAATAAATAGAAACAAGCAAAATGTCTTACAAAGAGAAAAATTCTAAAGCCCCAGTGGGTATTGAGATGGACTCTTTTAGATATAATTTATTTTCTATCTGAACCTTTGGTTTGACATACTGTAAGAAGACAATGAGGTGCTTTAGAAATTGGGCCTCAGCCTCTGAGAACTGTCATTTGGATCACCAAAGACAATTTCTGTGTGTCCATTTTTGCCAACGTCCTACAATAAGCTGGATAGCACTGACAATGCTTTTCATCCAGCAGAAGGATAGAAGCCATTTTTATTCTCATTACAACTTGAAAATCACAGAGTTCTCAAGCAAGGCCTGAGGTAGAAAACACATTGCACTAGATATAACCTGACAAATCAAGGCTGCTGTCCTTGTAAGACAAAGACAGGGCAAATGAAAAAAAATTAAGACATTGAGAAGTAAAAGAAATTGATTTCTGTAGATTAATTTTTAAAGTGCTCAAAGACTTATTTTCATTTTGGTCCATTTTATTTAAAGAAAGTACATTTATAAGTTGCTGAAAAAAGAAACCTTGAAATTCCATTCTGATACATAAAAGAACTAGAGATATTAGAGGTATGAAAAGAAAAGAGTTCCTTTAGACTTATGAGTGCATTGAGAAAAAAATTACTCATTTCAAAAGAAAATTATATGTAATTTTCATTTTATGACACATGGAATCATATACAAAAATAATTAAATTGAAACTTTACTTCGTAAAGTAAAATAAGATCTTCCATTTTCTAGTAAGAGAATACTTTGATTTGATCAATTTTCTAAAATCTGTAACATCATTTTTAATATATTTGAATATATATTCAAATTGAATTTTGATTCATTTTCATGTTCAGAACTAAAAGACAAGGAATGTATGATCCAAGTAAGAGAATTGATTAGGGAAATAGATTGTCTGCATAAAATTCACTTTCATTTACAATACCTTCCTTCTAGAGCCATCTGATCTTCAGGAAAACATTTTGCCATGGACATCTATGACTTTTCCAAGTTAACAGTAGTGTCAATGTATCATGGACTTTGGTCTGTGCTGCACTAAAGAAGGCTACAATTGTCTTACAAGTCAATTTAAAAATACTTAAGGCTTCACTTTCTTTTAACAGTCCTTTTGCTCAGAATGTTCTTGTCTGTCTGGGCCTGCCTTGAAATTGATTCTGGATTTTAAACTGACAACTGTGAGCTAGCAAGAAAATGGTGCTGCAAGAGTTTTGATGTGAGAAGAAAATTCAAAGTGGTCTCATTTTACAGGTTATAGCTCACGGCTCAGTCACTGACAAACACAGATTCTGATCATCTGAGCTCTTCGGTCCTCTTAGATTCAGAAATGCTGTGTGTGTATGTGTGTGTGTGTGTGTGTGTGTGTGTGTGTGTGTGTGGTGTGTGTGTGTGTGTGTACTTATGTGTGTGTGTAATAAAATGTAATGCAATGTATATATCAAATATTATACAGTGCTCTGAATAGGTCTGAGGCGGTATTCCATAATCAAATACATTAATATTTCTGCACCCAAAAGGCATAATAGCCACATTAGGAGAACTATGTGGAAATTATAGACTTTGTTATGGGAATTTTGTTACTTGTTCCAAAATGAATCAAATATTTCCAATGCTTATTATATTTTGCTGTTGTAGAGATAATATTGTAAGAATTTATTTTGAAAATACTTGCTATAGGAACAATGGAAATATTTTTTAAACAGCATTAAATAAGACAGCAGAGAAAATTTCAAGGCGAGTATGACAACTCTCCTATGTTTTAATGTGAACCCATTTCTACGTGAAGTAAAAAGCTGGCAAAAACAGAAATATTAAGAACAAGCAGGAATTAACATCAAGGAAACTAATGTGCAAGTAAATAGATTGCAAGGTAGCTTAAGAGAGTAATTATCATTTTCAAATTGCATGTAAAATGCATAAACTCTTCAATAACTTTTTTCTGAAATCATGTTAGTCCCTCCTACCAACATTACTCTAAGTAATTTCACTTCAGATCAGTGTGAACCGTATATGCAGTTTATAAGTGTTTTAACTTTGTTAGTATATTACTACTGAAATGGAAATGATGGTGATTAAACATTTGCGGATGCTACAATAGATGTACTACAGAGGCACTATACATTGTATTGTTCACGAGGAGAAGGATGCCGGCTGACTCATTGAAATGATGTTAAATTTTTCCCTCAGCACAAACTCTCTCTCCTTATTTTTCTCATTTTCTATTTTTAAGGAATTTATAGTCATTTATTAGGAATTACCAGTTATGCAGTAACTGCCTTTCAGTTTATTGGAATCTCCATGTGCCCCAAGCAAGCTTTTAGACCCCAATGTGACTTGAATTTGAAGTTTTCTGTACAACTGAATTCAAGAACTTTCAATCATAAAGTTATTTTTATCTTTGTATTCTTCATGGTTATTTGGTTTAAAAACCTAGTAAATATAATTTGAATTTTATATTTTAGAAGTGATAGGTAACATCTGATTTTTCACATTTACTGTTATCCATCCTACCAAGCAGATAAAAATATACTAGATTTCAGATAGACACTTTTGCAGATATTCACTATAGTAGAAAGGATATTATCAGGTGAAATATGCACTATGAATGAAAAAGTTTAATAATTTTAATTTTTAAATATTGAATATAAATAAATTAAGTAAATATCCGCCACATTGTATGCAATAAAATGTAATGCAATGCACATATCAAATATTATACAATGTTCTTAATAGGTCTGAGGCAATGTTCAAAAATCAACAAAATTAATATTTCTGCACCAAAAGAAACAATTGCATCATTAGGATGTGGTAATTATAGATGAAATTGTCAGCAGTATAAAAGGGCCTGACATATACAACATTTATATTTTGAAAAAAATTATTTGGTCTCATTTCAGTAAATAATATACAAGTAAAATGAACTTGATTTAAAAGGAAAATGATGATTTAGAAAGGTAAGCATTTCTAACTGCTTAGGAATCCTAACAGGACTCACCTCCCTCTTCTGTCTCCTTCGTTCTTCACTCATCTTCCCTTGCTTTCCTTCCATTTTAAAATGTATTTAAGTTCATTATAAGCCACAGAATACATAAACACTAATAAGACACTTACACGATTCTCTTTTAAAAATAAAATTCTCCACAAACACCAAACCAAAAAAAATAATAGCTAATATGTCAAAAGTATTTCACATAAAAATTAGTATCTTGGAATGGTCAAACTACGCGTTAACTATATTTCTAAGTGCAATTTGGTGTTTGGAAGTGTGGATTAACTAAGCAATCCCATGTCTTAGTTAAGGATGCTAACAAAGTCTCTCACCTAGAACAGATCCTGGAAGACTGTACATCCTGTGAGAAGTGGTAGTTAAACATGGCAAATTACAGAAGATTGGCTCAGAAGAGAACAATGAGTCATTTGGGGTTGTGTATTTGGAGGAGACAGTTGTACTTTCATTTGGAGTTTCATAGGGAAGATCAGAGAGAAACTGAGAGAACATTTTTTTTCAGTATTTGGCTCAACTAAGGAAACAGATGTCACAGCTGAAATTCCACCCCATTTATGTATACTCTCCCCATGGTGAAGGTTTCTAACTTGCAGAGTTAACTTTCTATAGGCCCCATGGAGGAGAAAAACACTACATGGGGTTAAAAGGAGCTGCAACTGGGATACACACAGGTGTGCTTATAATTTTATAAGTTAGATAATTTGAAACTCGTACCAAAATGGTGTTAGCTTTTAAACATTAAATATTAAGAAAAAAAGAGTGAATCATCATTATATAAAATCTTAAATATGGGAAAAAATGGTAAGATGAGGCAGATAGAAATCAAGACAGAGAAAGGCAATGGCCTTGTGCAATGAAAGAAAGGGAACAGAATAATAAAATAAAAATGCAAACTGGCCCCAAGATTTAGTTTTTTAAAGCTTAAAATAAAACATAATAAGATAAAGCAAAATATCAATCCAGACATTTAAAATGCTCTAACAGAGAATACACACGTAGTTATATGTTTGATGGCTAGAAGAAAGGAAGACAGGAAGAGTGGACACCCAGATGCAGTCATGTAAATGAGATTATTTGTAAGGATACTGGCTAATAGACATTCTAGGCCAAAATAAGTCTGTTATCTTATTATTAGTAAATGTGCTGGTGAGTCTCCTTTTGAGAAACTGTATAGATATACTCAAAATTTAAGGTGTTTGTTTGTTTGTTGTTTGTTTTCTTGATGTTGAGTTCTTTGGGCACTCTAAGCACTATCTGCCAGATGTATACCTAGACAAAGCATTTTCACATTCTGTGGGATGCCTCATCTCTAGAATGATGGTATCCTTTACTTTAAGGAGACTTTTCATTTCATGTGGTCCTGTTTGTTACTTTTTATTCTTAATGTCTGTGATATAGGACAATGAGTTCAAATGCATTCTCTACTTTCTCTGTGTCACATTCAGAGTACTAGGTTTTATGCTGAGGTCCTTATTCCATTTGATCTTGATGTTTGTGCTGGAAAGGGTTACAGATTAAGTTCGAGACTCATTCTAATGTTTTAAGTGATCCAGTTTGACCATAACCATCTGTTGATAATGTTGTCTTCGCTCAACTCAATTCTTGGCCTCATTGCCAATAATCATATGCTGTTGAAATGTTAGCTCATTTGTGGGAGTTAATTATAGTTCACCCATTGATGAGACTCTTTCTATGCCCTCATCATGTTGAATTTTAATACTAGGTTTTCACTTGGAATCTAGTGTGGGGATAACCCAAAAAGAATTTTACTGTTGTTTGTAGTGGGTATATTTAAATCTCCAACCCAAATATGACCGATCAATGAAAACACAACTCAGTAATTATGAATATATTCTGTAAGCCAAATTGGGCAGATACCCCTACACTACTCTGTTCCCCAGCTATGAGACCCTTATAACATGAGCTTTTTCCAGACCCTTCGTCTGTTTTTCTACCTCCTGCTTCCCAGTTGTCCTCTCCTTCTTGTCTTCGTTCTCCATTGTCTTCCTCCAGTTCTCCCCTCTGCTCTCTTCCACCAACCTTTATTTCTCCACCTCCCCTCCTTCTGCCCAATGACTGGTTCCAGCCTTTATTTTACAAATTAAGATGGGCAGAATGTTCACTAGAAATCACCTGTAATGTAATGGCTCACACCTCCTCTGCAGCCCTTCACAGGAAAGGGGAATTAGTATCAAAATACAAGGCCAGGGCTATCCACAACAGTTGTTGTTCAGGATTATTTTGGGTATCTATAGTCTTTTATGCTTACACATGAAATTTAAGATTATTTTTCAGTTTTGTTGAATAATTGCATTTGAATTGTGATGAGATGAATCTGTACATTTCACAATATTAATCCTCCCAAGATGAGGACAAAGTAGGTCTTTTCATTTGGTGTATCTTCTTTCCATTCTCTATTGATGACCTTAAAATTTACATTATATAAGCATTTCATTTCCTTGGCTAGATTTACTCCAAGATACTTTCTTTTATTTTGAGACTATTTGAATGGAGCTGTTTCCCTGATTTTTTTCTCACGGTTTTTCAATAGCATTAAGTAATACTATTGGGTTTTATATGTTAACTTCTTTATCCTTCTGCTTACTGAATGTGGTTATAAGCTGTAAGAGTTTTGATGCTGAAGTCTCTAAGGTTGTCTTTTATGTATAAAATCTTATTTTTTGAAAACAATGATACTTTGACTTTTTAAATCTACTTTATACTCTAATTTTGCCATATTACTTTACTTAAAACCTTAAGTATTCTATATTCTATTGAAGAGATAAGAAATGAGTAGGCATAGTTTTCTTGTTTCTGATTTTAGTGAAAATGCTTTGGGTTTTTTCTCTATTCAGCAATGAACTTCTGTGATATACACAGCTTGGGGACATCTCTGCTTTTTTTTTTTTTTTTTTTTTGTCATGTGGAAACACAGCCCTTGCATTCTTAACATATCTTAGCATATATTCTTTATTTTTCTATTGGATGTTTTATTTACATTTCATATGTTGTCCCCTTACCCCATCCCCCACCCACCCAGGAACCCCCTATCCCCTCACCCCTCCTCCTTCTTCTCTGCAGATGTAACCCCTACCTACCCCCCACTCCAACCTCCCCACCCTCAAAATTCCCACCCCCTGGGGTGTCCAGCCTTCATGAGGTCAAGGATCTCTTCTTCCACCTATGCCCAGCAGGGCCCTCCACTCTTACTATTCAGATGAAGCCCTGGATCCCTCCCTTTAAGTGCTCCCAGGCTGGTGGTTTAGACCCTGGGAGCTGTGGTTGGTTGGTATTATCATGAAGATTGCTTGATTTTTGCCAAAGGCCTTTTCTGAATAAAATAAAATGAACATTTGGTTTCTCTTCTTGCAGTTGTTTACTTATATGTGGATTACATTTATTGGCATATATTTGTTAAACCAACCTTACATCACTGGTATGAAGCCAATTTTAACATGATGGGCAGTATTGTGATATATTCTTGATTTTTGTTTGGACTATTTTGTTGATATTTGTACTTCCCTATTCATCAGAGATATCACACTTTTTATTTTTTACCTTTGTCTAGTTTTGATATCAGAATAATACTGGTTTCCTAAAAATAAATTGGAAATGTTCCTTCATTTGCCATTTTGCAGAATCGTTGGGGAGTAGTGTTCTTCTTTGAAAGTCTTGCTGTTTCCATGTTGAATAACTCAAATGGCCAAAAAATATTTTTTTTAATGTTCAACATCTTTACGCATCCAGGAAATATAGAATAAAACTATTGTGATAGTTTAACTTTACCATAGTTAAACTAACAGAATTATCTCTATATGTAGAACTTCAATATGCATATATATGCACACACATATATATATATGATGTTATACAAAAGTGTGTGTGTGTGTTTGTGTATGGGTTTGTGTGTATGTTTATGTGTATTGACATTATTTCATGAATGTTTGAAAACAGGAACATCCAGGTATTCTAGAGGTACAGCCATTTTTACAATCAGTGTAAGTGCTCTACAGAAAGCTGAAAAATAGATTTAGCACACACACAAAAAATTCTAGGTATACCACTCTTGGGCATATAGTCAGAGAGCTCTGTAAATCAATAACAAAATAGCTGCTCATCATATTCACCGCTTTTTAGTCACAATTGCCAAGGAATTAAAGTTGCTGAGATATCTATCAACTGCTTAATTGCTGTGAAAAATGTGGTGTATTCACACATTCGAATATTATACAGTTATTAAAAATTATACTATAAATTTCAAAGATAAGTAGGGAGAGCTGCAAATTTAATCTGCGTGAGATACACTCTTTCTGAGTGAGGTAAACCAAAGTTCGAAGGAGAAACTTTGTGTATTTTTATTTCATTTGTGGATATTTCATTTGAATCTTTAAATATATATGTTTTATATGGAACGTTCATAGAATGCAGCAATTTGTAAAGGGCATGAGGGAAGGGCATTCAAGGAAGGAAAGATTAGAGCACAATAGCATTAAGGCTTAAATGGAAATATACAACAGGAAGGGTTAAACTGTAGTACGTGCTGGGGGGACAGGTTACTAAAAACAGGTAAAAAAAATAATTTAGAACCCTACTAGAGTGGAACTTTACACACACAGACCACACACACGAGAGAGAGAGAGAGAGAGAGAGAGAGAGAGAGAGAGAGAGAGAGATCATAAAATGAAATTAACCTACAATACTGTTATTAGACACCCAAGACTAGCACACACAAGCCTATGTTACCAATCAGTTGCATGTAACATAGCTTTCGGTTGCTAGGGTTTCATATACCCCCAGACATTATAAATAATTGCCAGTGCTATTGGTGTTCCTCCAAAACTTGATGGTAAAATATTATTGCTAAAAACACCATAGAGTTGAAAAAAAGATTATGGAGATATTAAGCCTCAGTCTTACTAGCTTGCTTTCAGTGTGATGGAAGGTGATCTTCAAGGTGTTGGAAGAGAACAACAATAATTGTACTCTTTTTTGAATCCCCAGAGCTGCAGTAACACCTGACTTGACAAGACGTGCCCACAGGTACATAGTGGTATGTACATCATGGGAGTGACTAATGACTTTCTCATTGAATATATGTCCTCTTCTATGAAATGAAACTCATTTCTTGTGTGATGCCTAATCTTGACTGTCTACTTGACTATCTGTAATTAACTAAAGCATCTAGGCATACCTGTGTGGATTTTAGTGAATGGAATGTTTGATACGGGAAGACTCACCCTAAATTTAGACCACAATTTCTGGTAGAACCTGAGATGAAACGACATAAACACAGGAACATTTTTGCTATGTGCTTGTTTGGCCTGACTGGTTAGCCTAACTTATTCCCAAACATTCCTACACAGTTATTAGAATGTATTTCATTAGGAGTCTAACACAGACTGAATTTTAGCTGAGAAATTCATCTTTGTGAAGTAAATAAACAATTACAAGATTCTTATCCTTTCGATTTGGGATATAGCTACTGTTGGAATAGCTGAACTTCAGCCTGTAAGGCAGACTGAATATGTATGCTCATTGTATTAGTTTTCTTCCTCTAAAAAAAAAAAAAACCCTTACTAATACATCTTGCTTTAGTAAAAGATCAGGGACCTATGTCTAGAAAAGTCATAGATCTGTGACAACGTCAAATACTATTATATGGCTAACTGGTCACATAGCTAGCTGGTCATAGAATTAAACTGACTCATGAGAGCTCATCCTTACACACATAGATGAATATGTCTCTAAATCCTCGTCAGAGAACTTTCTGTTTCCAGTGTGTGGTGATTAAGGTGAGCAGTGCTGAAATCAATGTTGACTATAAAGGTATTGATTAAGGAAGTTAAGAGAGTGGAGAATGCTCAGAAGTAGAAAGGCAATCTATATCATATCCAGTGGTTAAGTGAGAAATGTCTCTCATAGGCTTGGTGATATGAACACTTTATCCCCAGGTACTGATGATTTTTTTGAGGAAATTAGGTTAGTTTTTTGGAAGTATGGTCTTTGGGGGTGGGTTTTCAGATTATAAAGACACAAACTGTTTCTTCTTTATTCTTTCTGTTTCATGCTTCTAGGTTTAGATGTGAACTTTCTCTAATCTTGTGCAAGCGTCATGCGTGCTACTAGCTACTATGGCTCCTAGCAAAGATGCCTATTATCTGTTTGAAAATGCTAGTTCAAGGAAAGTTTGCCATATGTTGCTTTTGTGCATTGTATTTTTATCACTGCAACAGAAAAGTAAATAATACAGATTTTAGCAACAGAGAATAAACAGTTGCTATGAAGAACCTGACCATATTGAGTTTTGGAGGAATGTCTGTCGAAGTACTTGTAATTTTAGATTAGATAAGTAGTCAAGTACTGTAAGGAGATCTTAAGAGCCTACTTAGTATTATTTTAGAAGGCAATAGTGATAATACCACCCTAGATTGTAGAGATCATGATCAGAAGAATTAAAAAGGCAACAAGCAATTTAAAAGCAACTTTTCTATAGGTTATCACGTAATGTTTTGGCAAAGAATCCAGCTTCCTATGCCCATTTCCAGAATAATTACAGAGGCTAAACTAAAGAGTAATGAAGTAATTTATCTGGCTAAAGAAGCTTCCAGTCAGCAGTACATTTAATCTGTAGCATAGATATCAGTGAATTCAATAAGTAGGCATTCATTGTAAAAGAAAAGGTGGAGTAGAAGAAATATGAAATGATTAATTGGAGAGTAAAAGAACACCTGGAAATAATTATTGTAGCCAAGGCTTTGGGAGGAAGAGTAGCAAGATTAGTTACAAAATAGAGATGGAGTGCCATCTTTCTCTGTAATAGGACGAGCATGCATAATATTAAGCTGACTCCTACTAACCTATCATTACACCCACAAATTAACCCATCTCCACTTAACCCTCATCAAATACTTCATTATCATGTTGTGTATGTTGATTCACACACACACTCACACGCACGCACATACACACGCACACACGCGCACGTGCATACAGAGATGCAATGGAGACATGCAGGCTCGCACACACATGCAAAAAAATAACCCACAACTGCCAAAGACAAACAGAGTAATAGACTACTGAGACTACTGAATGTTCATCCTTAAAAAGGATAGAGAGGTTAAGTCCGAGATGGTGTTTGACTACAATGGAACCATGACTTCTGAACACAAGGAAGCTGCCATTTCAAACCACAATTATTGTGACAGAACACAAAAACACACTGGAAAAAATTTAACTACAAAACATAGAAAGTGGTCATGAAGTCTGAGCCCTTACAGAAGACCTTATTGGTAGCTAGTTGGTGCTGGGAGACAGTCAGTTTTCTTGAAAATATTTTTCCTGTGGTCCATGCTCTAATGCAATACCACATGACCAAGAATATACGGACAGCTCAGATTAGACGTGATAGTGACCTGGGAGTATCAGGAAAAGTACTCTATGTAACCAAAACTTATTTTTATGTGATTTCAAGGCTGCCCTTGGCATTGTAGGTGTCTTTCACCTCCTTCTGTAAGATTGTCCTTATACGGAAAATGAGAGTGTTTCGTTGACCGCTTTCTCAGATTGTGTTTGATACATAGAGATTATACTGAGTTTTGTAAGTTTGTACCCTATTACTTTGCTGACACTGTTGATTACTTATAGAATTACTCTAGTAGTCTTTTTCCATTAATTATGCAAATTTTATCACCTGTGGATATAATTTTAACTTGTCTTTTTCTTTGCTTTTTATCTGCTTTTCTTATCCTGGCTTACTGCTACAGATAGTACCTGAAGCAAGGTACTGAAGATGAATGGGGTTAATATCCACTCATATCTCATTACTGATTTTTAGTGCTATCTAACTTTTTTCTCAAATTAGGAAGACGATTCTGTGAGTATGTGTGTATGCATGCATGTATGTATATATGTATGTATATTGAGCTAGGTATTCTCTAGTTTTATGGCTTGTGATGCTATTTTTTGCATCTATTAAAATAACTATATGATTTTTATATTTATGCCAATTTCTATGACTTACTACATTTTTTGACTTACTTATATTGAATAACCACTGTATATCTGGGATAAAGCCTATTTGCTTATGGTAGATGATCTTTTCTGTATTCCTCTTTATGATCAGAAAATATTTTACTGAGGATTTTTATATTCATTGGAACATTCATTAACATTAATGTTTTGTTGTTGTTGTGTACTTGCAAGTGGTTTTCGTAGTATGCTTAATGCTTCTTCTTTTGTACAAGTAATTTAGAAGTGCTCCTTTTGTTGTTTTTTATTCTTTTCATCAATATAAGAATTATTTGTGTAGATCATTGTTGAAAGCCTGTTAAATTTCTGCTGTGAATCCACCCAGCCATGGACTTTTGGAGTTGTTAGGTTCTTTTTATTTTTTTATCTCTCTCACTTTGATTACTTGTTATAGATATGTTTAAGTTGTAGATCTCTTAATGTTTTAACTTTGAAGGCTTGGGGGAATCTAGAAATGTGTTCATTTCTTTTAGATTATTTAATTTTCTGGGATAAGGTTTTGTGATGTATATTCCTACAATATTCTGAATCTTTCCAATATGCATAACCCTCTTCATCTCTGGTACTGTTAATGTGGATCATCTCTTTCTTCTGTTTTCTTAACAGATCAAGGTCTGCCAATGTTTTTCTTCTTAAGGAACCAGCTCTTAGATTTGTTGACAATTCATATTTTTTGTTTATTTGTTTCTATTTCATTCATTTATCCTGTAATTCTTACTATTTTGTACTCTCTACTAGATTTTGTTTTGAGTTTATTTTTCCAGATCTTTGAATTTTATCAATAATGATTATTTTTATTTTTTAATATATGGATTGAGAGCTAAATTGTTTTAAATGTGTCCCATAGCTTTTATTTTCATGTGTTTTCATTTTTGTTTATTTATAAGTACTGGTTTGTTTCTTGATTTCTTATTTTACTAAGTCATCATTCTGTAAAGTTCTGTTTAATTCTTATGAATTTAAGTAATACCTAGAGGTTTATTTTCTGTTAACTTTAAGTGTTATTGGATTGTGATAAGACAAGAGTTCCTTTGCTTTTTCTCTGTATGAGAAGACTTCATTTTTGTCCTAGTGTCTTGTCTATTTTAGAAAAGAGCACATGAGTTTCTACCTAGAATGCATATTCTTTGGTGTTTGGTTTGAATATTCTGTGAAAATCTGTTAGGTGAAATTTATTTTTGCTGTTATTTAATTGTGAGGTTTTTCTGTTTACTTTTTGTACAGATGACTTTTCTATTAGATAAAATGGAATATTGAAGTCTCCTGTTATTTCTCAGGAGATGAGCATAATTTGTTCCACAAGAGATATAAAACAGTAAAATATAGTTAACACCCTCAGGAAAAAAAACAATAAAGAAAGATGAAATTTCATGTTATAATTTATTATCACTATTGCAGAGAGCAGAAAAACATTTTCTGGTAATTGAGAAAGCAGCACAACATGGGTGAGTCCTGGTGTAATTCTGATCCTTGCCCCTCATGGCCTTGAAACAAAAGGTTCATTTTAGAGCTCTGATTCTTAAGGGATAAAGTAGACTGCAGAGATCCATATGCCACCTCTACTCAGATCAAAATTATTACCCCAATTAATTATATTATGTATTGAAGGGTAATGGAAGGCATATAAAAATGAAATGGAAAGTACATAGAGTCCTGTGATTTACAAGAACCTATCGAAAACCGGAGCAGTCCCTATATGCTATAATGAGATAAGGATAAACACTGTGACAACTTCTATTGAGTTTTTTTTTTTTCCTGGATAAACTCAAATGAAATGGCTTTTCACCTTCTCACTTACATTTTGCTATCTGGGTAGCTGCTCTGGTTTATCACTTACTTGCCCTGAACGTTTTTGTTTCAGCGCTAATTAAATTGACCCTAAGCTTGAGAAGAAAATAATGTTGGAAACTAGGACTTTATTTTGTCACAGAAACAAATTCATAAATTCTATAAATGGAGAATTAGCTTGTTGACATTGTACTTTGAAAGAAGATATATGTGTCTGTGCATATGCACATGTCTGTGTGTGCATGTGTGTATGCTTGTGTATGTGAAACCGACAAGTCTAAAATACAATTAAATGTATCCCTGTCTAGAGCATCTCAATCTCTACCTGTATTTTTCTCTTTATCTCTATATCTGATTGGATTCATCTCTACATCTGACACTATTTAGATGTATATATTTGATTTTTTTTCTTTATTCTGTTTGAGAGTCTCAGTGTTTGATTGGAAGAAGTTTCATAAATAGAGTGTAGACTTAATCATTCTTCTTCTGTCATTACTCCTAATTATTTCAGGAACTCAAAATCTGAATATAGGGATGACAAGGTGTAATCTAAAGGAAATCCAAATTTTCTGCAGAAATTGGTCTAAACTCTTGAATATTATCCCATTTTCTTGAATAAACTTCTGGACCATCTGAGAGTCCTTGATTTTAAATACAGAATATGCCTTGAAAAGAGACAACTTAACAAAAAATAATGTTTGATTTAGTTTATATGTTGCCTCTGCCTAAAACAACCAACACATTGAGGAATAACCTTTTAGTTGACCTGACTTCTTTTTCCATTAATTTACTTATAACGCAAAGTTTACTTTCTTGTGATAGGATACAATGTAATTATTATATAACAGAGACATGAGCTGTGAACAGTGCTGAAAGCTGAGTCACCCAGTATCTTCCTCTGCAGCTGCACTTACTTAACATTTGTAGAACAAACAAGACATAATGAATCCACCTTACATCTGTTTCTCTCCAAGTACCTGAGTTAAAAGTAATTTCTGGAAGCTTTTAATTAATATGAGCATCTTTGGTTATTGAGAAAGAAGCCACTCTTTTGGAATAAAGCTAAGTAATGTAGCTCCCTTTGTTTTAAATATCTTGACTTTATAATTTTAAGGTACTGTCAATAGAGTTAAAGTCTTTAACATCAGTTTTAATATTTTCCTTCACTTATCAGATCATTTGGCAGAATGTGCTTTTATTTTATAACTGTGATTGAGATACCATTTTCAAGAACATTTTTGTTAACTGTGTTGCACTTTATAAGTCAACTGTCCTTTTCTAGGAATTAGACTTTGTAGAAAATAACAACAAAACTTCTTTATGTTTTTCCTCCCACATGTGTGTTTCATTAGAGAAATGAATTTCAATATCATTCTGTAGAACTCTGGGATATTTACTCAGGGACTGAAAATTTCAATTTCCCAAAGGAAAAGTTAGTGTATGATGCTAGATTGTATATTATACTATATTGTGTGCAACTGGATGATACTCATATGCGAGTTTTTCTTTTAAAGCAGATGAATAAAATACCATTCAGTACACTAATGTTCTAGTACATAAAATGCTGACTCAGTATCCAGAAATAGTTAACAAAATGTCAACTATTATATGACATACATTAGTAAAAGTTTTTTATATTGTTAATTACTTTGTAATAGGATTGTCAATTCCAAAAAATTTATTTTCTCATATACACATTGTGTGTATCTGTACGTGTCTCTGTGTGTAAATGTGTATATTTTAAAAATGAAGCTTTCCTTGATAATAAAGGTTTTCTCCTAGCAAGTATCATTGCCTGCTAAATAAACAAGGGACATATATTATTTAAGCCTGTGACAATAAGTCTGTAGGTTTCAAAATAATAATCTTTTCAGTTCTATGCATACAAAGACTATATAATTCTTTAAACAAGCTTTTTCAATAAAATACATTGCATATCAAATTTTACATGTATCCTACATGATGCAACACAGAAATATTTCAAAGTTCTTTAGATTCGTAAGTTTAAGTAACATAGATATTTAAAGAAAATAAATGACTTGGTCAAATAGCATATAAATGATACTTTGCTTTGTCTAGAGTTACTAACAAGTCTTATTATTGGTTAGCAGAACAAGTATTTCTCCAGTAGTACAGCAGACACTCTCTTCCTGGTGACATGCATGAGTAGGTGGTATTTCAGATCAGAACACTGAGTTCTTGTGAACAAAGAATATATAATAGATGGAATTTTCCTCTTTTTTACTTTCATCTTGATCATTACACTGTCTTTTAGAAGTAAGTTTTTATTCCTCCTTTAAAAATAATATATTAAAGAGACACTAAATACAGCAGGTACAGATAATCATTTTGAAAGATTGTTTTTCATGTTTTCTTGTTTTAGGAGAAGAACTCCCAAATGCTCAATCAAGCCAGGATTCAATTTTACTTCCTTCTTTCTGGGTCTAAAATGAAACTGTAGCTCTGTTATCACGTAATTTATTTGTCAAGATCTAAGAAGAGATTCCTTTCCTTAGATTCTATTCTCTTGTTCTTAGAGGAAACTACATGAAAAATTGAAACTGAACTGTTGAAAACAGTTTCAATACATAAGGAAAGAAATATGTATCGTTTTATTTCACACTGTAAGTAATGTATACAATAAACCTTTGAGACTTTATGCCTATTAAACAATTATTAAACATAATTTTTAAACACAGATAATTTACATATCAGAGAAATTACTGTCATATTTCAAGTTTATAGGATACTGAGTTGCCAGGTATTTTTGTCAGAAAAAAAAAACATCTGACATCTTGATTTATTCTATATGTAATATACACATATATAAGTGTGTGTGTCTGCTTGTGTGTGTGCTTGTGTGTGTGTGTTGGTGTGTATGTGCTTGTGTGTGTGCTTGTGTGTGTGTGTGTTTGTGTGTGTGTGTGTGCATTCCCTGAACTAATTTGTCCTTCTGAAAAGTGAGTAATGTAAATTTAAAATTTAGAATTATCATAGTACCAAATAAAAATTTAAGCAACTTCAGATGATTTCTTGTGTCTCTTAGTGAAAATGTTAAGTGATAGATGAAGGAGGTGGGTGCTTGTTTATAATCGAGGAAAAGGCACTGAGAAAATGCAAATGTGCAGTATTGATATAACCCTTTCAACTTTAGATCTGCTCTTGCTGTTCTTCATTTTCATATTGTAGAGTAAAATACATCTTCAAAGAAGTTGAGAGAGATATGTAATGGAGTAGAAAACACTTGTGAGAATCCTCTGCTTTTTGTATCTCTTTTCCTTAATGTAATGGGGAAAATATCTTTATTTTAACATTTCTTTAGGGAATTTCAAGAGGTTTAAGGAAGGAAGGCTTTGAGTATACAGAATATGAGAATGTCTCCTCTCTGGTCAGCTGCAAACTCCTCCTTAGCTTGCAAACCTTGGCTTTGTTACTTTTGGAAATAAATGATATGTATGTGCCTATGTCCTGTCCCTCTGGATAGCTTCTTCAAGACCATCCCAGCCTTGCAGGTTTTTCAGAGTCTCACATTGCTCAACAAGTTTATCTGCACCTGCCACTAATGTCGTCTGCAAGGGGAGTTGGATTATGTTTCTGTGCCTTTGGAAAAGAGAACAAAGCTCTCTCTTGTCTTAGAGTCTGTCACTTTAAAGGTCATCACTTTTGTAAGATACAGAAATTGAAGAAGACTTACTGATCGAGAAAGCAACTTGCCCCAAACTTTGTCAAATGAATATAATGAAGCATCATGTAGTTTATCTATTTGTCCTTAATGACACACCAATGTTAGACTCTAAAACACTAGTCATATGAGCTCTTCAGTACGTCTTCCTAATATAATAATTTTATGTGACCATTGTGGAACACAATTAGGAGTCCGATGCAATAGGCATATCCTTTTTCTCCTTACCTGTTGAAATTTCAAATCAGACACTAGTCAGATAGAAGAAAGCCTTGAAAATGGGAGACAGCTTTTAATTTATATACTAAATTTAGATTAATATTTTTTTGATATTTGGAATTTAGTTTTATAATACATGAAAGTAATAGAATTCTTATTTTCAAACGTACTATCCAGGGATGAGAAGGCATGTGTTAGCAAGGATTATTTAAAGAGAGAAACAAAAAGTTATTGTTCTTTATATAGTGAGTATGGTTGATATCAGTTCTATAAAATCAAACAATAGAGCAAACTTACCAATTGATTCTAAATTATTTATTCAAAACTTCTCTTTGATTTCAATTTACTGATATGAAATGAATGTTATATAAATACCTGCAACAAATTTTAGTTTAGTTTTCCCTACTTCCATTGTATCATGTGTATTTGTGTGTATGTGTGTTTGTGTATTTATAAAGATACACATATATAAAACAATTATATATATGTACATATATATAATAATATGTATAACAATATATAACTATATATATACATATATGTATATATATATATATATATATATATATATATATAACAATTAGTGGAAAAAAGGCTATTGTATGAACTCCAACAAATAACATATATAATTAAAAACAAACTGACAGATTTTTCAAATGAACATGGTAGATTAGATTTAGTAAAAATGAGCATATTTTACTTCCAATGACCAATATTTATTAAATTGTTCCATGGAAAAATCAGTATTTGTTTCTGATTGTGATGTAACATACATGGAGAGGTTAACTTGAACAGTGCAATTGTTAGAATAAAATGTTATATTCCTGACAACTACACCCAGTTACACAGACTAAAAACATATTTAAAGGAAAGAACAGATGCGACATTTCCCAAGTTGTTAACATTAAAATGTATTCCCACAGTGAGACATGCATATTTAAGGGCAGATAATATATGACCAACTTTTATTATTTTAACCAGGAAGAACAAATTTCTTAATGGGAAAATTATTGTAAATCTAGGTAAGAGAAGGAAAGTGCTTTCAATTTTGCAAGAAATTGTGGTTGAAGGCATGTTATTTCATAAAATATACATATTCCAATTGCTTGATATAAACAAAGAAAGACTAGCCTGTGTAAGTTGCTTATGAGTTTATAATTAATTGTCTGAAATAAAAATAGCTGAATACAGAATATGAAATAACAAAGGTTGCTAGTTTATTATAACTAGAGATTAAAAAGGTAATGAAAACTTGAAAAACAGGGAAGAAAATTAAATAATCAATTTTCTGGTGAATTAGAAGAAATTCCAAAGTTGGAGGCAACTCTAAAATTCATAATCATTGTTCGATTAAAAAATATGTCAGAAAATGATTTACTGGCATGTATAAAAAGAGCACCATGAGGAGAGCAACAATACCAACCAACCACAGCTCCCAGGGTCTAAACCACCAGCCTGGGAGCACTTAGGGAGGGATCCAGGGCTTCAACTGAATATGTAAGAGTGGAGGGCCCTGCTGGGCATAGGTGGAAGAAGAGAACCTTGACCTCATGAAGGCTGGACGCCACAGGGGGTGGGAATTTTGAGGGTGTGGAGGAGGGAGTGGGGCGGTAGATAGAGGTTACATCCACAGAGAAGAAGGAGGAGGGGTGAGGGGATAGGGGGTTCCTGGGTGAGTGGGGGATGGGATAAGGGGACAACATATGAAATGTAAATAAAACATCCAGTAAAAAAATTATAAAATAAAGAAAAAAAAAGAACCCTATTGAAATTTATCATTAAATGTCTATTGTTGGCTTTGTTATTTGCTTTCTTTTCTTGTGGGTTATTTTATTTATTTAGATTTCAGATGTTGTCCCTCATTGTCTTTGAATAATTATCTTTAGTGTAATGCAATTCTTTGAGAAATAAATTATTCTTCAATTGTGTATTCCAAATTATTATCTTCAAGTCTTCCTGAGCATGAAACAAAACAATATTTTTGTCTCTTCTGATCAAAGCAGACCACATAACACCTACTTTGGGGGTGCTTTGGGGAAATCTATAGATGTGAGTGTAGAGAAATTGCATGAGATGACTGCTCCAGCTTTCTGGGATTAGATCTTTATCACTCTCTGCAAACCAAGACACTGAGAGGGCAAAAAAGGCATACTTCTCAAGTAGAGAATGCTGGTGTTTTTCCATCTGAGGAGATGGCCTTCATAATCCTTTTCTCTTGAGAAAGTAACTTTGTTTATAGTTTAAATAGGTAAATCTTCAAAGAGTTGGAGTACAGACAGATTTCTCAGTCTATAAGAAGACTTAGGACACTTTGAATCAAGATAAGCTATTGATAGGGAAACAGCACTTGGTGAGAACTAGAAACTGTGGGAAATCTTTATTCTGCTTTGCCTTTAAAAGAAGTTGAAACTTTGAATAAACTGTATGTTGGGTGACTTGGCTGTGTATGCCTTTTGTCCTGGTTAATGCAGCTCTACTCTTTTGTCACCAGCACACTAAATGTTGACAGATGTGGGCTAGGAATAATGATCAGAGAGGAGATTCTAGAAAGCCTGAAAGCATGTTCATTGTTTTTCTCTCATAAAAGATAATTTACCTTTGATAGTGTCTGAAGAATAAGTGGCTACGAATTCTATATATCTCTGGAGAAATGAAGAATCATGATAAAAATAAATATTGCCTCTTTCTTACTGCTGTAATAAAACTATTATTTAAGGTAGATAAACTCAGATGGGGTTAATTTACTTTCTTAACAGTATGGATGGAAATAAATATGAATACTGGTATTCTGAAGGCTACATATAAATATGTATGTACATATGTGTATATATATATATGTATATATGTATATGTACATGTACATACATACATATATATACACACACACACATATATATATATGTATGTACATATACATATATATATATGTATACACACACACACATATATATGCCTTCAAGCCCTCAACTCTAAATAAAGAGGAACAAGCAACTGGAGAATCCACAGAATTGGAGAAGTGGTCTTCTCTCTTTTTTTATTGGACATTTTATTTACATTTCATATATTATCCCCTTACCCATTCCCCACCCCTGTCCAGAAACCCCCTATCCCCTCACTCCTCCTCCTGCTTCTCTGTGGATGTGCCCCTACATACCCTCCCACTCCCACCTCCCCACCTTCAAATTCCCACCCATTGGGGCATCCAGCCTTCATGAGACCAAGGATCTCTTCTTCTACCTATGCCCAACAAGGCCCTCCACCCTTACATATACAGCTGGAGCCATGATATGATAGTATACTTAAATGACCCCAAAACTTCCACCAGAGAATTCTTAAAACTGATAAACAAATTCAGCAAAGTGGCTGATTATAAAATCAACTCGAGCAAATCAGTAGCCTTCCTCTAAAAGAAAGATAAACAGAGATGGGTGGTGGTGGCGCATGCCTTTAATTCCAGCACTTGGGAGGCAGAGGCAGGGAGATTTCTGAGTTCGAGGCCAGCCTGGTCTACAGAGTGATTTCCATGACAGCCAGGACTACACAGAGAAACCCTGTCTCGAAAAAAAAAAAAAGAAAGAAAGAAAAGAAAAGGAAAACAGACTGAAAAAGAAGTTAGGGAAATGACATCCTTCACAATAGTCACAAATAATACAAAATACCTTGTTGTGAATCTAACCAAGCAAGTGAAAGACCTGTATGAGGAGAAGTGGTCTTCTCAAGGGCAGAAACTCAAAATCCTCAATTGGTAAACACATACAATCACGCACTCACAGTCACACAAACACATGCAGAGAGAGAGAGAGAGAGGGAGAGAGAGAGGGAGAGAGAGAGAGAGAGAGAGAGAGAGAGAGAGAGAGAGAGAGAGAGAGAGAGAGAACCTCTATGAAGGGGTGTACAGAGGAAATTTCATAACTACTTTAGATATGGCCTCAGAAGCTAATGAACACTCTGGAGAACTTTCCAGAATATAATAACATGGAGATCAATGATGTTGGCTTACAGATAGGAATCTGTGTCTAACCATACACTTGTTCATTTCCAATTAAACTTGTTATTATATATTTCTATATGTTCTCATAATGAGTATGAGATTTTATTCTGAAAGTATTCTATTTTAATTTATATTTAATTATCATGTTTTGCCCTGTTTCAGTAAATCATCTTTTCCCCAGTGAGTAGTGCTGCATCCTTGGGTCGGATATCTTGTCAAACCAATATCTTCCTCAGATTTTCAATGAATATCTAAAAAAGATACATATCTACATAAGTAGTAGGATAACAAGCCTTAGTGGAGAAGAAACACTACTATTTTGCCAAGCTGAAAAGAAGGAGAGGAGTTAGTAACCAAGGTAGTGACTACAAGGAAAGAGATCTCTGTAAACACGTCAGTCAGATTCAACTATAAAATCATGTTGAACATGAACAGCATAAACAAGGCTTGTACCATCCCTGATAGAATAAATGCCAGTGAAGAGAATGACACTGGACAATACTCAAGAATCTATTGGCAATTATCAGGTTCCAAGAGAGAGTCATTTTTATCCAAAGAATGTAGTCCCTAGTGATGTGACTAAACTCCAGTTGAAGAGCACACATCCAAGACATTTTGGACAGCACAAATTGGTGCTGATGGGTTTACAGTGAAAAAGTCACAAAGTTTGATAGGAAGGATACTGTAATTTGGGTAAATTTATAATAGGTTGTAGAAATTTGAATAAGTATGATGAGGACTATTTGCATGAATTTATTCAGGAACTATTAAAATGTTTTTTTAAAAAACACTGATTTCAAAGTAGAAATTGAAAAGTAAAAAGGCCATAAATCGGAAGGAGAGCAGGGAGGGTTCGTAGTGAGAATACAGAGAGGATAAAAATGGTAATTAAATATAATCTCAAAAATAAACTAAAGCAATGTATGAGATTGCCAAACAATAAAATAATTCTTTAAAAAATTGTGTACCCAAGATTAAAAAAAAGGGGGGGGAGGAGAGGATTGCATGGTCAAAAGTCAAGGAAATACATTGGAGCTAATAGTTACTAATATATCATGCTGTGGGTACTACAATGACTTTCTCTAATAGAAGCTTTTTGTTTTTCAGATTTTCACTATTCCTACCAACTTCCTGAGAATTCCAGCTCTTACTCTTGCCCATGCATGACTGACTACTAACCATTGGCCATGGGAGAGTTATTCTTAGTGGAGAATTGAATACAGTTTAAAGTTTCCAATTCAGCTAAGAAAGGAATACAAATATAAGAAGTGGGTATTCATAACAGCTAAGAGGGCACACATTCTTTTTTATTTGTATAGTATTCTCTCACAAAATAATTAAACAAGGATATATTGGCTGGAAATTCAATAAATCGCTACATTCCTTTAGGTAGGATGTTCATATTCATAATATCAGTTCTACCAATCCATGGGAATCTTAACTCTTTTATCATCTAGTATCTTCCTCATAATCCTCCTTCAGAAACTAAGTAATTCCATAGTACTGATCTTTCATGTCATTAGTTATGTTTATTCCTAGATTTATTTTTAGGATAGTGTGAACGGAAGTATTTCCATGATCTTTTTATTACGATGCTTGTTATTTTTATATAGAATGACACTGATTTTAATAAGTTGATTTTTTTTGTATCCTGCTATTTTGTAGAAAGAGCTCATCACTTTTATAATGTTTTCTCGTGTAATTATTTTTCAAATCCCATGCATATTGTTATTATCCCTAAATAAGAATAATTAGACTCATTAGTTTCCTATTTTATTCCTTAAATTTCCTTCTTTTGTCTTATTGCTGTAATCAAGATCCTTTTCCAATTCTTGACTGTAATGATATTTCTTCGAATATTTGTCTATTTAGGTTGATTTTGTCTGTGTGTTTGTAAAATATAGCTTTCATTATGTTGAGATTCCCACCAATCCCATTCTCTCTACAACATTTATCATGAAGTCATATTAGATTTTGTCAAAGACAAAACACTTATCCATTTTTGAGATGATCACATGATTTTTGTCTTTAAGTCCATGTGTATATTTCATTTATATATGTTATTCCATTCCCACATCTCTGAGATAAGCAGTTATTTGTGAAATATTACTTTTTTATATTTCTTGTATTCAGTTTGCAACTACTTCATTGAGAATTTTTGTATGTATGTTCATGAGGGATACTGGACTATAATTTATATATTTTTGTTAGGTTTATACTTGATTTCACTATTTGAATATTACTAGCTTTGTGAAGAAGCTTAGGGTGTTTCTGATATTTTTAAAAAATATAACTCAAAAAGTATTGCTTGCAATTTGAAGGTTCTATAGAATTCTTGTATAAGTATATCTGAACCTTGGTATTTTGTTTGTTTCTTTTCCTTTTATTCTGTTTGAATGCTTTTAAAAATTTTTTGATTTGCTCAGTTTTATTTGTCTGTTTTAGTTGTTGATTGCTTCTTGGTTTGTCTTTGGTGATACAGATACATCTAGAATTTTCTCCTTTAATTTGATTCTTACTGAATGAAATATGGATTTTTAACAGCATTCAATAAAAATATTGTAAATTTCATTGATGTCTATTGTAATATTTCCCCATAATGTCATCTCTGTTTTTTTTTTTTTATTTTGGGTCATGACTTTCTTTATTGGATAAGTATGCCCTGGATATTCTAATCTTATTTATCTTCTCAAAGAACAAGCTTTTAGATTGACAAGTAAAATATAACAGAGTAGAAGATTAATTGGTTTTTAAAAATACCTCTCCATATCTGGTGTTGCTAGGTAATGCATGAGTATACAGAAAAATGAAAAAGAATGAAAATATTTCTGAGATAATAAAAGCAGCCAAAATTAAATTTCCTCGCTCACATTCAGTAACTCTTTACATTCTTCCCTGTACTAGATAAACTAAGTAACATATTGTCATTTGATTTGTTTTAATCTATTTTTGTATTCATCCATATCTGTTTTCCTCTATTATTTCATCTATTTGAAATAAAACATCTTTTTTGTTTCATTCAAACGACTTTCCTCTGAAAATTATAGAATCATTCCATATTTCATTTTGATAAAGTCATAATGCAGAGAAACTGCTCATTTGTATCTAATTAGAGATTATAAAATATAAATTATAAAAACATAATTTATTTGGCATTTTTTACATATCTTCTTACACACTTAAGAAGATCTGCACCCTATATCTGAAAGATAGGTATAGATATCATGCACCATTCATATATTTTCAACTGTGACAAAATAAAAAACAAATTGTAATTTATCCTATGCTATAGACATAATATTATATCACATATTATTTTATCCATCCCAGAAGAATAAAATGTAACTTAATAAATAATTCCTACAGATTTTCCAAGTTGAGGATTACTGAAATTATTTAGAAAGTTGAAATTTTAAAATTCAGAAAAAAAGAACTCTTTAGGTGTTCTAAAATTAGATCGAAAACAGGAATTTATAAGAAAATATCTAGAAACACATCATTAGCTCTCTGAATGTGTAAATGAGTTTGACATTTGCTAGGAGCTAATGAGATACTTGCTTGATGTATAATTTGTCAAGCACCCTTTTTGGAAGTCTTAAACAGAAAAAGCTTCCAAAATGTGAGTCATTAGGACAGATTAAATCAAAATACATCAAAATAAACCTCTCCTCTGACAACATTTCATGTGGAAAGGCAAGAATATCCATCTAATATTGGATGGATATAAAATTTAAATCTTAATCCCAGAACTTATTAGTTTTGCTTTAAATAATTTCTTGAGCCAATGTTCATGGTAAACAAATAATACTAAAATTCCATTTAGCATGTTAGAGCCTTGAAATTTTCTGCCTGCCCTTGCAATTTATTTTTACTTCTATTCAATATCTTTTATAATTCATATCTTAGATTTCAAAATTCAGAGTTTTTGTTGTGGGGTTATTCCTAAACCAGCTCATCTTCTAAAACTACATACTGTTAATAATAGCAACTTTGTGAACTAGAGGTTATTGTTGGATTTGTCTTTTGATCTGCTCTGTTTCTCAATGGCAATAAATTCTGCTCTCTGTGAGAAATTGATATCTATGTTATGGAAACCATAATGGACAGCATGGTTTTTACTCCTGTAGAAATAGTACTTGTGTTTTCTTATCCATCAATCATGCTTTCATAATTTGATTTAAGATGATGCTTTCTTTCTGGACAGTATAAATTCTTTCAGAGATATTGAAGTATACTGATTGTAGAACACTTGCCTAATATGCACAAAGCCTTAAGTAAATTGATAATACACCAAAAGTAACAATCAATAATCAGTTATAATAAATATAGTATCATAAAGTTTACATGATGAATTTGATAGCAGATTATATTTTTTTGCTTCTTATTTATTCTTCTTTCATGCAAATACACTCCTGTCCCTCTACTCCCTTTATTCTCTCATTTAACTCCCAGCTCCACTCCCTTGTTTTCTTTTAAGAAAAGAGCAGGCCTCATGGTGCTATCAACTTAACACTGCAGTAACAAGATGCAATAAGAGCAGACATAAATTCTGACATCAAGGCTGGGAGAAGGAACCCAAAAGGTGAGAAGAGGTCTCAAGAGTAGGCAAAAGAGTCAGTGACACACTCACTCCACTGTTAGGAGTCCTGTAGAAACCCAAAGCTAAACATCCACAACATATTTGCTGATGACCTAGGACAGATCCGTGCAGGGTCTGTGAGTGCATCTTCAGTCTATGTGAACCTCTATGAACCTTGCTTAGTGGGTCACATTCTCCTGGTATTCTTGACCTCTCCAGCTCCTACAATCCTTCCTCTTCATCTTCTCCTATTTAAAAAAGAATATGTTCTTTTATTCTTGTTACAAATGTGTTCTGAATGTTCATATGATAGGCATTGCTTTACACAATTAAGCCATTGATTCTCATTATATAGAATGTTCACATTGTCTTCTAGATAATTTTAAATACTATAATTTAATTACATTTGACTGCCTTAACATCACATAATTTTTCATCAATAATTTATTTATCTATTCACTTTTCATCCACATTGTAGCCTACTCCTTTTTCTCCCAGTCCCACCCTTAAAAATCCTTATCCCTATCTCTCCCTATCTCCTCAAAGAAGGCAAACCCTCTTTAGGTATCACCTCACCCCAGGACATCAAGTTACAGGAGGACTAAGCTCATCCTCTCTCACTGTGGTCCAACTAGGTAGTCCAGGTAGGGAAAGGAGATTCAATGGGAGGCAACATAATCAGAGATAGCCCCTGTTCCAATTGTCAGAGGACCCACATGAAGACCAAGCTATACATCTGCTATAAAATTTTAGGTGGCCTAGGTCCAGGCACTTAATGGTCCCTGGTTGGTGGTTCAGTTTATGCTAGCCCTGACAGGCCTAGGATAGTTGACTCTGCATGTCTTCCTTGGTGTCCTTGACTCCTGGGGTTCACTCAATTTTACCCCCCATCCTTTCACAGGACTTTCCAGGATCCACTTGATGTTTGGCTGTTGGTTTCTGCATCTGTTCCCATCAGCTGCCAAATGAAGCCTCTCAGGAGAAAGTTATGCTAGGCCCCTGTCTCCAAGCATAGCAGTGGATCATTAATAGTGTCAGGGACTGTTGTTTGTTTGTTTGTTTGTTTGTTTGTTTTTTATGAGATGGGTTTCAATTTTGGGCAGTATTGGTTAGCAAATGTATTTTGAGTTGAAGATTTATGGGTCGTTTGATGCCTTCATCCTTCCACTGGAAATCCTATCTGACTACAGCAGTTGGCCACTTTAGTCTCCATATTACCTGCTGGTAGGAATCTTGGGAAAGGTTCAGAGAGTCTATGGGGGTGATTCTAACATTATATAATTAATTTTATATAATAATTATATGAGTAAATAGTATAAAATCAAAAAATTTTACTGATGTTGGCTATTTTATTTTTTCTTCTTCATATTTTCTTTTTTGGTTTAAAATTCATGCAATATATTCTACTAAGTTTTTTCTGTCTGCTTTGCTTCTTCTCCTAGATCCTCTCCACTTGAACATCCATCTCACTCAATACTTTCATTCTCTCTATATAAAGAAAAGAGTGGGAAAAAGCAAACAAACCAAAATACAAACAGCAGCAGCAAAATCACCAAATGCACAAGAACCATATTTACATAAGCACATACACACATGCGCAGACACACACACACACACACACACACACACTACATAAAGCAGCAAGTATATTATATACCTAAGACAAGTGAATAAAAAATGTCAGAACAAAGTAATATAAAGACCAAAATCTAAAAAGAATTACTATGGAATTAATTTTGTGCTGACTATCTACTACTGGTCTTGAGGCCTATCTTAAGTATGGTTTATATGTCCAATGAGACTCCATTGGATAAAACTGATTTTTTCTATGTGAGCAGTTGTCAACTGGAGATGGATTCTTGGTTGCAGATGCAAGCTTCTGCTCACTTTCCCAACTCAGTGTGTTGATAAATTCTGGCATGAATCTGTGGATTCCCTATGTATACTACCATAGCCTCTATGATTTTACAAGTGTATCAGTCTTATTGTATTTAGAAGACACTGTTTCCTATTCTCATTCCACCTCCTATGATTGGTAATCTTCTCCCTCCTTGCAGAATTCCATTAACACAGAGATGGAAAGAGTTTGATGAAGATCACTGATTTAGGGTGAAATATTTCAGTCTATCACTGTCTACACATAGTTTTGTTGTGTTTCTCTTTATTATTTCCTGTCTACAGAAGAAGAAAGCTTCTCTGTTGATGGTTGAGTGAGACATGGGTCTATGGCTAGAGTCAAATGTCATTTAGAAGACATTTTATTGATTTATTGTGTTATTTTAGCAGAAGAATAGCATTTGTAATAGTATGTATACTTCTCCTGTGTCTCTGGACAATCTCATGTCAAGTTCTTAGCCATCAGAGCAGTGTCAAGTATGGGTTTCATCTAATGGAGAGGGCCTTAAATCAGAGTTAAGAGTGATTGGTAACTTCCACAACATTTGTGCCATTATGGCACAAGCAGTATAACTAGAAAGTGTGAACTCAGGCAGTTCACCACTGTAGATTACATGATTTACAGTTGGGTTAGTGTTTACCTTTCTCATCTGTCAACATACAGAGCCTTCCAGTACCTTACAAACTAGACAGTATGGGTGAAGGCTCTAGGCGGGCACATGCTTAACTTCTCTGTATTCAATGAGATATGTCAGTGTTGTCTTCAACAATTAGCCCTTTGCATGTGGTTAGGAGAGCACCCAATACCAACTTGGAAATTTCCAAGTGTCCTTTGGCCTACAACTCAATTAGATATAACTTATCCTTGACAGAATTGTAGTAGTGGCAACAGAAAATTGTTCCCATTTTCCCATATCTTCTCCAATATTAATTGTCACTTGTTTTATTGATCTTGACCATTCTAATTAGTATAAGATGAAATCATAAAGTAGTTTGGATTTTCATTTCTCCAGTGAAGTGTGTGGAATAGTTTTAAAGTAACTCTTAGTCATTTGCTTTTCTTCTTTTGGGAACACTCAGTTTAGTTCTACATCTCATTTTTAAAAATGTGGTCCTTTTTTTTGATATCCAGCTTTTTGAATTCTTTACATATTTTAGATTGTAACCATTAAATATGTAACTGGTAAGGATCTTTTTCTAATTTGTTCCCTGAACTTTGCTCAAATGATGATTCCTTTGTCATATGGAAAGTTTTCAGTGTAAAGAAGTCTTATTTATTTATTTATTTATTTATTTATTTATATCTCAAATCCTGCTCCTTCCCATTTCCCAGTTCCCCCTTTCAAGACACCTTTTCCCGTCCACCCTCCCCTTCCAATTTGAGAGGGTGCACTCCCCGCCCTGTAACTTCCCACCCTGGCTCATCAATCTCTCCCTGATTAAACAAGGCAGCCCTGTTGGGGAAAAGATACCACAGTAAGGCTACAGATTTAGGGAGAGCCTCTGCTTCAGTTGTTGGGGGACAAACTTGGAAACCTAGCTGCAAATCTGCTATATATGTGTTGAGAGAACATATGTTTATTCTTTGATTTGTGGCTCAGTCTGAGAGCTCCCAAGGGTACAGGTCATTTCACATTTTTTTGTCTTGCTGTAGGGTTGCCATCTCCTTCACAGCCTTTAATCCTTCCTCCAACTGTTCCATAAGTGTCCCTGACTCCTCCATCCAGTGCTTAGCTATCGGTGGTTGTCTGTATGTGTTTGAATCTGCTGCTGTGTAGAGCTGGAGATTCTATTTTTTGCTTTGAACTAAAGCTTGTTACCCGTGTGTGTGTGTGTGTGTGTGTGTGTGTGTGTGAATTTATTCATTCACTATCAGATACAAAAAGAATCATTTTAAGAACATGACTAACCACATTGATTTTTATTGCTTGGGAATCAATTTATTCATGACTGGTGACAGAATGCCTATGTTGTAAATGCACACTACCCTAATGAGTTCATACCAGGTTTCTAACATATTATAGATTAAATATAACTTCTTTACATATATTTTCTTTTTTACTTCTGTCTCTAGCTACATCATATAACTATGCATTAATGCTGGGTATCCCTTTATAGTCCAGGTTTGTGTAAGATTAACTCTGTAGTGAATGCTGAACAATTGGCAATACTCATCATACTTTGGTCTGCATATTGAGTGGGCCATATACATTCACTACGGTGTCCATCTGTACAAATTTTAGAAATACATATTTTAATATTTTGTTAATAGGAATAAATCCAGCAGCCAGTCCTTACAAAGCACTGAAGAGGATTTTTTTGGTTATTTGTTTACAGTAGTATTTATAAGATGAATTGGCAAATTCTAAATTATCAGAGTGTCAATGATTTAGGAAAATGAAAACCATGCTGCTCTAGGGTAGAACAGTTCTTTGACCTCTAGAAGTATACCGTATTGTAAGGAGAGCAGATTTATTTTGCAGAGAGCATCATATTGAAGTACAACAAAGATTCAATCACTAGGCTCTGTGAAGCATGCGGGAATATACACCGAAGGCTCTCCTAGTGAGAAAATATGCAGACAATCTCATTTTATGTATCCTAATTACTACTGTGGTGACTGATTGTTATAACTGATGAGGCCAATTCCATACTGTTATTGTGCAGTATCTCTATCTTTTACTCTGTGTTTTATGTGTTTCATGTACTGAAAATATAATTTTGTGTTATGATTATATTTTCTACGTGATCTTTGATTGTGTGATGATTTCTTAGGCAAAAGGAAAAGAATTCCCAATCTTGCTATTCTTCGATCAAAAAAAAAATCCAGAATATGTTGTGTGGATGAGAGAGTTTTATATCTCCATCTTTTTCTTCAATTTCCTTTGGCTTTAAGAAACTAATTAGAATAATTTTACTCTAAGGCTCCATCTCAGTATAAAGCTTAAGGTTATTGAGAAAAACACATTTTTGTTAGAAAATGGGAAAGAAATCCCTACTTTGAATATAAAGTGTGAATCAATAATAAGGAGAGTGAAGGTGTCTGGAGGGATGGAATGAGCAGGAAATTTGAGATACTGAAGAGGGACATTAAAGGAAGAATAGGGAGCTCTGGCTGGCAGTTTTATACAATGCGAAATTGTGCTGGTCCTTAATTCACTGTCTAGGGAACGATAGAAAAACCTAGAATGTCTTTTAAGGCTCAGATATTACATGAATAGAGTAGACAGAGAGACTGTGAAGTAAAACTTCATGACTACTTTTGCGTTACCGAAAGTTCAGGATGCAGGATTCCTTTACTGTCTTCATTCATCTTTCTCCATCTTTTCTCATCTCTTCCTCTTTGCATTTCTTCTTCTTTAATGAACATAATCATAAAGGCACTCTCCTGTAAAGACTCCATGCAAGGTATTATATACTTTAATTATTAGTGATATATATTCTTTATACAGTTGAAGTGTCCTGAAACTGATGATTCTAGAACAAAGCAAAATGAGGTGTGGCAGGTCATCTTCATTTTTAATTTGTCAGATCTGCACACAGGAAACTTCTACTGATGGGTCAATCAAGAACTTGAGGTTTATCTACTCTTACAGATAAACAGTAATTAAAAATCAAATAAGATATATAGACAATATTTTGTCAGACTCAAATTCTTAAACCCACAAAAACTAAAACTTTAATCTGGCATGAAAAATGTTTCTCAAATATTCATCCTTATACCTATATCTTAAAAATATTATACTGCTTTAGGCTATTCACTGGAGTTCCAATGAAAAAGCTTCCAACAATATTTAATACAATTGATTTAATATGCTTTCATTTTTTATCATGATAACCAAAATTGGTGGCACAGTACTCAATGTTAGTTTTAGAATTTTTTAATTTTTTTTGCCCTATATTAAATTTTACTGATACCTGGAATATCATTCGGTACCTGTAGTCTTAGCTTTGGGGAATCTGACAAAAAGCTTCCTATGAGATCCAGGACAGGCTGACTACACTGTAAGATACTGTCTTAAAACAGTTGTTTCAGTTATTCACTTATAACCAGAAGTCCATTTTAAAGCAAATTGCAATAAAATAGGATTTTAAGATTTCTAATTCATGAGCCTGCTCTATAACAGAAACTATTACAGAGCTGCGAATTGCAAATGGGATAAATGGCAGGCATTCTTTCTTTATGTGGCTGTTAATCTAGAGATAGTATAATGTGTGACATAAGAAATGAAAATGGAATGAGAAGGAAGAATTGAGGACAAACTGGTTTGGGTCAAGAAAAGTATTAAAATTCAGTGAAGAATGGATGAAGGTGTGGCTCTAGGGGTATCCACTAAGGAGTTTGGGGAGATTCCATTTAAAGTAAAATAAAGCAGACATTCTTGATTAGAGAATCATGATAGCTTAAACTAAATTGTTTGGATTTTAGCCTTAAGTAACTTTATACTGACCAGGCTGCTTTACCTGATGAAATGCAATTAAGATAAACACAAACAGGTAGTAATTGCACAAGAGGAATTACATGTTAGTCATTATACTTTTCTATCACTCGTGGATCTATTATTCTATAGTGGAAGGTACAGAATAAAATGGGGGGAAGCTAATGGTGATATAAGAGGAGGGTGGATTTTAAGATTTTTATATCCAACTGATTGTAAATTAATATAGGTTCTGTATTTGAAATACTTAGAATAATTTATGTTTCTTATTTCAGTACACAGAAGAGTAAAGTTAATATGAGCATTTTGCATGAAACATATCCAATGAGGACTAGAGAAAGATCAGAAAAGATAATTCTTTTTGGACTTAGGTTTTCACATTGTTAAGCAAAAGAGATAAATTAATGGTGTGAACTGACCTAAAGGTAAGAGTGTCTATTTGAGTTATTACCAGTTCACATATATTAATGTGCTTAAGAATATAGAATAGACTCTTCAAAAATACTTTTCAAGATTATACTATAAAAATATCATTTCCCCTTCACTTTTATCTCTAACTCCTTCCATGTACCTCATTGTTGTCATTCAAATTCATGGACTCCTTTTGTTTATTTGTGGTTCCATATGTATGATATAAATATAATATAATACACTGTAATATATATATATATATATATATATGATTTCTAAATACATTACATAGTATACATACATTCTAGTATACATATACTCCCTGTTTAAAGCTGCTCCTCCTGATTGCAGCTCTCAAGCTTCCACATTTTTTAGTTGTGTCTAGTACTTTTTCAAGATTTCAGGGTTCCTGAATGTACCTCTTCCACATTAGCAAATCTGTTGTTATTGTCATTGCTCAGATCATGTTTTGACAGCCATGTTCGTTAGTTGTTATGGGTGTTGTTTCTCTGATATTTCTAGGATACATAACCTCACAGCCAAGTCCCTTCTCTTCTCTCAGATGTTTTCTACCTCCTATTTTGCAAATTATTCTTGAGCCTCATCGACAGGAGTTGTGTTGTAGGTGTATCATTTGGTACTCTATCTACAATTCTGTATTCTGTTTAATTGTTGTTTTGCTGAAATAGTCTCCATCTGTAGCAAAGGGACGTTTATTCAATGAGAGGTGAAAACTAAACTTACCTGTGGGTACAAGAAAAAATATAGAGTGGTGTTGGTCTCTATTCTGTAGATATGAACACAAGCTTATGTGAATGATGACTAAAGTCCATCAATGAACTGGAAATGGCAATGTGATGTCTTCAGATGTGTGTGTGTGTGTGTGTGTGTGTGTGTGTGTATGTGTGCATGTGTGTTTTACTTCAGTCATATTTGGTAGTTGTGAATAAGACTAATAAATTGCTACAACTCACAGAAATAATGTAATTAGGAATTGGAATAATTTAAAAATTTGTGGTTGTAGATTCACCTCTGAGATTCATAATTTCAGCAACCTTGGAAGTTTGCTTGGTTTCTTATAGGAAGAATGTTTTCCTTGTTGAGCAGCCCTGAAGAAGAAAACTATTAGAGAACTACAAGATGCTGATCTCTTTAAAGATATGCATCCTTTTTTTTTTTTTGGCTTATTGTGTCACACTGTTCACAGTTGTGGTCTGTCTTAGTTAGATTTTACTGTTGTGAATAGACACTATGACCAAGGTAATGCTTATAAGGACAACATTTAATTTGTGTTAACTTACAAGTTTAGATGTTCACTCCATTATCATAAAGATGGGGGCATGACAACATCCAAATATACATCGTTTGGGAGGAGCTGAGGGTTATACCTCTTCATCGGAAGGCTGCTAGGGGAAGACCAGCCTCCAGGCAGCTACAACAAGGGTAATAAAGTCCAATCCCACAGTGACACACCTACTCTAACATGATCACACCTCCAAATAGTGCCACTATTTGGGCCAAGCATATCCAAACCACCACATTCTACTACCTGGTCCTCAGAGGCTTATTCAAACATGAGTCTATGCAGGTCACTAAACAAAACATAATAAAAATACATTTAGTCCCAATGTTTTGGATTCTCGGTGACTTTTGTCCAAGCTTCATTGTATCTTCAGGATGAGAAACTTATCTTCTACTATTGGATGTCCATCAAGGGCAACAGTAATAGCCTATAATGTTTTATGAGTCACTTGGATAATCCTGAAGAGAAACTCAAGGGAGGGAGACTCATATCTAACATTGAAATTTTCATTTTTTTACATAACCTATGGCTTTTGAGGAAGGAGGCATTGCTGGTCTTCATAAACAATTTATTTTTAATGATTTTTATATTTTTGAATTCTTGCTAAGAGATTTTGATAATATATATATATATATATATATATTTTTTTTTTTCATCAAAGGGAGAGAGAATTCTGGCCACCTGCAATTACACAATTATGGAGCATAGAGGGCAGAGGAAGGAAATCCCAGAGGTAGACTTACTACTAGACCATCTGGAATGACCCAGCTTCAGGAAAAGTGAAATTCTCTACATCAGTAACTAAAATAGAAGGTAATCAAAGAGATTTCCTCAGTATGTACTTCATGTCTCTATGTGCATGTTCCCAAGCTGGCACACATGGAAACATGAATATATTCATGGACATCACATGCATATATTAGCAATAATACAAAAGAAAGAAAAAAACAGGACTTCATTCTCAGGACTGAGTCAGATACATGTCTGGGTTAGAGGAGACCACGTCCATCATGCCTTGCCCACCTCCCCTTTTACAAGCATATTATATCTTTTGGCCATCTTCTCTGGTGTCACCAAGGTGTGCTCAAATGTCTATCCAATTCTTTCAGGAGCATCAACAATGCTGAGAAGAGCAGAAAGCTCCACCATCCTTGTCAAATCTTGTTTGAAAGCCACTATCCTGTAAATCATTTGCTTATAAAGCATAGTTATGCTGGAAATTTAAGTCACTGATGGTCACATTTCTGAGATTATTGTTGTAAACCTCACAGGTAGGCTGATCAAGGCCAGAGTGATCAGTCCTAGATTTGATGCACAACTCAAAAATACTGAAAGATGGCAAAATAATCTGCTCTCATCTCTGTTTGGCTTCATTGTACTGTCAACTTTAGCTGCCATCACATACCATGGACTATGAACAAAGACCCAAGAAGAAAAAATCGAGAGAAAATCTGGGATACTTTTTTTTAATAGATTTAAAGCATGGATATAAATAAAATGCCTCAGTGAATTCTTTGCCTTGGCCACCAAGCACAAAACACATAAAGAAGCCCATTGGTAGGTAGGAAGTATGTCTTATACTTAATTTACAAACATCAGTAAGACAGATAGTATCACTAAGGAATAATATTAGATCTAAGCCCACCGAATAGAATTAACAGTGTTATTGGTGAACTTCAGTACCTCATCTGAGGAAAAATATGAACAGACATTATGGAACTCTACAATTAAATGATATTATGAAACAAGTGGACCTAATAGACATCAAGAGATAATCCCACCCCCAAAACACTTAAGAATAGATGTTCTTCTCATAAACCTGCAAAACTTTATAATTGATTATGTATTAAGACACTTAGCAGGTCTCAGCAAAAAAAATGAATACATGAATCTTGTTTTTTCATAATATATATATATATATACATATATATATATATATGTATATATATATATACATATATACACATACATACATTTGGGCTCTTGTAAGAAAGTACTGTGATCTGATTAATTTATAAAGAACAATTGGTCTTTCAAAGATCAGAGCTCTGGCTCTGGGGTGTTTCTGATAATTATTCTGGAACCTCTTGCAAAAGAGAACCAGAATCCTTAGTGACTAGAGAATTTCTTCCCTATTGCTAAGTTCTTCAAAGATTATCAATCCCACTCATAGATGCAGCCAACTTATAAGTTAACGACAGCCACATTTCCCCCATTTATATGTAATCACACTGAGCGTTAGGTTTCAAAGCACATAGTTTGGAGAACACAAGCATTCAAATTTCAGATTGTTCTACAATTTTGTCTGGTAAACAAATGATCCCAGAATACTTAAATAACATTAATCATTCTAGTATTACTTCAAGTTTGGAATGAGTCTAGCATTTTTGTTAATGGTAATGTGTTTGTGTGTGTGTGTGTGTGTGTGTATTATCTCTTTAAACTATTCTCATTTACTATTTTCAAAATATACTAAGAAATCTTACAGTCCTTGAAATTCAGGGAACATATTTCTCATTAGTAAATTACCAAAATCTAGCTCTATCTTCTTAATGTGGGAAGCCTTGACATGAGATACAATTCATGTACTGGATGAAAGTATATCACAAAACTGTTGAAAAACAAATTTTAGAATAGAAACCAAACATCCTTCAAATTTTAAATTGATCTGAAGCTGAAGATACTGATATGAGTGTATATATATAGGTATATATACCCTCATACACACACACACACACACACACACACACACACACACACACACACATATATATATGAAAGCATCTAAAGTGATTTTAAAAATAAAAATAAATACCCATGCAACCTAAAATTTTACATGATATGGGGAGCAATTAAAGCATCCACTGTCTCTGGAATTAAGTAGCATGCAAGATCTGTATTAATATGTCATGTTATACAGCCAGAGAGATATTTTTGTTTATTTCACATGCTCCCAAATCATGAACCAGGTCAATCCTGCTGAGCCAGTTCATAAGGATATAAAGAATGCTCAATCTTATTTTATATCTCTGAGTTTTAATTTAAGCAGTGAAATCCATTATAATGTTACATTTTCCTCAGAAATCTCTTCTTTCCTAAAGAAAATGACGAATTAATCTGCAGGATCCATTTTCAGTTTATTGATGATTATGCAACCACCTTCTGTTATGAGAGATCTCAGGGCTGGTATAACATAAGCATCAGTGGGAAAGACATGTACATTTCTTACAGATGGACTCATTTATGGATCTTTTGTTGACATATAGATCTAACACCCTCCAGGGACATACACAAATCTCTGTAATTCCCCTGCATATGCAATATTGCATTTAATGTTCAGATTTAACCAACAAATGTGTAAAAATCAAATATAATTGAATGACTCCCTGCTGACTTCACAGCTGTACTGGAGGAACTGAGAACTGTGAATTAGTGCAGTGATTGTCAGGAACTGCACAGTGTCACCTATATCCCCGAGTAAGTCTCTTATTTGTAAATATGAGGTCATGTTTATGCATGCAAAATAATATTTATTAAAAGCCATTCTCCTTCCGGTATTATATGTTGTTCAGGAAATGGCCATAAAAACTTTAGCGGCTGTGCTCTATTATGGGATTGAACCAACAGCATCAAATTAACATATGTTTACTTTTCTCACCACTGTCAGGTCATATATTCCAATTGATTATGGTTCTTTCTAGAATACTATTTTCATATTGGTTCTGGAATTACGAAGTGTATGTATTTTGAGAGAATTGTGGTCAGAAGTTATTTTTGTATCTGCTTAAACGGCCCTATTTTATTGGCGTTAATTGGTTATATGAATCAGGTCCTATAATAATGACTAAACTGAAAATAAATCCTATAAATTAATTAGTCCTTTCTTTAAAATAATAAAATGGCTGGGCCAGTCATATTGTTGGGAGGATAAAAACAGTAACTACCAAGTCTGATGACCTGTATTAAATTCCTGAGACCCACATAATCAGAGGAGAGAATTAACTAACAAAATTTGCCTTCTCATCTCTCCACTATTCCGACAGTGTGCACCTCTTGGATGTGTACACATCAGCTTTGTTTTTCACTTCTACACATACACCTTGGCATACACACACACACACACACACAGACACACACACACACACTCATGCATGCAAGCACACACAGAGAGAGAGAGAGAGAGAGTGAGAGAGAGAGAGAGAGAGAGAGAGAGAGAGGGAGAGAGAGGGAGAGAGAGAGAGGGGAGAGAGAGATTTGTACACTGCACACACACACACAAATATTGGTAAAATGCACACACACACACATACACAATTTGTTTGATGATGTTCAAACTTTAGCTTTAATTTTAACTGTACTTTTCATGGTGCACAGTAGAGAGTATTGGCTGCTTTAAAGATCAGAGAATTTGATTCTCAGTATCATCTTTGTCAGTCTAGTTCCAGGGAATTCAACATTGTCTTCTGGTAAATAAGAAAATCAAAAATGGACGTTCTTATATTCAAGTAAAAAATCCATACAAATATTAAAATATTTCAGCAAGGATAAAAATTTTAAAATTAGCAGAATTTTGGAAAATGTTAATGTCAGCTGTTCTTCTCAGTCTCTGTGTTAAGCTGGTCATTTCAGTTGGAGCTATTGGAAAATTTTCCCCTTTGAATTTTTGTCATTTGAGTATAAATAAAAAAATGTAGAAGAAAAGAAGCAAAAAGGTTAAAAAAGATTCATTTTTCATCTGGCTATTTCCTAAAGCAAGCTGACTGGACTATACTTATCTTTTTTTCAATGTCGTCTTTATTTACTAATTATTTTATGTATTTATATACCAAACGTTGTCCCCCTCAGTGCATCCTCTCTTAGTTCTTACCCATCCTCCCTCTTTCTCTGAGAGATTGCTTCATTCTCAGCCCTGGGGCATGCCCCTGGGATATTAAGTCTTTACAGGGTTAGGCACATCCTCTCCCACTGTGCCAGACAAGGCAGTCCTCTGCTACATATATGCCAGGGGCCACTCATCAGCTTGTGCATGCTCTTTGCTTGGTAGCTTAGTCTCTGGGAGCTCTGAGGGGTCCGGGTTAATTGATACTGTTGTTCTTCCTGTGAAATTACCACCCCCTTCAGCTCCTTCAGTCTTTCCCTTAAATCTTCCATAGGGGTCCCCAACCTCAGTCCAGTGGTTCAGTAGATCTGCTTCTGTTTCAGTCAGCTGCTGGTAGAGCCTCTCAGAGGACAGCTATGTTAGGCTCCTTTCTGCAAGTACAACATAGCATCAGTAATAGAGTTAGAGTTTGGTGCCTGTCCATGGAATGGATCCCAAGTTGGGTTGGCCTTTTTTTCAATTTCCATTTTTGTCCATGTAATTCTTTTAGACATGAACAATTCTGGGTCCCTCCACTGGGGGCCCTGTCTATTTATTTACTACAGCTGGTCACATCAGGTTCCATGTCCCTACTGTTGGGTTTTCTTGGCTAAGGTCATCCCCATTGAAACCTGGGAGCCTCTCACTTCCCAGCCCTCTAGGACATTTGAGAGGTTTTCCTCACCCCAATCCCTGGCAACTACATATTTCCATTCAATTATCCTGGAACTCTCGGCTTCTCTCTGTCCCTCCATACTTAATATTGCCCCCATTTTGTCTTCCTCTTTTCCTTTCCAACCAAGGTCCCTCCTTCCCTCTGCCTCCTGTGATTATTTTGTTCCCTCTTCTAAGTGGGATTGAAGCATCCTTGTGTGGTCCTTCTTGTTTAACTTCTTAGAGTCTGTGGCGTGTATAATGGGTTTTCTGTACTTTTTGGCTAATATCCACTTATCAGTGAGGGCATACCATGCATGCCCTTTTGGGTCTAGATTACCTCAAGCTGGATAGTAATTCTTAGTTCTGTTCATTTGCCTACAAAATTTGTGACGTCTTCATTTTTAATAGCTGAATAGGATCCCATTGTGTAGATTAACCACAATTGCTGGATCCATTCTTTGAGTGAAGGTCATTAGGTTACTTCCAATCTCTGGCTATTAATAATAAGGCTGCTATGAACATACTGGGGCATATGTCCTTGTGGTATGGTGGAGCATCTTTTAAGTTTATACCCAGGAGGAATATGACTGGGTCTTTAGGGAAAACTATTTCCAATGTTTTGAGGATACACCAGATTGATATTCAGAGTGAGTGTACCAGTTTGCAATCCCACCAGCTATGGAGGAGTGTTCCTTTTTCTCCACATCTTCACCAGCATGTGCTGTAGCTTGAAGTTTTGGTTTGTTTTTTGTTTTTGTTTTGGTTTGTGTTTTTTGTTTTCCTTAACTATTCTAAGGTGACAGGTGTCAGATGGAATCTCAGGGTCATTTTGATTTGCATTTCCCTGATGACCAAGAATATTTATCATTTCTTTAAATATTTCTCATCCATCTGTGAGTTTTCTGATGAGAACTTTCTGTTTAGCTCTGTCTTTGAATTATTTGTATTTTTGGAGTCTAACTTCAAGATCACATGTGGGGAAAGACATGAGAGTGACCCAGAGCACCAGGAGAAAGAATAGAAATCTGTGGATGCCATGGGTGGGGAGAATTTTAGTGGGGGAGTTTTAATTTTCTAAAAGTTATGTTTGTTAATTTTCCTATGTATTTGGAAATCTGTAACAGAGTCTACCAATTATAGTGCTATAAAAATAAAGAATCACAATTCTATTCAGGGCAAGTGTCAGCATAATTAGCCAGAGAGGTATATAAAAATAGTCATTAAAAGAAGTATGTACTACAGGTGGTCATTCACCTTTCTACTTACTGTTTGTACATGCAGCTATAGCATCTTGGGGAATTATCTCAGGTCATAATGAAACCCATATTAAAAGACATCTGAATGATAAGCAAGGAGGAATCTCAGTTCCTTGGGGTCAAGGATCCTATTTTCAGGAAGTTTCTACTGATGTTTGTACCTACATGAGTGATTAAAAAACTTCCATTCTGTTAATACTTATTTCAGTGATAACTGTGTGCTTGCTTGCCAGTCATTTCAAAGAATATGACAGAAATAATTCTTAAGAAAAACAGTGGGAATTCTTCCTACTGTCTACTTAAAGTGCTATATCATTTGTTGAATATTTTTTCAAACTTCCACCTTCAATTTCCTGATAAAGGAATTATGTGCCATTAAAAATAAGAACTTAGAATTGCACAGTAAAATTCTTCTTCAGTTTAGAACAAAGCTCATCATTATCTTGTGCTTTTTGTAAGTTTTTATCATTGTTATTATTATTGTGTGGTATTAAAATAAATAAATCCCAGTGGCAGGTTCCTGCTACCCACCCCAATGATTGTCTTTTTTGAATGAAAGACACAAACACAAGAGTTATATTTTGATATGCCTAAAACAGATCAATGCTTCGGCCACTTCCTAACCTCCATGTGGCTAATCCATCTTCCTCTAATAATCCTGAGCTATTACATACTACATTCCGTATTTTCCCTTGGCTGCCATGGACCCATTTGGAGTTTAAGTTCTGTGATCCACACTCTCCTGGCTATACCTCACTGTCCTGGTCCTCCTTAAGCCTGGTGTCTCCTTTTCTCCTTCTCTCCCTGCATGGAGGATCTCCTCTCCTTTTCCTTTCTCCATGTCTCTATCCTAGGAATACAAACAGTTCCATTTCTGGCTTTCTTGCACAACAATTGCCTGTTGGCATCTTTATTTACCAATCTGAACCAGCTGGGGTCAGGTTCCAGAAAATACTTGTGTGCAGATGTTCTCATTCAAACAGTTTTTCCTGATCCAAATTAACATAAGAATACAAGCAGCATTAGACCAAACCCACTACCTTACAATTTGCTTTTTAGATTTTTCCATACATTTATATAGTACATTACACTTACCATAACTCTATTTTATTCAAATAGCCAATGAGTTTAACCAGGGTTTTCTGTGTGACCTTGGGTTTGAGGCTATCCAGGACCTGCCAATTGATAGGCAGATCACTAAGTGCATAAATAAGGACAATGTGTGCTCCTCCCCCAGAATCCATCATCTGACAGACTCAGGCAAAAGTGGTAGAGGATAATCAGAGAATAGTTATGCATCTATATCTATGTGACTTTCTCCAGGACTTGGGAATGCTGTTTTAGCGAGTTGTCACTAATGGTGGGTATAGGTTCCATTGATGTCACTATTTTTGGGTCAATGTCCCACAGGAAATCCCTGACCTTTCACATATTAGTAAACTCCACAACTTTACAAGTTCAGAAAGACAGACATAGATGGAATAGTTTATTTGATCTGTTTTTCTAGTTTATCTGTCTGGGGATAAGAGACATTAGGCCCTATTTCCCAAGAATAGGTCATACAACAGTTGACATCAAGACAAAAATAATATAGGAAAGATGGTTATTATTATAAGAACCAAAGATATAAACTATAAAGCAGTGAATAAAATTAAGGCCATGACATTGGATATTCTATGTGAAAATATCTGTATAAAAAAGCAATAATGTATGCATTAAAATATTTTGGTATATGAATAAAAAATTACATATATACATATATTAACCTTGGCAATAAGTATAGTGAACTATTGGTTAAACAAAGTAGAAAAACTAGGAAAAAATTAAAATATATACCACCCTAAAATTTCAAATTACTTCTTTGGACAATCCATGGTGAAATCTCCCAACTAATACACTAAAATTAAATTGCTTAGAAAAGTGAAATGTAAGTGGTTACATAGATATCTCAAAATGTCTATATGGGAATCAAATTAAAATAAAACACTAAATGGATATTGAAGTAAAATAGAAGAAACTACCAATTTCATCATAAATTTTGTTCCAGAATTTTTAGGGGCATCCTTTATAGAAATTGTCATACCTGAACAAAAGACTGGAATAATTTGTCACTTTCTTTTTTAATGAAAACAAACATTTGAAAGAAATAAGACATGGTGAATAGAAAAGATATACTGTATTTAAAAAAATAGAAATTTATAATGATGTTTGCAGCTTTATCTATAGGGATGTAGTAACAAAATTAATATTAAGCAAGAATATATAAATTATATAAATAATAAGCTATTTTTCTTCTCAATACTTAAATTATAATGTATTATGTTACATTATGTTCCACAATTACATTCTCCATTTGCTTATTTAATAAAAAGAAGAAATAAGAGAAAAACATTATGACAAAATATTCTTGTTATGGATATGACTGGTTTTGAATAGTTAACCATTTCACATAAATTTTTTTGTTTTTGTACTTTGATTGCTCATTGTTTTGTAGTGTGTAAATGATCTCTAAAATACTTATTCACTTTTTAAATCGTTTGTAAATGTGTTCTTTGGATGTTTCATTCATATATAAAGTGCATTCTAATAGTTGTGAATCCCCATCTTCTCCAATCACTTTCCTATTCCTGCCTACATTACCTCCCTCTTTATTCAGATCAACTGAAATTCAGCACATCTATTTGTTTGACTGTGGATTTTGAACTATCCAATGGAGCTTGTGGGCCTTTTCTATAGGTGTGCAATTATTTCCTCTTCTCTAGAAACCAATAGTAGACAGTAGTTTGACAAGGAGACACAGGGCTTTCTGTGAGTCTATCACGGATTCCGAACTGACCTTTCCATCTAGAGATGATCTTCATGCGTAGTTCAGACTAATGAACCTGAACATCAGTGAACAAACCATACAGAAATCAAATGATCGTGCCTTGAATTTCCTTTACTACTATGAGATGAACTGGTAAATCACTTTTGGAAATTTAGGGAACTCACACTAGTTTTTAACTTCACACCTCTACTTGCAGTGTGCTGCAGTAAACCTCCAACCCAAATAAATCAGTCCAAAGAAAACAGAACTCAATTAATATGAGTACAAGCTGTGCATCTAGATTGGACAGATCTACCATCATACTACTATATTCCCCAGCTATGAGATCCCTTATAACTTGCAGTTTCTCCAGGCCATGTGCTTCTGCTCCATTTTTCCTTCCACCTCCTCCTCCTCTGGTGCCCTCTCTTCTTCCCCTTTCCTCCTTCTCTCTAACACTTTTCAGCTCCACCTTCCCTTCCACTGCCCAGTCACCAGCTCTAACATTTATTTTACAATTTAAATTGGGGAAAAGGTTCCCAAGAAGTCACCTGAGTACTTATTCACTCCTCATCCTAGGCAGTCACTCTTAGGAAAGCAGAATTAGCATCAAAATACAAACAGCAGCAGGGCAATCCACAACAGCAGTGTTTCTCCTGTCAATCCTATTTGGACAACATTAAGTAGGAGGAGGAGAAGAAAAATGGATCTTGAGTTTCTGTTTTTGTGTCTATAATTCTCATGTTAGTGTCAGTCTTCCCAAACTGGTGTCTAGAAAACTTATTCTTGAATCCCATTCCAAAATAGTCAATATGCAATTCTCACAAATCCCAGCTGATATGAATGCTTCAGACCTGGAGTCATTTTTTGGTGACAATAGAATGTGAGCATTATGAACAAAGCCAGTAACTGTGACAGCTTGTGGACTTGTGATGACGTGCAGAAGCTCAAGATGAAGTCTACTACAGCTACAGAAGACACAACTTGGATTTCATTTACAACTCTATTTTACAAATATAGTTTCATATCACAATACAATTTAAAAACTGGAACAAATCTATGCGTTGCAGTTTCCTCTAAACAGTTTAGTTGTATTATGTGTTTACCATGAGAAAAAACATATTGCTTAATTATTAGGAATAACCATACCCTACTTTATTGGTATTTAATGTGTTTGATATGTTTTCTTTTCCCAAGTTCCATGCAGAATCATAAAATGAATTATTTCAATGTAAGTGTAATCGTGAATTATTTTGGTGGCTCTATTTCTTTACATTTGCTAGTCCTCAATAACCACAAAGAGAAACCAAGAGTTATTTACAAGCTTTACCTTAATATCTAGGCAGTTCAGTGATCTACCTTAAACCCCTATGCAAATCCCTAGCTACCTACAAGCCATGATCTCATGGTAATTGCATATTACCATTGATCTGGCTCTTTAAGTTTCTGAAGTTTTGTCCCATGGTGTCTCCTCAAATCATTTTCCCCTGATGAACAATCTGAATTATACTCCCTTTCTTTCTCTTTCCTGTACCTAGCAGAAGGTTCTACCCTATTCTCTCTTTTACCTAGCCATCGTGATATCAGCATTTATTGACAAGGCAGAGAATCAATGTTGAGAATTGTTTACTAAACTTGAGACAGGAGATTATTGATTTAACATAACAATACTGTGTTTGGATTGAAACAAAATTGCGAGGCTAGAGAAATCAGCATTTGAATAACTTAAGGATATCCTTTAAACAATACAGAAATCATTATACCTATACAAATTACTATATTACATTGGAATGCCATGATGTTTCCTATGAATATTTCTGGTTGCCACATTTATTAAGGCTTTCCATGTTTCACATCATTAGAAAATTTATTTCATTTTAAGATATAACTCATATCTCAGTAGAGTAGAATATGGAGTTATATACAGTTGTAAGGCAACCATGTTTGCTCCTAGTACACAGACTTCAGTCCTCTAAAACTCTAAAACATAATATCTACACAAATTATTTATAATGGCATTTTTGGAGGTTGAAATCAAAACATACATTTTCAGTACTAATAAATGGTTCATAATTGACTGTATTTCTTTCAGAAAAATTGTAAAACTCTTATTAGCAATGGATACAACAACTCATGTGTACATTAGTATATACCTTAAAATTCTTGGTACAAACTGTTTGGAGAAAAATACACATTTAAGGAGCTGTTCTGAAATGAATCTTAATCAGTAAAATCACAATTTGATATTATAGCTTCAACAGAGATAGCAAGAGTCACAATTCACACAGTTCAAAATAATTCACCAAGTATCACCTGTACCTGTGAAACCTGCTGTTGTGGTTTGGGTTGGTTGCTCTTGAAACTCATAGCCAGACCTGTACTGCACCTGTGAAACCAGCTGTGGCTTGGGTTGGTTGCTCTCCCGATTCATGGCCAGACTCCCTAGTCGATGCATCATTAGTTTCAAATTTTACAGTGTCACTCTTCTAGGTTCTGCACTTCATTGCTTTGTAACTGATAGAAAATAACTGAATCAGATTGGATTTACAATATTAGTGTTATCCAAGGTTATCGAGAACTGGAAAGAGGATCGCTCATGTAACCCATAAACAGGAAAAATCTAGGAATATTGCTGAAATTAGAAGGGCAGAGAAAAGATTGATATTTTACTCCATGAGTGAGTATGCTTGTAGATCTCTCTGTAATACATATGACATGGAAATTTTTTGAAGAAGGTGCATTAGCTGGTTAGCAAACCTCTAGTGAAATTAGCAGTTCCTTCTTGCATTTGACATTATTAAAACCCATAAACAGTAATACGTGTATATGATCATTTTAGATAACAAATAAGAACTGGGATCTTTAATTGATTTATTCCTTGGTGTGTGTGGCATTCGGGGAGGGGTGCTATGGTGTGCATGTAGACGTGAAAGGATGACTTTTAGGTAGTGATTCTGTGATCAAACTAAGGTCTTTAAATCTGACAGGTTTATCAGTGAGTATTCTTACAGGCCATATCTATGTTTGGTTGTTGTTATTGTTACTGTTGTTGTTGTTATTGTTACTTTTATTTTCTCAGATGAATGGATAAGATGAGAGATATACCCAAGTTTAACAAATCCATGGCTTGGCCAGAGCCATGAATGTCTCTATTTAAATATCCCTAGGCCTAGGCATGGAAAATTCTAGTAGACATACAGTGTAGTCTTCTGCATACTTTGACCTGGAAGACTTCAATTTCTAGCCTTTCTCTACTAGCTAAATTAGGCCTAGAAATTTTTAGCCTCTGAGATTTACTGCTGAATAAATTCACTCTTACTGAACTCTGGCTGACTGGTTCAAGCTCAGTGGTTGTGGCTCAAACTCCTCTCCAGGCTTACTGAGTCAAATTGGTTGCTCTCAGCTTCTGACTGTATTGCTCTGCTTGGACAAACTGCCTCTGAATGCCACAAACTCAACTACACTGGCTATATGAACTGAAGAGAACCAAAACTGAACAGAAATGCTGGAATTCATCTGAGATGAACTACACTGAACTGAATGGCAAGGAACTGAAATGAACTCTCTCCCTTCACTGCTCTAAGGTACCCTTTCTTTCCTGAATGTTGGTTATATCCTATTTCTGACATATATTGTCAAATCTCTTTCTTATTCATTACTTCTTCTTTTCCTTATACAATCTAAGCTTACCTTCATTGCTTAGAATCCTAAGATGTGTCCTAAGGGTATGTCTGTATTCCACCCAGAAAGATTAAAGGTATACACTAGGGGATGTTTTAATTCCAGCCAGAAGGATTAAAGGTGCATCATCCAGCCTGATCCCACAGTCCTAGAAGGTCTTTGGGTATGATCCCTTGTCAGAGAAACCATGTTGCTAGAATAACATTCCTCTACATGACTCATCATGTTTTAATTTATATTTTCATTGGTTATTGCACTGAGAATACTGCCAAGCCTATGCTGAAACTTTGGCATCTTCAGAGGTATTTTTGTACATGTCTGTATTAGTTTCTAAATTCTCCCACATTTAATACCACATTTTTTTCTCTAATTATAGGAAAATATTCTTCCTTTATTTGCCCTTTACTCAACCTATTTTGTATCACAATAATTTTTTTTTTAAAAATAAAAGATTTTAGTCACCTCACAATGACTTTGATAAATATTCACCATTTTTCCACCATTACTAATTTCAAAAATTGATATGGACTTGCTCAGAAAGGCTTTATACATATTAACACAGGAAAACACGATAATGTAGAAAGGTAATTTTATTATTTTTAGTAAGCCAGGGCTGAGTTCCAAGTAGTCACATGGGTTACTTTCGTCAGGTGTGCTGCCAAATTAGGAAGGAAATGAGTCAGTGATGGACTGTGAGAGGAAGCCGTGTAGAGTCTGTAAAGTCATGCTAGACTTGAATCCTCGGGGTCCCAGAAGGGATAGTAGGAGCTTCACCTGCTTTCTGCATCAGATCCTTGTCATGTAGCCACATCCCACCACAGAAAGAACTGTATGCCTTGGTCACACAGGGGCAGTGCCTGCAAGACACTCTACATGGAGATGATGCATTCCTAACATCTAAGACCAAGCCAACAGGAAGCACCAGCTGTCAGACCCCAACCCACCCCAAAACTGTATATAAGGTCTTATCTGGAAAAAACAATAGTGCATGAGAATTACTCCATTGTCTGAGACCATCTGTCTTATGTGAGCTATAAAACAGCCTGAGAAGAGAAAGCTCTCCCAAAGATTTCACTAGTAGAAGATCCCTTGCACTTCACTCGCTAGCCAGCCCAACATTAAGAGCCAGCGCAGCAGCAGCAGAGCAGTGGTGGTAGCTTGGACGCTTCCACTAGGCCAGGCCAATGATCTCCAAGGATCGCTCCTCCCGTACATAGACTTGCAAGAGAAATCTATTTTAACAATTTTATCTTATCTTTTATCTTTAATCATCAAGTAATAGTAAAATGCTGATGCCTTTACGTCTTATTTACTTTCTTTTGTTAATTTTTATGCATTTGCTAGTAATCTCATTTCTCTGATAAATTATCTCTTTTATTTCACTTATCATTTTACCTGTTGAGCATAGATGATTCTTAAAGTTCATATACATAAACACAAAAGGTACACACAAATACAGGCATGTGACACAGAGAGACCTGTGGATAGATGGATGTTAGAATGTATTTATACATTATTTCTTGTATAGTTATTTCTCCTGACCCTCTCCAAAATGTACTTTATAAACACTGCTTTTGAGATTGTGAAAAGGAATTCACTGATAAAAAGTATATGCTGCTGTTGCAGGATATTTGATCAAATTGTGAACCCTTGAATTGTGTTATTTGGAATAACCTCTTTCTAAGGGTGATGTGGCTCAACCTTAGCACTTACCCCAAGTTTTCTATGTATTCAAACAAGGTTAAATAAAGGCAATCATAGGTCAGGAAACAGAGTAACAGTTAACAGGGAGTAAACATAGGGAAAATCCATAGAGAATGAGAGGAAGTCAGGAGGATGGAAAGAGGGACACATAGTAAGTTGAAAGGAGGGACATTCAGTTTGAGGGGTTTTAAGATGGCATGGAAAATGAGAATTTCCTTTTCATTTTGGGATGGCGGATGACAACAGTGTGCTTTCTCTGAGTCTCTGAGCTCCCAAGTTGACCTTGGTGAAAAAGAAATAATGAGATTTTGTTAAAACCAACAATAAACTAAGTAGACAAAAAAGGATGCAGTTGATGGATTATTTCAGTTGTACTAAAAATTTTAAATGTTTATTTTTAAAAATATCACATATTTATATAGTACAATGAAAAATATATTATCAGTTAAATATATCACAAAAATATATTACATTGTGTACTGGTTGGTTTTGTGTGTCAACTTGACACAAGCTGAAGTTATCACATAGAAAACAGCCTCCCTTGAGGAAATGCCCCCATGAGATTCAGCTGTAAGATTTTTTTTTCAATTAGTGATCATGGGTAGCAGGGCCCATTGTGAGTGGTGCCATTCCTGGGTAGACTTGGGTTCTATAAGACAGCAAGGTGTGCAAACCAGGGGAAGAAAGCCAGTAAGTAACATTGCTACATGGCCTCTGTATCAGCTCCTGCTTCCTGACCTGCTTGAGTTCAGTCCTGACTTCCTTTGATGATGGATACCAACGTGGAAGTGTAAGCTGAATAAACCCTTTCCTCTCCAACTTGTTTCTTTGTCATGATATTTTGTGCAGGAATAGGAACCCTGACTAAAACACATTATGTGTTTGAATTCCTAAAAATTTTAGATTCCATTTGATTTATGAAGTAATTTTCATAGTGTACATAATAATTTGACAATTATTAGATTAAATAGTAAAGATGACTGCTCAACATTCTACTTATATCCTTCATAATCTTTTATTATTATTGTGACAATGAAATGCTTATGAAAAAATGTGTTAAGAGAGCAACCAGGCAGCTGAAGGGAAAGAACATTCAAAGATCTCATTACATATTGTGTGTTAGGATGCTTGCTTTGGGGCTCATTGGATACACACATGGCCTCTGCTCTCTCTTTATTACAGTCATAAAGAGCAACTGAAGCTCATGAAAAGTAGCTGGTGGATTTGTTAATGATATGACAGCTTGTTCAAACAGGTTTCTGCAGAGCCATCTAAAGAAAATTTTCATTCTGAAGTATAGCTAGAAGCTATTTGTGCTAAAAATGTCCACTTTGCCACTGTAAACTGTGTAAAGAGGCTGTCAAATGGGGACCAGTTTCTTTTACTTCTCAGTGAATACTACTTAGCACTGCCAGTAATAAAAAAGAAATTTGGGTAGACATAGAATGAAAACATCTCTTTCTTGCGTGAAAACACTCCCCCCAAACACAGAAATGTATATGTATATGTATATGTATATGTATATGTATATGTATATCTATATCTATATCTATATCTATATCTATATCTATATCTATATCTATATCT
>NW_021604567.1:9696075-9697884 GCF_004785775.1 Grammomys surdaster | reverse complement strand
TCTATATCTATATCTATATCTATATCTATATCTATATCTATATCTATGTGCAAGTCAAGTAACATTCCAAATTTATTCATTTGCCTCATTTTAAGTTATTTTGGACTTTAACTTGGTAGAGAAATGGCAAACACTTTTATTAACAAAACTGAGTGGCATTTTACTTTCACTTTCTGGTGATAATCTAAGTAGAATGAAATCTTCACACTCTACAAATGAACAGTGGGATCATTTAAATGCCATGGTATTTTCTATGGACTAACATTTTTAGCCTATAATGTGTGACAGAAAATCACCAAATTAGTTTATTAAATTAGTTTTGAAGATGAGACGTATCCTTCCTTTGAAGTGGAATAGCAACAAGAATTTGGGAGTTTCATAATGTTTTAAAACATTATGATGTCACTCAAACTGAGAACCCTAGATGGGGAACATTGAAGAAATTTTAATGAGTGAAAATAATTTAAGTATATATCAAAGCTAGAGAGTTCTGTAATGGAAAATATAATCAGAGACAGATAGAAGGACAATGTCAAAGACATAAAGACTCACATGGTTTATAAGGTAGCCCTGTGAGAAAAATATAGGAAATGTACCATCCTCCTCTAGTATCAAATGGTGGGATAAAGATTTTCCTGCCTCTAGTCCATCACCTATTTGGCCTGAATACAGTTACAATAACATGCAGAAGTGGCTACTGGTGTAATCCTGCATAATATTCTTTTGGCACATGAAAAATTCCAAGGTTTTATTATCTAGAGAACATAAGCTCAATTTTAAAGAGAAAAGAAAAGCAAAAATTATAATACAAACATAAAAATACCTTCATTCATTCCACTTAGCAGAACGTATCTCTGTGTCTTTGATTATATGCAGGGGAAATGTTAAAAGTCATGATCTAAATTTATAATAAAGTCTAAATTCATTACATATAAGATTCTTTGTTCCTCTGAATGTAATGTTAATTAAGTCTCTTCAACATACACAGTATGTATTTTTTCAATTCACTTTTCCACTTTAATAAAGTCATAATTATCCTTAAATGTAATTTTTATTTAAGGTACCATGTTTTCTATTATCAGAGAAGCTTACAAATCAACTATGTTAATGATTTTCTACTGTAAGTGGGTTTTGTGATATTCTTTTTAAAATACAAATGATCTAAAAATAAAGCATCAGTGAATGAAGGTTGATGCCTCACTTCAAAATGCCTTGCAGTTAGCTATCAAGATTAATAGGAATATGATAAAATTAAATTCTGATACCAACCTGAAAAACAACCAGGACAGTCTCTTCAAAGTCCACTGGAGTTTGGTAGCCATATAACAATTGTTCATAGGTGAATCCCATCACAAAAAATATATGTATGCAGAGAAAGATTTTTGTCTCCTTTGTTAAGCCTTCCCACAAGCCCTAGCATTAATTAGGAATCCAATACACATGTCTACACTAGGTGGAATCCCAGTCAAGATTTAGCTATGCTTTTGGAAATGAAGGTGAATCCCAGTAATGTGTTCCATACTAATGAGAATAATTAGAGTCATAAAGATTTTTAGAAGTCAGGATGAGGACTTTACTTTTAGAACAGTTCATATGTAAGTTCAATTATTTAATGAAAATGAAACACTCCCTTGTAATCATCAAGAGTTACAGATATTGACAGGTTTTTAAAATTGTTTTATGGTTATTGTTGTTGTTCAGTAGCTTTCTTACTTTAGAAGTCAGTGTCAGTCAAAATCAGGATTTAAAAGCTTGTATGAAACACATGGAATTAAGAATCTATCTATCTATCTATCTATCTATCTATCT
>NW_021604567.1:9628286-9696065 GCF_004785775.1 Grammomys surdaster | reverse complement strand
CTATCTATCTATCTATCTATCTATCTATCTATCTATCATTTATCTCTATATATGTGTTTGTGTGTACATATATGTATGTATAGTGGTATATAGATGCTTCTGTGTGTATTTACATTTTATTTTGTGATGTGTATGTGTGCTTTTGTTTGAGGCCTAAATATTTTCAAATATTCAGTCTTTTAATTCACAAACAACTATTTTATTAATAATTGTAAATCAATTTACTATATATCCCTCTTTCTGTCCTCCTAGTTCTTCCTTCCCTCAATTCTCTTCACCCACCACCCATTCATATCTCTTCTCTCTTCAAGAAAGAGAAAACCTCCCATGGATATCATTCAGCCTTGGTATATCAAATTGCAGTAAGACTTGGCTATCTTCTCCTATTTGGCCTAAAGGAGGTAGTCCAGTAGGGGCAAAGTGTGATACTGGCAGGCAACAGAGTCCCAGACAACCCCTGCTTCCATGGTTAGGACTTCCACATGAAGACCAAGCTTTACAACTGTTACATATGTGCTGAGGGTCTAGGTCAGCCCTATGCATGCTCTGTGATTTGGTCTCTATGAGCCCCTATGGTCTCAGTCTGGTTGATTTTCTTTTTGTGTTTTGAGGCCTAATTTTGATTTCTGGCCTTCCTCTGATATTCTCAACCTAAAATTGTTAATACAGGGTCTGTTAAATTAGAGTTCATTCACTGGTCTGATTAGACTGATACTTCATGTTCTTCCTACTGTTGTCTTCTTAATGCTGTAAGTTTAATGTAGCTTAATGCTCCATCTACAGCTGTAGATCATTACACAAGGGTTTACATGTGTGCCCTTGGCATCTCAATTTATGCTTGCACCACGAATAGATAACTGACTAAACCATCATGCCAGGCACTTTAATAACATGTATTTTCATAGATTTTGGCAGACATTCTTACCTTTATAAATTTGAGTAATATCTCTATCACAAATAGCTTTCTATATCCTGTAAACCAACCATTTACAAAATTTCATTATTAATGTTTAATTTATTTACTATATATCACCTCTTTCTTATCTCCTAGTCCTCCCTTCTTATCTTCCTTCCCCTTCCACTCCCCCAATACATTGTTCCTCCTTCTTCAATAAAGAGGAGACTTCCAATGGACAGCACTCAGCCACGGTGTATCAAATTGCAGTAAGCCTTGGATATCTTCCCCTATTGAGGCTAGAGGAATGATCCCAATAAGGGGGAAATGTTTCCTTTGTTTTGATGTATAATATTTGATGAACAATCACATAGTCTTTCTACATTTTGTATTTATGACTTTAAAAATATAAAGAAACCTAGCAATATCAAAAGAAAATTGAAAAGCATATGTATTAAGAAACAAAGAAATAATAGCTAACATATAATGTCCCTTTTCCCAGTTTGTTTGAAAATTAATTGGAATAAGTCTTCGTACTTTAATTTAAAAAAATGGGCTGCCAAGATGGCTCAGCAGTTAGGAGCACTGACTCTTCTCCAAGGAGACCAGAGTTGATTCCTAGAATTTATATGGAGGCTCATAACAATCTAGAACACCAATTATATACAATCTGATGAGCTTTATGGCATCCATGGGTGCTGAACATATATGATGCAAAAGTATACATGCAAACAAACATATATATATAAAATGAAAATAAATATTCAGAAAAGAATAAAGTTCTAAAATATAAAAGAATTAAGAAATATTTTATTATTTTGGTTTGTGTCAATGAGTGTGTTCAATATATAAGAGGTAAACCACTTCTATTAAACAAATATATTTGTTGAAATTACTAATGCAGATTACAATTATGAACTGAATTCAAATTTATAAGCACCTAAGAGGATGAGAAAATTTTCTCACTGAAGACATTTTTGAACATTTCAGCAAAATAACAGCAAAAGTAAATATACCAAATGTATATCCATTTAATGATATTATTCCTCCTAGGTATTTAGAAAACCACTGATAAAAAATTAATATACTAGAGCTTTGACAAAATAGTTAAGACCAGCTATGAAATATGAACCCAGGTCTTCACTTATCAGATGACTCAAGGTATCTTTGTACAGAAGCATAGATACTGGTCTACAACTTCATTGACAGTTAAAGAAAACATTTTTTAATAAAAATTGATAGTTAAGTAGACACATCTCCTTAACAAATCTGGTTATTGCTTATGTTAAAATCAAGCATCCTTCCAAATACTAATATGCTACAAAGTATTATTATTTTATTTTGATAGGATAGTGAATAGGTTTATAAATTAGAAGGTGAGCAAATGACAACCATTTAGAAAAATAACCTAATTCATGGGAGTTTAGGATTATATTTTCTAAGCCTTCTCATGATTTTTTTTTCTTATGAGCTGCACATTTCAGATCGTTTGTTACCTTAAAGTAGAAAGCTCCAGAGACAGCTTCTTATGAATACTTCTAGAAAGATCCTTGAGGTCAAAACAGTGATTTAACCTCAAAGATCAGCCAAAATTCTGTAGAGTGCAGAAGAAGAAAAATATAATTTAATTTCTAGGACATTCAGCAGCTAGGGACTTCAACAGCTATAGGCCAACACATGATTTGTGTTGTAATAACCAGTCATGACAGCCACATATTTTTAAAACTACATTTAGAAGTGCTTCATATACAATCTTTAAATATGCTCTATAGATACTATTGCTCCAATTTTGTTGTATTAACACACACATATTCCCAAAAATAGTGTTTGAAAGTTTTATGAAGGACAGTTACATCTCATTAAAATTATATTTAATTAAGCAGTTGACAAAAAACTAAAATTAAAAGAAAATTATAATAATACAGTGTGGTAAAGATTGCAGTCTTGACACTTTGCCTTTACATCACAAATCTTACATTGTTGATGTATATATCTGAGAAGCATCATTTAAGTTGTGTTAGCTGAAAGCTGATCTGGTATTTATATAGCAGACTGTAGACATTTATTTGCAGAAACGTACAAAGTCTTCACTTGTCCTATGACCTAACTAAAAAACCAGATAAAACTTGAAATTTCTACCACAATTTTCTCTATATATCCTTTACTTTGCATCAAACTTGTGGCTAGGTCAACATAAGAATTTAATTTTAGTTTTTCATCTAAAAATTGCTGATATAAAGTTGGTTACCCTTTAGTTGATGAATTCTATTTCAAGCCTGAAGGAACAAAGAATAACTTGTTAAGGCATTTTCCTCTAATGTTCACAATTATGAGTTATAGATGCCACAAAATGTCCCTGAAGTTTTCTAGTTATCGTTTTAAACCTTGAAGTCACTTTACATTCCAGGAATAGATGACCCTCATAGATGTAACTCTGATACTGAGGTCACCCTTATGCTGGGGTAATTCCACAGTGACAGAAACTGATGCTATCCCCTACAAATATGGAGGCATGTGAGACTATTTTACAAGAACCAGTTCAACAGTCAACCAAGCATAACTCTGGTGCTACCAGGAGGAATGAAGAAGCAGAAAATGACCATAACTTGATGACGTTCCACAGCAAGGTTTTTGACTTCTCAGTCTTTAGTATCCAGGATTGCTTTTTCTTCCACATCAGGCTGGTGAATGTTCCCCCTCCTAACTCCCTCCCAGAATCCAATCTCTCCGGAGAAGGCGGGAGCATTATAACATTATGACGCATGATAAAGGAGCTCACAGCTTCACGCTTGAGCTAATCCTCAGGTTCAGGTCAACATTCCAGTGATTGGCTTAGATACTTAATTCCATGCAGATTCTAATATGGCCCTAAGTATTAAATATATTTTTACATTTCCTCCAGTACTTCCTTTTGATCCGTGGGTCAAATGGCTAGATTCTATTTCTTTTCCCCACTTCATGCCAGTCAACTGGTCATTGAGTTTGCTAACCTGAGTATTACTTTGCAAATTGGCTACAGGTGAATTCTGTTGAGGTGATCTTTTTGTGCACTGTGTAAAGATTGCCTTTTTGTTATTCAGATGTTGATTTCCTTATGCACAGAGATCGGATTGCTCAGCACTTGCATCATGTTGTGTTAACATTCTCTCTCTCTCACCTTCTGATTGGTTTTAATAAAAAGCTGGTGGCCTGTAGCAGAGCCAGGAGAGGATAGACAGGACTTCCAGAGAGAGATTGAATTATAGGAAAGAATCAGGTTGGGAGAAGTTTCACCAGCCTGACATGGAGGGAAAAGCAGGCCCTCGTACTAGAGTCTGAGAGATCACAAGCCTGTGACTGAACTTAGAATAGAAAAAATGAATTAATAAGTTACAACATAATTGGTAACAAGCTTAGGCATTCATAAATAATTATTTATGTCAGTATTCAGAGCTGGGGTAGGCATAGAAAAGCTTTAGGGTTACAGAGTATAGTGCCGAAAATTTTTTCTTTCGACTCTGAATTATAAAACTAATATACATTGCTTCAGTGAATACATATTATTTTGCTTTTGGCAAATTTATGCATGTAAACTCTTTGGCTTTTTATTTAAAAAATGAAATGAAATGGTATCCTGGTTTCCTTAATGATAACATGTGCTTGTTGAGTGGTTTAAAGTAAGTCACTACTCCATAATCACCATATAATATGATTATACACAGAATTTTATTATTTTATGGACGAGTACTGAGACAGTACTTTGGCTAATACATGGCTGGCAGGAAAGCAACTATGGCCAACCATTTATGATGAACTATGCTTTTCATGTTATCTTTGCTGAAATCAGAAAATCAATGAATAAGAAATTACTTATTCAAACAGGAAAAATCAAAATATCTTTGCTTAACAATGACAAATTTTAAAACTTCCATGATCAAAATAAGCCAGCTTTAGGGCACCATAGAGAGCTAGGGCACCGTAGAAAGCCTCTGACTGAGATGCTCTTGATCACTCACACCTGTGTGATTTGAATTTGTATATTATAAGAGGAAATGTGCATTTTTATGTGAATGTGGAGAACAATCAAAGCTGTGTAAACTAACATCTATGTGTATAAAAGAGTGAATGAACTGGCATGTGTTAATTATTAGAGTCAGTGCATTAAATATATGAAGAATGAAAACATTTTTCAGTGAAATTAACTGAAAACTGAAGCTAAATGTATACAACATTTTGTTTAAAAACATGGTTTTAAAGCAAAATAGACTTAAAAACAAAATCTGGAAGGGTCAATAAAGGTAAGGAATTATCGCTGTTCTTATGTTCCAACATGGCTTTCAAATACATGCCAATAAGTACTATTTTGCTGCTGTCAGCTGCATATATAGCAGAGGATGGCCTTGTTAGGAATCAGTGAGAGAATAGGTCCTTGGTCCTGTGATGGCTGGATGCCCCATTGTAGGGGAATTCCAGGCCAGGGATGTGGGAGTGGGTAGGTGGGTGGGGAAACACTCCCATAGAAGCAGGGGGAGGGGGAATGGAATAGGAAGATCCTGGGCTGGAGGGGGGGTGGGACCAGGAAGTGCAAATAAAGAAAATATCTAATAAAAAAGTAAAAACAGAAAAAAAACATTTCAGATTTCAAGAATTTTAGCATTAACCAATAAAATGTTACTAGCAAAACAAAAAAAAAGATATCTCAATCTGTGGAACTAATGAGGAAGAAACGAAGTTTTACGGAAGTTCTCCCTGTGATACAGTAAGAAGGCCAAAGGCTTTCTACGAGAAATCTCAGTCTAGTGGAATGTATGCTTTCATTATGCATTAGCATATATGATGATGTGCTCATAGGTTATCTAGAAGAGTAATTTAGCACAATTTCCAACCAGTGGTGATTTACTTGCTTAATAAATAAAAACGAAATTTTATATTATAGGTAGCCATAGAAGGCATATCAACTCTTTAGTCCTCATCTTCACTCCAAGTCAGGTAATAGAAAATATTTTTCATTTTCTTAAATCTATCTAACGTTTTGACTATTTAAACATTTTGATAATAATCAACATGAGAAAGACTTATGTATTGCTTTGCTTGCTTTGCAAGGAATAGAACAAAGATATATAAAATGTAATTACATAGTATTTTTCTTTGAGACAGAAGCTTACTGTTTAGGTTTTGCTGCACTAGAAAATATGATATCGACTATGCTGGCCTAGAAATCACAGTGATCTGCCTGTGTCTGTTTTTAGCGCCACACTTGCTGCATTATTTTTTTTTAACAGTCATTGCTATGTCATAGGCTGGACTGGAATTTCAATTTCTTATTACTAGGATAAAAGGAATATACTATCATACCTATATATAAATATAGATTTTTACCTCTGTATAGAGAATTATTAATAAAATAATTTTATCTGATTCTTTATAAGTGTGTTTCTCAAATAAATAGTCTTAATATGAATTGTTTCTCATGTGAAGAGTCTAAGAATTTATTTATAAATATGGGTGTTTTGCCCTTGGAAACAGATAAATAAATGATTTTATATCTGGAGATGGATTTTTGGATATTATGTCATTTTAAAATCTGAAATGTTATAAGCCCTACATGATTGACAACTCATTTTGAGATTAAATTTGTGAGATCTTAGAAATATCAGGATTTTTTTTGTTAGTTCTTATGGAACAGAAATTCATGGGTATGGAATGATCTCTTTATTTAAGGGCTAAAAAATGTACAAATCATGACAGATAAGAGAAAGTTAAGAGGGCATGTTGTATCTGCTTTTGGAAAATAAACATAATATAAAAATATTCTACCTTCTGTAGTTAACAACATCTAATTATCATTAGCCATATATAAAGGAGTATTTATGATCCTTCAGTGCTCATATTTAGAGAAATTGTACAAAATATTTTTAATTGAAAGGTACAATTAAATCCTTTAATTTTCAAGAGATTTTATTTAAGAGTGTTAACCTTTTTGGACAAAGTATATTCTGAGTCAATAAGTTATAACTATACATTGTAAATATTAATCTTCTCTTTTGATTGAGTTGCTGGTCATGGATATTGTCTCAATGTTTCCCAATACCTGTGTATAAAGTCACATGTTCAAATTTCATTTTATCCTTTTAAAATAACTTTCTTTATAGTTCCAACCTTGTGTATACAATAATAACCTTTAAAGAACTGAAGTGACAGATGGCTTTATTGCATCTTTTTTTTTTTTTTGGAGAAGCAACAAATAGGTCTACTCACCTTAGAAAAGGACCAATATTTACACAGTTAAATGTAATGTTGCAATGAAGCCCAACTATATGAACCAATGAGTTTTAATAATGTGGGGAATATGGGAGAGTTCAGTTACAAGAAGGTTAAGTGAGAAGCAGATGCTTCACTGCACAAAGTGCCACACCTTGGGAGGTGCGAAATGGAGCTTTGTCTATACTTCCTTTGACCTACCTCCTTTGTTATCAGTTCAACTGGTTAGAGCTGCCTTCCCCAGAAGCCCTGTTATACTACTCAAGAATCTTCCAAGTTTCTCTTCTTTTATATGTGTAGCTCCTGAGACTCATACACACTTGCACCCATGTAAACACAAAACAGGATTCGGAATATACTTACCATTCATTTACGGTATGTATGAGATGCTAATAATATTTTAAGAAGGAAGTAATATGAAATTTATAATAATAAATTGCAAGAAAATTTAAGTTTCTGAGAATAAATTGCAATTAGTACAGAAGTTTAAGAATAAGCTACTCATCCTGGAAGATAATTGGGTGATGTGAAACTAAAATATTTTATTTTGAAGAAGTGAAGAAAAGTTGAAAGCTGTAATTTATTCTTATCTCATACAATACATCTCAAAAGCAGCTTTTCTGGTTCTTCCTACTTGCCCTCTTCCCAGATCCACTCCTTCTAGAGACATCAACCAAGTCCAATATCACTGCATGCAGTAAGATTAGGCACAAACCATCACATCAAGGTTGGGAGAGGCAACCCAGTACGAGCGAGAAGATCCCAGTAGTAGGAAAAGAGTCAGAGACACCCCTAATCACACTGCTAGTAGTCCTCCAAAAACATCAATCCAACAACTATAACATATAGGGACAGAATCTGGCACAGACCCATGCAGACTTCACACTGGCCATTTGAATCTTTCTGAGCCCTCCTGGCCCTGCTTAGTTGATTCTCTGGGGGCATGTTCTCCTGGTATCCTCAACCCTTCTGGCTCTCCCAATTGCTCCTGCTCTTCTTGAAGTTCTCTGAGCTTCAAAGGAAGGGACCCAATGGAGACTTCCAACCTGGATTCTTTTCCTGCCCAATTTTTGAGTGTAGGTCTCTGCATCTGCTTCCTTGGCTGCCATAGGCAGCCTCTCTGATTGTGACTATACTAGGCATGGATATTTTGAATCAGAAATAACTATGGAAAAATAAAAAAAAATAAGTTGAAAGCATGACACATATTTGTTTTATAATGCTTTCCTTGTAAATCACCTTAAACCATATTTATTATTGGAGACTATATTTGAGTCAGAATTCTTGAACTACATACAGGCTCAAGAGAATTGCATGGTCATGTAAGTTTTTAATGACTGAATGTATTTTCAGTATCTTGAGGCTATTGAAAGTTTCAGCTCTTGATTTTAGTTGGATTGTCACACTGGGGCAAATCTTCTATCCTAAAAGCCAACACCATGCTCTGTTGTATTCACACACCTTACATATATGTGGTGTGTGTGTGTGTGTGTGTGTGTGTGTGTGTGTGTGTGTATTTTTCCTCTTTCTCTTTCCTTGGTCAAAAAAGTAATAACTTCTTTTTCAATTTATCTCAAATTTTCAATTCATCCAGGTTATTCTCCATAAGCTAAGGAACAAACATAATTCAGGGACCTCAAATTTAAAATGTCAACAAACAAACAAACAAACAAACAAAACCCTCATATTGAGAATATAGTAGGAAAATTCCATTGGTGATTAAGTACTATGTAAGGTCCATGTATTCCCAGTTAAGCTAATACCTGTCAACACCAAATCCACACATTTAAATGCTGGCCCTGATCCGGAACTCCGTACACTCATGTCTTCATTGGAAAAAGTAGAACTTAGCTCATAGAAGTGGAGAGGCAAATAGAGTTTCGTCTTTTTGTCACTTGTTGTTTTTTAAGTGTTAAAGCAAAAAGGAGTAGGGGAGATGGGATAGGGGCTTTCTGGGGAGGGGGAATGGGGAAAGGGGTAGGCATCTGAAATGTAAATAAATAAAACATCCAATAAAAAACCAAGTTAACCACACACACACACACACACACACACACACACACACACACACACACAAGAGAAACTGTTGTTATAGCAATGTCATTTCATCTTAAATATGACAATTATTTTCGAGGCACAGATCTTCTAGATTGTACAAATCTGGTCTTCTCCTCTTCTCTACATAACCCATTGAGAAGAATCATCTTATTCTCAGGTGTCTGGGTCTTAAATGCAGGTTCAAATTCCATTTGTCGAAGTCTCTAGTCTCTATCGACATCAATTCCTCCCTTTCTTTCCTATCTTTAAAGTCATGTGCATTTATTTTATCATTCTATATTGACTAATAGATATCTGGCATTTTTAAATTAATTTTCAATATTTATCCATCTTGTTCTTAAGATATATATATTTTGCTGAGTAACTGATTTTGTATTGTGTGAAATCGATTTATTTGTTCGACTTCGACTGTTGCTTATCAAACTTGGTTATTTTTGAAATAACTGGACATGGACCCTTGGATTAAGGTGAATGGAAGTATAATTATTAATATTGAACACTTACTTATTAAGAATGACATTCTCTTTTAAAGATCTTATATAGAATGCAAGCTTGACTATTCAGTTATTCTTAACAATGATGCATATTTCCAGCAACAAAGATTAATTATGTCATAGTTATTTAAACTAATTTAATCCAACATATTTATAAAATATTCATGTTGTGAGAAAAATCAGTCATCAGGAATGCTCTAAATAGTTTCTTTTATTTTATGTGAGAAACAAGAGTACATATTTAACCTGCTTACATACAAGTCAATATAAGCAAATAAAATCTGATGATAAATTTCAATGCGATGCAGTTTGAAACATTTTAATTATGAGAAATATGAACATACATTGCTCAAATCTATTACTCTTATTAAAATTATACTTCCTTTTCCATCATTGATTATAAATCTCAATGAAACTGCTGTCTCTAACACAGAAATGAGGACTACTGAAGCTGAATTTCATAGTGATTGAGAAATGTACACAGAGTCCTACACTTTGGGACATATGCCAACTCATGCTTCTGAGATCACAAAGGGAGAGCAGAGGAGAGCCTTGAGTCCCGATTTCCTCTGCTCTCTCTCTGTGTCCCTCCCTCCCTCCTCCCTCCTTCCCTCCCTCCCTCCCTCCCTCTCTCTCTCTTTCTTTCTTTCTTTCCCTTCCTTTCCTTTTCTTTTTCTGCCTTGGCAGAACATTCTCCAATCAGCATTATGATTTTGAGATGTTATGGTTTAAACAATCAGTGGAAGCACTGCTTTAAGATATCCCAAGAAACGAATCTACAGAAGAGACTCATTTTCCTTGTATAACAATTCACAATTATCTCAGAGGCAGAAAGAACTTTCATTCACACACAATCTAGATTAAATACACTAAATGAAAGACGGTGAAGTGCAGGTCTCTCCTCTTATTTTTAATAATGAGATTTTACTACTTTTTTTGTACTTCTACCTATAGTATCTTTGTACCATCAGTGTTATAGTAAGTGGCTGAAACATTTGAGTGGAAAGGTTAAATGATTCAGACAACTCCAGTATTTCTTAATTGAGAGTATTCAGGAAAGAAATTATGTATTCAATAATTATCAGATAAGCATTTAATTAAAAGAAAAAAGAAACAGAATGAATAGAAATCCTTTTTTTTTCATTATTCAGCATAGTATCTAAAGTCTCACTTGAAAGCATCTAACCTTGGAGGAATGACAACAAAGGCCATAAAAAGTTCTGAGAATATTCTTAAAGAAAGATAACTAAAGCTCACTTTTGGGAGTTGCAAATATCACAGTATCTAACTTCAAAATCCAAGTGGTCAGGACATTATATTTTAAAATGACAAATTATTTATGTGCAGCTTTGTGCTGTGTGGAAAGATCTGCTCAGGGAAACTGATTTATGTATTATTAAATTTTAGAGCTCTAAGATGGAGAAATTCAAGAATAACTTTAGACTTTTCATTTCTCAACTAGGCCTTAGGGGTAATTGGACCAATAAAATAGAAGCTCTTAATTTATATGAAGGAGTTTTAAGAACCATTAAAAGCAGACTTGATTTTTAATGAAGCAGATGCCTGGAAGTATAAAAGATGGGGAGAATATTAAGAAGTATTTGAAAACTGCTTGGTAAAATGTGAATAAAAATCAGGTATAGCAACTGTCAAGAGGAGCTCTTTACTGTAGTATCTCTTCTATCTATAGACTATTTGCCATAATTGGGATACTTTTCCATGCCTAGGATGTAACAAGACCAGTGAGTCCATAGTACTCCTCTATATTTTATTCTCTACTAATGGACCCAGCTACATAATTTGAGGTTTGCTCAAATGTTGACTCCTTAATAAGGCCATCGCTGCCATAGAAATTGCCCTTTCTTCTGACCCATAACCATTCCTTGCCTTGTATTGCTCTCAGAGCATCTGTTACAACCTGCCATCATTCTATTTTAAAATTTATGCCCTGGTTTCCAATTACCATATAATTTGCCTGCCATCAGTAGTTTATGTACCTACTTTGCACAGTGAGCCTGAGACATACTGAGCAAACATTAGATGGGAAAGAAAAAAATCATATTTATAATTTCAAAGTGTAAATAAGCTTCTAAAGTTCTCATGTTGGGGAAGTGGAGTTTGCAATAGGATATAAAAACAAAGTAAATTTTAATTCTTTTGTTTTTGTTTTGTTAATTATAGAAACTGTATATGAAATATTGTTCTATATTTGTATTTGGACACGAAATTAAATATGTTCTCAGGAAATATTTTATGATTGTTGGTAATCTTCTATTATTGCTATAATATATAATCATGTGATAATTGATCAATTTCCTATATTAAAAAAACTACATTAGTTGTAAAATGAATAATTCAAACTGTAGTAATCCACTCAAATTATTAATTTTTCAACCCTGTCATAATACTGTCTAATTTAGACTGGATAGTATGCATTTGTGTATCACTTGAAAAATTATTGAATTATTGATTGTAATATCTCTGGTTTTATTGTAAATATTTAGATAATGTTACATTGTTCCATCATTTGCATATTGTCAAACAAATAATGACTACTTAATAGATATGGCTAGTAGAATGGATGAACAAACAACTTTATATTGATAAATAAAACAAAATTTTAATTTAAAAATAAAGAGACGAATGTGAAGTGAATATTTCTGGTAGTGTTACATGATATTTTGCTAAAACAGACTTATGTGATGTTTTGCTGAAGCAGACCTGTGAGAAGACATAAGAAGTTTGTAGAGTGTACAAGTAGGACTCAATCAACAGGGATGGAGTGTTTGTATAGACAGCCCTGCAATGCTGCCCTGGTCTCACATCTTCACTTCATTTAGAGGTACATCATAGAACCTTTCTTGGATTTCTGACTGGTTCTATTGGCTCCCACTGTCTCATGTAAAAGTATAATGCTGTTAAGCTGATACAACTGAACTGGACTGCTGGTATTCTGACAATAAAAATTGAAATAGTTCCAAATATCTACTTCTAAATAGGATCAAATCATATTATCCTACTTACCATATATTTTCCCCTGCCTTTGGACAGTGGAGTAGAAAGGGGGCCAAAGTGTTTGAGAACCCTTATTAAAGTAGGTTTTGGAAAATCTAAGCCTATACTAAAAGAATATCAAATTAATTAGAAAATTGATTGATCTGGTTGTAAATAGAAAAGTTATGTTAAATGGATAGGCTGACTAAACCTTCAGATCTCTTTGTCATAAGTGATGCTGCATTCACCTATCATATGAGATATTTGCCAAGAATTATTCTGTAAATAGCTATCAGGAGCCAAAAATGTTTCTCCATTCCGAACATGGAGTAGTAACTAAATGTGACGCTCCATGACAGTTGTATTTCTATTTCTTTTAGTGTTCTTCCAAATACATACATAATTTATAGCACTTTCAGTGAACCAAATATACTTTAATACAAAGCATTTTTCTACTTTTGATTTTCAGGTTATTAATAGTGCCTCAAGTGTACTTTAGTACTTACTGCCTCAAAATGTTCTTGGCAAAACTCAGAATGACATATTTTATTTATTAAAAATATCTTTAGTGTCCAATCAAATTAAAATAATGTTATGATTTTTGCTCATCTGCAGGCATAGTGAATTATTAATAATAAGGGTAATGGTATGGGATCTCTATTAAAGATTTTGAGTTAATTTACACTATATATAAATAGGCCTTTGTATTAAGATATAACATTTTCACAGTTTCTATTATTCTTTGAATTTCATGTTTGAATTGATAGAGGTATATAATATTAAAAGACAAACCTTCCATTTGGAAATCAATAGCTATGTAACATTAATGAGTTATAGTGAATTTTGTCAGTACACATTCAAACTTTGGCAATGAGGTTATTCACATCTGAGTAAAACAATTAGCTTTAGAAAAAGAAATTTGATGCATTATATTGTCTGTCCCGAGCCATGGATTTGAATATTGAACAGACACAGAGAATATCAAATTTAGGACTTTATCTGTTGAATCTAAATGTATCTAATTCATTAAACATCAACATGAGATTTTTTTCAACTGAAATTTTCTTGAAATTATTCTTTCTGTAAAATCCTTATTAATGAAAATGGAATAAAGTATCAACTATATTTTCAAGATTTAAGATTGCTGCATTTATCCTTTTTAATTCCATATATATCAAGTAGTTGTGTAAACAAGCCCAAGGCAATATTTATCATTCCATTTGTTCAGTAAGTAACTGATGCATAGTAAGTTTTGAAAAGTCCCCAGTCATTCATCTGTTGAATTATTTACTTACATCAAGAGATCCAACTCTAAAGTGTCCTTTTGTTGAAGTTTATTTGATAGCAAATTTTTATTTTTGTCTTTTATCATTTGGCAGCTTTTTCTATCAATTAAGGGATAATGTCTCTGTGGTGCTATAGTTATGTTACCACATTCTTGTGTTTGATGTTTGAAGTTAAGTTTAATTAGACAAAATAACTTCAGGTAGCTCTAATACTTGTCAAGACTTTTATTTAGGCAAGAGATGGATTCTTCCATCCCACATTATTGTAAAGACATAGCTATTTAGCTTGATAGGAAAAAGAATTGAGAAAAACCTTATGTTCTCTGACATTGCAGGTTTTGAATAACTTAAATTGCAAAAGATTCTGACTAAAACGGATTAAACTGATGAATGTGAAGAAGACAGTGTAGTGTCATGCTAGTCTTTATACATGTTCACGTACATAATTAAAACATGATTCATGTATACAACTGAATTTTATTTAGGCACAAGAAAAGACAAACTTACTGAGTTTATATCAAATTAGACAGAAAAGGGAAATATATTAATTTAGTAGCTATGGCTTCATATGCCAAGCCTGGTATGGCTCTGGTGGGCACAGAGTGATGTGGTTTCTGCATCTAGTACAGGGCCCCAGTGTGAGCCTCCATGAGTGTTGATGGCTGCCTTGTGAACATAAGGCTTATTTATATAATTACGTACATATTTTACATTCCTCCTAGGAACATTCTCCCTGTTAGTGTTACTGACTCCATAATAGTTACAAACAGCATGAGTCCAGGAGTTGAGGGTGTGGCTAATGTCTCAGGAAAATGGTAAATGAAGGGACAGTCTGGACAGCCCATAAGACGATGGGAAAGGGCTCTAAACACATAAGATGGAAATATATAATTTCTCAACTATGCAAAAATAAGGATACAATATGAATTATATGAGGGGCTTCATGAATCTAAAGGAACAAAAGCAGATGCACTGTGACTTAACTTATCATTACTAAAGAAGAAGTAGTTCCAGGTCAGCCAAGGACAGAGAACGTTTAGGCCAGCATGGAAGAAATGGTAATTTCAGGGCATGGCTCTTCCCAATTAGTTAATCATCTGTACATAACAAAGGCATACAGATCTCTGAATTCTTCTGCAATGTTGACCTGTGAGAAGAGAAGCCCAGAGGGCCAGGAGATGAAAGGAAATATACTGCTGCTGGTAATGGGGTTGGAGTAGGGGAGATCCTCTAGAAAGTCCCAGAGACAGAAAGCAAATGTTTGTAGCTTCCTGAGGAGTCATGGTTTGGTATCTAGGTTCTTCTGGTGGTCTTTCTGGGGAAGAAATATCCAATGTATATAATGAAAAAAAGAACTTAGGAACCAACAAACCAAATAGCCCAAATTAAAAATGAAGTACAGAGCTCAACAGAGAATTCTGTTCACATATACATATATACTATGTTCATAGCAGCATTAATTGTAATAACTGGAAGCAACCCAGATGCTCCTCAACTGAAGAATCGATGCAAGAAATGTGGTCCACTTACAAAATGTAATACTATTCAGCTATAAAAATGAGGACTTCATAAAATTTGCAGGAAAATGAATGGAACTCAAAAATATCATCCTGAATGAGGTAACTCAGAACCAAAAGGACATGCATGGTAAGTAGTCATTAATAAGTAGATACTAGCCAAAAATAAAATATACCCATGATACAACACTGAGACCATAAGAAGATTAACATGAAGGAAAGCCCAAGTGTGGATGTATCAATCCCACTTATAATCGGGAACAAAATAATCACACAAGGCAGAGGGAAGTAGAGGCATGAGTGGGAGAAGGAAGCAAAGGGGAAAAGGAGGTCAGGATCAGGTATGAGGAGAGACCTGCTAGACACCCAGAGGGCCAGGAAAATGAGAAGAAATACACTGCAGCTGGTGCTGAGGGAGAGAAGAACCCCGTAGAAAGTCCCAGAGACAGGAAGCAAAGGTTTGTAGCTTCCTGAGGAGTCATGGTTTGGCATCTTGATTTTCCTGCTGGTCTTTCTGGCTCACACTACTTTTTGGATAATATTTTTGTTATTGGACAACTATTAGCACATCTGAATTTAAAATGAACATGTTTAATTGTTTTGTCAGTTAATTTGTATAACTGATTATGATATGAAACAAAATTCTTTACATAATTAATTATAAAATTTAATGCTACAGTATTAATTTTTTCATTCGCAACTGATTACACACACATACACACACACACACACACACATTGTTCGTGTTGTTTTGTTATGCAAGAATATTTTCATCAAAATATATATTGGGGATATTTCTTTCCATTTAATTCTATCCTCTGCTTTTTCAAATATTACTCTCCCATGGGTCTTTTTTTCCTACTTCAGAGATTTTTTTCTTCAACTTTTTATTATATTTAACTATGTATCTGTTTATTTAGTATGTATGCATGTGTATGTATGTGTGTATATGTGTGTGTGTGCATACATGTGCATGTTTTATATGTAGATCATTTCTCCTTAGCATGAAGTGGAAAATGTGGTATTTTTTGGAATTTCTTTATGATCATCTTGAATTTTGCTGGGAGTAGACATGGTCTATCCAATGGAGATTGGACAAGGAAAGGAACAAAGGTAAGCTTATGCTTTCCCTTAATGTCTCTGTCTCATTGTTTTATGTTTTTAATGAGTAGAGTTGTAACTTATTTGCTTGCTTTTTGCAGAAACATGGTGGTGATACATTAAATCCTTGGTAAATTTACTTAGTTATCTCTATTCTCAGATTCTTGTAGTTTCATAAATACATCTGCCTCCCTTTTTACTCTCCACTTAGATGGGTATTAAAAGATATCAAATAAATATTCCTTAAAATACATCTGGAGTCTAAATAGTATAAGTGAACAAGAGTCTCAACATATGAAAATATTTCAGAAATAAAATAGAGTTCAAGATTTTAAAAATATCATTTAGTTGCTTTAATTTAAAATACAACATACAAGGCCTCCAGTTATTACTCAGCACTTAAGAGGATTTGCTATGTCTGCAGAAAACTCACGTTTGTTTCCAGAATCCATGTTTCTCTTCATAACATGTAACTTCTATTCAAGAAGATATTAAAAATGTTCCTTCTAGCTTCCAGGATCACGGTCAAAAATATGGTACACATATGTATATGTAACCAAACCACTTGTAAACACATGATAAAGATAAAAGAATCCATTTCCCCCTCCATTGAAAGAGTTCTTACCTCATTCCTTCTTATTAATTTTTGGCAGTGCTGATATAAAGGGTCTAAGGACAACAACAGAAGAGGAATAGATAAATTAAGATGGAGAAGGTGATGCTAGTGTAGAAGATGGAATATAGAAAGTGATAAAAACACTGAAGTATTTTCAAAAACCAATATGGAGTTCAACTACTTTAGAAGTTTCATAAATATAAATATGTATATACATTCAGACATACATATATACATATGTAATATACACTTAACAATACATACATATGTACATACATACATACATAAACGAGCTAAAATAGACATTCTCTTATTATAGGATAAAAATGTCTATAATACATAAAAAGAGCTTTGGAAAAATTAAGTTATTACATTTGGCTTTGTTCTTCAGTGAGTTCTCAACGCCTCCTATATATCATAGGCTATTACCAATTCCATTGCTTACCCTCCATAGCTTGATGGTAAGACCACATTGCTCAGGATATGACATATGTATGTCATAGAGCAAGCAAAACATCCAGCTAGAATTAACCTGGAAGCTTAATACCTGCTATGTAGTATCTACAGTGCTGGAGGGTGAAGTGTCTATGCTGAGTGGAGAGATATAGTCATAAGTATTATCTAGCTGTGAACCCTGTGCATCTACAGAATGATGGGCCTGGCGAGACCTGTCCATGGTACAATAGAAAGAGGAACATCATGCACACACTTTTGCCAGGATTTTCGTCCTGCTCATAAGATGAAATCCATATCTGACACCATTATAGGATCAGGAAATTATAGCTAGAGAGGCCATAGACCTGGAAAAAGAACCTACCATTATTTTGCCTAATGGACATGGTATTTAACTGACTCCTAATGATTTACTGTTATGCCCATGGATTAATGCATCTCTGAATCCTCATCACAAAAGCTTCTGTTTTCAGGAGATGGTAATTAGCAGAGGAATCTATAACTGCTCAAAATGCAAAGAATTATAAATTTCAGAATTCTCTCCAAGTAGACTCAATGATGTATGATCATCCTCACTACCGAAGGCTATAGACATTTGGTATCACGGAAGAAGGAGCAGAAAACAGTGTAAAAGGCAGAGGTAGGAGTGATTACAAGAAAATGGTAACTTTGGGACATAGCAGGGGACATGCAGGTTGTAGGAGAGTTTTAATCCAGCAACATGGCTGCTAAGCAAGGAATCTCATCCAAACATATCAACTGTGTGGAATACAGACATGCCCTTATTACACATCTTTAATCCCAAACATTGTAGGTAGGTTAGTTTATTGAAGGAAGCAGCCATGTTTGAAAGTGAGTGAGATCTACCTAAGGGGCAGATAAAGAAATGAATCAAGGAAATATTTGATATAATGTGTCATAGATAGGATACACCCAAGGTTCATAAGAACAGAGAGGAAAGAAAGAGAAAGAGAAGCTATTTAAGAGGTGAACATCATTATCATCATCATCATCATCATCATCATCATCTCTTGTTTTGATGCTGGTCAGCCAGCTCATAACATCTCAAGTAAGCATCAATAATAGTCCTCATAACCGTGAGAATTAAATCCTTAACTATCTTGTATAGTGAAGATTTTGAAACAATGCTATACCATTATATATATATATATATATATATATATATATATATATATATATATTTTAATTTTAACTTAAACATTGCAGAATGTTTTCTTTTCTGAAAAATAATCTTTATTTCAGAAAGACTTCACAGTTGTTGCTCATGGCAGTGCATGCCTGTAATTCAGTCACTTGAGATGCACGGGCAGGGGCAGCAGGAGCCTGGTCTACCTGAGCAAACACGGAAGATGAGACCTTCTGGGCATCTGTGAGACTGTCTCAGAGTATAATCAAATAAAAGTAAAGAGAGATAGATGAAATAGAGGAATAATAAGGGATGAATGGTATGTGTCAAAATAAAAACCACCTTTCATTAAAGAGAAAAATAATTACATTTTTGAGAAATTTTTTTTCCTTTTTGTGTTATGCAAACACATTTAATATGTAAAAGTATTCAGAAAGCCTGGTGACAGTACAGATTATCATAAATTAAGTAGATGAGAAGGAAGAAACTCTGTGATTTGGCACTTGCTGAAAAACAACAGATTAACACAATGTCAGAAATTTCATATCTGTGCTCTTTTCCTTTGTACCTTGATATTATATATGTATATACTATAGAATATTATAATATGTATAATTATATATATAATACTTAATTTTTCATAGTAGCAAAACAAGTAATAACAAATATGAGAGAATACCCTCACTTTCATGTACTATATGATATTATCAAAACAAAATGTTGAGTTTTTGCGTATATTTGTATGTGAGAATTACAAATTATAATTGCATGAAATCTAGGACTGATTAAGTTTCTAAGACCTCATGGTCTTTGCCCTTTCTACTTCAACATGTTTATTGTTGTCTGTGTTCAGTTCATGTTTAAGCCAAAAAGTAAGACATTATGGGTGTAGTTTCTGATATTCCTAGAAGACACAATCCCACAGCAAATTCCTGATACTTGCCCTCACAATCTCAATGAAAATGTGGTCAGTAACAGTAACTGCCCTGTCCCACCTCCCACATGGTGTAACTCTCAGATCTGAGTTGTTGACCAAATGACTTCCATGGAAATCCCCAAACAATCCTGGCCAAAACAAGAGGTTGCTTTCTGCAAGCTGACAGCAAGACCCAGGCTGCATTTCTGAAGATAATGCTCAGGTAATTCACTAAGCAAGAAGAGGCCAAGCTGTTGCCTACATAGAACCTTCACCATTTAATTCTATTAACTTTGGCAGGATACAGTACTTTTCAGCCTATCAAAAGAGAAATGTAAACACCAAAGTAGTTGCAAACCTTTATTTGTAATGATAGTGTTAGTCTAAAGGTGGCTTGTTTCTGAACATATCGTGGGAAGCCAGCATAGTTCCCACAGAAATGGTTCTTTATTGAGAGGGCAGGGAAAGAAGCAAGGAAGAAAAGAGATGGGTTGGGGTCACTATCTTTTATCTGGGCACTGACATAGATGCCAGGTGATGCCTCACACCACTGCGCACAGGTGATGCGAGTGAGGCATGTGCAGGGTGTGTGCGGCAGTATCAATGGCAACAGATGCAGGAGGGTGCTTGTCTCATATGGAGGACATCATTGCTAGATTAGATGCAGAATATACTGTGACAATGGCAATACAAAGCTTGGGGGAATAACCAACCTATATCTGATTTGTCTTAAGGCTTACTCCATACCTGACACTGTTTGGATGACCAAGAACAGGATAGATAGCACAGAGACATAGAGTAAGTAAAAAATACTAGTGATCCAGTAAATAAATAAATAAAACCTAGCGACAAAATGATTATTAATTAATTCTGCTATATTCATAGATCATTATACTGCTATATTCATCTTCATCAGAGAAAGTTCCTCCTTTTACAGATGGGAACAAATTTACAGACTCACTGCCAGATACTGTGCTGAGAGAGACTTTGAATCAAAAGCTCCAAATGTGATGTTTTCATCAAATTCCTCCCATCACAGTTCAGGAAAGCCATGAAAGTGCAGGTAGAAAGTGTTTAAGGCCAGAGAGATGGTGGCCCTCTTGATCAACTGAACAAAGCTCATGTGAACTCACAGGGACTGAAGCAGTAAGCACAGGGTTTGTACAGGTATTCACAAGGTCCTCTTCATATACACTATAGCTTTCAGTTTAGATTTTTATGGAACTCAAGAGTTGATGAACAAGTGAGTCTCTGATTCTTTTGTCATCTCGTGTGCTCTTTTCTTTTAGTTTGCCTTGTCCAACTATGATATGTTTGTTTCAACTTATATTTTATTTTGCTGTGCTTTGCTGCTATATCTTAGGGGACTTAGAAATAAAACTCAAGTGGACCTCTATTAGCAGGAGAATGGAGAGGAACTGGTAGAACAAGGGTGAGGAGAATCTGTAATTAAGATAAATTTTAAGAGAAAATATTCTAGTTTTAATATAATGGAAGAAAAGAAAGAAAAGAAAAAAGAAGAGAAGAGAAGAGAAAAGGAAAGAAAAGAGTCATGGAGTTGAAAGAGTTCAAGAAGGAGATATGGGATGTTTTTGAAGAAGGAATAGGAAGGGAAAATTACATAATCAGATTTTAACCTCTAAACCTAAAGGGAGGAGAAATAGGATTTTGAGTTTGATTTTCAAGCTAAAATATAATTGCCATGTTTATGATGCTTGATTTTAATTGTAAAACTGACAGAATTTATAATCACGTTTAAAAGAAATAGCTGGGCATATCTAGGAGAGCTTTTGTAAATTAGGTAAATTCAGGTGGGAAGAGCTATGGTGATGCATTATGAAAAAGATGTCTCTTACATCTAAGAGAATGGATCTTTCGATGGATCTCAGCCAGAGTTGATACTACACCTTAGGGTCATTTAAGGACTTAATACTATTATTCTTCTGTGTGCTCAGCCATTTCTTTTTACCTGCCTTTAAGAGTATAATGTTACAGCTAACCTTACTTGCTTTGTATTTTTTAGGTAATCAGCTTTTCCATCCTAAACTAACACAGAACTTTAATCTCCAATCATGGATTCTTCCAATCCCGTACCCTAGTGCAATGCTTGCATGTTGGTAGTTGTGTTACAAAAATTACCTCCTGAAAAAAGAAATTACAGGCTGAAAGAGAACTTTTAAAATTAAAATTCACCCCAAATGTTGAATATTGCATGTACATATTGCTTGAAAAATAATAATATTTATAATACTCCTTCTTACTGAGGTTAGTTGGGATCAGTTGAGTCTATGGTTTAATATGGTGAAAAACCCTGAGAAAGATTTCTGTAAAGGGATTTCATCTTATCCTCATGTCATTCTTTCTGTAGAATTCAATAAAAGAGAGAGTAAAGCCTTTTGCAAGGGGCAAAAATATAAACAAACACACATGCACAGACAAAGTTATGGATACAAGGACAGATTCAGAATCATGCAACTGACAAGATGATATTTTGAAAGTTAATTCAAATCTGAGCTCTCTCTTGATTAAATGACTCCAAGGGCAAGAAAGTGCTCTCATTTCTTGCCTAAATGTGACATCAGTGAGTTATTGGTGACTTCATGTTTATTATTAAGTTTAATGATAATTATTTATTAATATGTATTAATCATTTATTAACAAGTATTTATTATATATTAGTAAGTATTTATTAACAAGTATTCTTAATAAACCAGTATGAAGACTAACACTAAGTATGAGCTAACAATTCCAAGAACTAAAGACCTATACTGTACAGAGAACAGAAAGAGAGCTAAGAAGAAGCATTGATGTCCCTCCGGTTCTTGAAAGTGGATGCTGCTATGTTCCCATCCTGTTCTACTTCTGCCCCATCCATTTCTTTCCATGACAGAGTGTGTAGTGTTGAGTTATGAATGCCCATAAACCCCTCCTTAATTGTCTTTGTCAGGATTTGGTCAAGGAAGCAACAAAAGTTACTAACACTTTTAAAATTCTCAGAAAACTAAGAAAGCCTGTATTTGTTAAACAATTTTTGTATACTTTCTAGAGGATCTTCTTCTTTATTAACAATTTCTTCATGTGTAGTGCGGTAATTTGAAGTTCAAAGAAATAACCACGCATGGCTTTTGTAAAATGAAGTGTATGAAGCAATGATTTTTATGCATTACAAATATCCAGTCACCATGAACCCAATGATTATGTCATTTTATATATTGATATTGCTCCATGATTCATACCTGTCTTTTCTCTCCCATCATTCCATTCACATAGACAAATGCTTGTTCACTTTTCTTATGCAAAGTCAAATGGATCTATGTTTTATCACATGTTTAAAAATTATTGGGCAGTTTGCTCATACAGGATGCCATCAGTGTAAACAGTTAATGCAAATATAGACATTAAGCTGAAAGTACATTAAATCCAATGATTTCTGAATTTTATGAGTCTATTTAGTTTTTTATTTCTATTTATTTCAAAAGTTACACGTCCTAGTCCTCAGTATTCTTTAAAAATTAAGATTTGTTAATATTCATAGAAAAAAACAAAAATTTCTTTTCAGCGCAAGAGAGTGATATAATACTCAGCATGATCTTCAGCAGTTTTTTTTAATATTTTAAATCCCAACTGAGTATATGTGGATATAGTCCACATGGGAGAGAGAAGGTTATCTTTATGTGTGTGACTTCTGGCAGGTGGACTAAACTCCACTTAAGGTTCTACATATAGGTGAATATAGATAGAACAAATCAGACCCCATTTGCTCTTAAGTGAAAATACAAATAGGACATAATGTTGGGTAGTTGAGTTGAGAGGTAGCTCTATATCTGTGAGAAGTTACATAACATTTTGGGGCTGAATATTGGAAAATATTAAAAGAATATTTTCATAAAATATAATTATATATTTATTATAACTTTTTTAATATGACAAATTTCGTGCTATCTTCTGAGTATTTAGGTTTACAAATACTAACTATTAAAACATGTACTTCCCTGATACTTATATATATTTCGGTCTTCCATACTTTTCCATTTCTGTAACTTAGCTTTTGCCCAGTCTCTTTCCTTTTCCTTAGCTTAGTTTTGTCTCATGTCTTGTTTGCACAGGTTCCAGGAATGACAGGAAATATACAGCTTCCTGTCTTTCTTTGACTTTAGTATGGTGATCTTCAATTTCTATTGTCTTCCCCCAAAAGAGCTAATCTTAAAAATGTTTGTTTGAGAACTGTATACATGTATATACTGAAATATAATGCCATATTTATCTTCTTTATCTCACCCATATTTCCCCATCAATCTCCTTTTGTACAGTCATGGTTCTTATTTTTGTTTCTTATTCCTTCGTCAAGCTCATCTTCAATTCACTGAAATTTTCTTCTTCATTGTCTTTTCTTCTACAGCTCCTTAACTTTAGTAGCCGCCTATCTGTACTTGAATTTTGAGTCATCCACTGAACTGGGGAGAACATACAAATAGCCATATACTTAGTAAAGAATTCAACAACTGTCCCCTGCCAAAAACTTCTCAGTAAGGCATTATGTAACTCACATCGTCTAAGCTGGGATTTTGGCCCACTTTCAGTTTTGTAGGTCTTGTGCTGGTAAAGACAGTTCCTGTGGATTCATCATTATATTCGTCCAGTCATGTCCAAAAGACAGCCTTTCACAGGACCTTTCTTTATCCTCCAACTCTCTCCTTTCTGCCTCCTTTCCAGGATGTTCTCAGAGCTTCGGCAGTGGAAACATTAATGTGGCTTTCTTTTTTTAATGCTGGGCACTCAACCATAACCATAGGATTTTGGTTTTTCTATAGCTTAATAACACATTTCAATGTCTGTTTATTTGTGTTCATTAGTGCTGCAGTGAATATATGTGATTACATGCTCTTCTTGACAATTTCCTCAAATTCTTTAGGCTTCTTAATAACTCATTACTGGTACACATATTTGGGCCAAGTACCCATGGTAATTCATTGGCTGTAGGGAAAATCTTATACCCATTGAACAGTTGTTGATATAGTATTGAACTGAATGTTAAATGCATTCACAAAGATTGTACAGTGTGAACCTTCATCAACAAATTCTTTCTGTTGTAGAAAACAAATAAAGGGAATCACAGAATGAGCAAAGAAAGAGTAAGAGACTTTCAACCCCTGACTTCTAAATGGAACACTTAACCATACCTACTTTACCAAAGGAACAGTAGGGTTATAAGGGCCAGAGATGTACTGGTACCTACTACAATAGAGTCTTTTCTATACATGGCAGAGTCCCTGCATATAAGAACTCACAGGGTCTGTATGTGTATGCACAAGACATATACAAAATGAAGTCAGCCAAAATTTTAGCCTGGATGGGTCATGGATTCACAAATCTCCACCCCTGTACAAGGAGCTGTTGGTTTTCAATAATTTTATGGGAAGAGTAGGTTTAATTTAGATTTGGCCCCAGACACTCTGTCCATGTTCCCATGTTCCATCCAGTGGAATTCTACCTACCTGCTGACCCACAAACAGGAAATGCTAAGTGAACTCTATGCATTGACAAATGAAGTACCTGAAGTTGGGAGGGAAAAATCTGTAGGGCATGGGGGTAATCAGAAGGAAAGAATGAGGAGCAAGTTTGATCAACATGCGTTATATGAATGTATGAAATTTTCAAATAATAAATTAAAAACACAACAACTTGCCTTATTATTGCTGTATTTTTCTTTATTTCTAAGTTTATTAATATGCTTGACCTAATTTTTCTACATTTTTCTTCTTTATTTAAAATTGAAAATAAACTTTTCTTTCTCATACAATACATTCGGACTATCCAGCTATATTTCCAAACTTCCCTCTCCCCAAGATCCATACCATGTTCATATTTCTTCGAAAAAAACAAGCCTCCAAAAGACAAGTCCACATAACAAAAGAAAGTACGGTAAGGCAAGGACAAAACCCTCATAGATTTTCCTATTAAAAAAATATTTATTATACACTTTGAAAACTAAAATGTAGCAAATATATTTCATGCCTTTTAAAGTTTTTTATCATATATATTTTTCATAAGTAGTAGTTAAACCTAAAATATTATTTTGCATAATAAATATTTGTTTAATTTTTGCATGGAAATATTTAGGGATGTTTGTAGTCTATATTAATATTAAGTTTGTTAATGCCTTCCTGCTTTCCATGTGGAAATCATCATATATATATATATATATATATATATATATATATATGTACTAAAATAATAATTATATATTTAATAGACTAGATACATGATATTTTTTGTTTAATGCTTTCTCTCTTTGAAATTTTTCATTAATGTCAAAATAACTCTCTCCTATTTTTGAATAGATAGCAGGTGCTTGACTTCAATAAGCAATGTCTTCATATCTATATACCTCTCTCTCTCTTTCTCTCTCTCTTCATTTCCTGAAAAATGTGATATTTTCAGTGTCTCAAAATTTCTAAATGTGATGCTTTTACAAAAAAATCACTATCCTATAAATTTGAAAAATTTAACAAAGAAGTTAATAGTTGACCTACTATAAAATTGAGCACCACATCTGCTTAGAAAAAGTTATGCTGATTCTAAGAAACAGAATGTTTTCAGGGCCAGAATAGTGGATGATTCAAAGCTTCTATCAGCCCAAAGAGAGAAACCAAATGGCAAGACAGGCATCCTTCCAACAAGGATTTGGGACCAGGCCAGCCTGTCAACATTGTTTTGCACCAGTGCAGCTCTGCAGGCCTTGGTATAAGCAAAGGTTGGGTAGCAGCAGGCTGAGACCTGAAGGCATGGCTGGCAGAGTCTGCATCACAGTCTCAGACTGTGTGACACAAATGGAGACTCCTGTGAAACAACATTAGCCAACTGACCAGGGTGGAGAATGACAGGCAGGAACAGGTGGCTGAATTTGAACAGGACAAAGTTATTGGGAAATCATACAGTGAAATAGAACACAGGCGTTATTAAAATGTCCCCATATGTCGTGGCATGAAAAAATAGCAGAAGATAAATTAAACAATTTATTCTTCTAATTTATATAAACAAAATACCAGAGCATGCTGATTCACCCAGAAACTATGAATTTCAACCATAAAATAAGTTTTATAGAATGTATCAAATTTCATCAAAACTTCACTGTTTCTGTTTGTGTATCTTCTTCCATCCTCATATCAAGTAGTAGGTTTTTATGGAATTTCATACTCTCTTTATTCACCATGTGTCCCAGTTCATTGACCTGTGTTCCCAACATGGACCCTTCACCCTGAGTAGTCAATCTTCTCCAATCTTATATACTTTGTAGTTCCTTCTACATCCTTCCTCAAAATCATTGCTTTTCCCTTTATATATACATATACAAAAATAAAATATAGGATTTGCATATGAGCAAGACAGGTCCTATTTGTCTTTAAGAGTCTAGGTTGATTGACTTATAAAAACAAGGATAGATAACCTCCTGGAAAGTCAAGCTTATAGTTAAATAAAATGCCATTGTGTATGTGCCAAATATTCATTTTTCTCTTGATAAATTACTAGGCTGAATCTACCTCATTTTTTGTTGTGAATATAGCAGCAATTTATATGGATGGACAACAAGTTCAGTGTGAGAATATAGACTGTTTCAGGAACATACACAGATTATTAGATCCTTATTAGGTCTGTTTTGGGTGTTGTAGACTCTGGCTTCATCAGTTGCTACTCCTCCAAAGACTCGGGCTTTCTGATTCCTCAAAATTTGTCCTCTTTATGATCACAGAAATTATAGCTATGGTGAGACTGAATCTAAAGGGAATATTAATTTACATGTTTCAATGTGATGCTAGACTTTAAAGATATTGACTGCAATATATCAATTGTACAAACTATTTGATTATTATATTTTTATATATGTATGTAATCATTTTGACCATACCTCCATTCCCTTTTCTTTTTTTACATTTTTTATTGCTTATTTTTTTTGGTTTGTTTACATTTCTAATGTTATACCCCTTACTGTTTTCCCCTCTGAAAACCCCCTTTCCTCCCCCCTCGCCCCTGCTTCTATGAGGTTGCTGCCCTACCCACCCACCTATTCCCACGTCAGCACTTTAGCATTCCCGTACATTGGGGCATCAAGCCTTCACAGGAAGAAGAGCCTCCCCTCCCACTGATGCCAGATAAGGCCATCCTCTGCTACATATGCAGCAGGAGCCATGAGTCCCTCCATATGTATTCTTTGGTAGGTGGTTTAGTCTCTGGAAGCTCTGAGGGGTAGGTTGGTGATATTGTTGTTCTTTCTATGCAGTTGCAAACCCCTTCAGCTCCTTCAGTCCTTTCCCATATCTCCTTCATTGAGGACCCTGTGCTCAGTCTGATAGTTGGCTGCAAGCATCCACATCTGTATCAGTAAGGTTCTAGCAGAGCCTCTCAGGAGACATCTGAATTAGGCTTTTGTCAGCAAGCACTTCTTGGCATCAGTAATAGGGACTAAGTTTGGTGGCTACATATGGGTATGAGCCTAATGTAAATTGCTTCTTCTCAATGTCTTCTTCACCTTTCATATCTCTTTTTCAGATAAAAGACAGAGTTAACATGTGATGCTTTCTTTTTGTTTGTACCTTACATTTCTTAAGAATAAAATCTTAATTTTCATCCATTTTACTTCAAAAGAAATGGTTTAATTCATTTTTATGGCTGAATAATAATTACATATATATTACATATTTTCTTTTAAATTGTTTGATATCTGATTAATTCATTTTCTGTATTCTTTCTTAAATACACTTTCTCCCTCCATAGGCATAAGTGACCTGAAACTAGCTGTGTAGAACACACACACAGACACACAGACACAAACATACACACATACACACACACACTATATATATATATATATATATATATATATACACTCTACATATATACACATATATATGTATATATTGTGAATGTTAATATGCTGTATACAAATAATTAAAAGTTAACAGCAATTATATTTCTGTTGATCTTGAACCTGAAGAAAATAAGGACATTCTTTGTCAAATTTGCTAAATTTATTCATTGAAATATAATACATAAGGCAAACATGTCACGCAGCATTACTGGAATTGTGAATTCTGTGAGAAAGTGAAAATCAGAGACATGGTAAAAGTGATTTTGAGAAACAGAGAAGATGAGAAACATTGTGAGGATGTCTATGAGAAGCCATACTTCAGTGATATTTTGATGAATATGGAAAATAACATAGAGTCGAGGCTAAGATGAGTGTAGGAAAATTTTGGAAGTAATTACTACAAACACTGTACTGTATAAAGACCAAATGTCTTTTTTTTTAATTTCTGTTAAGCAAGATGATTATTGTTATAATTTAACTTTTATAGAGTTGATATAAATTAGTTATTAAATATGCATCAGATCTTGTGGAATATGCTGGAGTTAACCAAAAATCTTTTAATGTTTAATTTGAAATATAGGTCAATCTGTATATTTGTCTTTGGAATTATTATTTTCATGTTAGTATCATTTGTGCATTGTGGTGATCAAGTATTTCTGTATACTGTTTGTACTGCCAATAACTTGATTTTTAAAGAAATAGTGTCAAGTTACGAAGTTATGAAAGTAGAGCTGCTTAGTTACTGATATCTCTTATAAAATTATGTGCTGAGAATTATAAAAGTTGTTTGGAATTGCATTATAACACAGATGAAGGAGGAGTTATTTATGACCTTAAGAGAAAGCAATGAAGGCATCAAAGTAAATGCATTAGCAATTAACATTACAGTAATTATACCCTATATCTCTAATTGTACTCTGTATCTCTAACAAAACATCTCCAAGTATAATGAATCTATGCCAAAATAAAACTGAAAGGAAATAGTGAAAACCATTTAGGTAAATATTATAGAATGCATGTATCAACAAATAAATGTGAGCTTTTGGTAAATGGTGTATATTGGAAGATTACAAAAAAAGATGTGATTAACATAGATTTTGCACATAGATATTAAATTATAGTGGTACCTACATCATCACAATGCCTTTGGATCTAACAGTTCTTTTAATAGGGAGCTTGAGTAGGTTAGTTTTACTCAACATAACAGACTTTTCTTAATTTTTCATGATTTAGGGATTCAGTTATAAACATTTTCATGTGCATTACACAGCAGCACCCGTATTTATATCTTATTGAATTAACATGAGAAACAATGGTACTGACTGTCTTCGATCCTTTTCGGTAGTCACAAAATTCAGAGCCCATAATTTGAGCTACTGTAAAGGTCTGTCACACCATCATTTTTCTGTGCTCTCATCTCTGTGAACACCATATAAGGGCTTAATTTCTTAACATTGTTCCAGCATGACATGGTCAAGACTCTGATGTGCTGCTCAGTGAGACTCATAGACTTTGATAAAGTGGCCTTAAAGTTCCCTGGTCTGCGTTGCTGAATTGGGAGGCTGTTTGTTACTCATACATATGGTGACAAAAAATAAAAGATAAAATAGAAAGTCACAGAATTATTTAATTATGAATTAACTGCAAAGTGTGAAAGAAATTCTTCAAGAATACCATGATATATAAATAAAGAAAAATTAAGATCAATTGTAATATGTATATTATAGAAATATATGAAAAACAAAGTTAGCGTGTTTTATATCCTAAAAGAACTCCAGAATCAATAGAGAAATCTTTATTGAGAGAAAAAAGGAGAAAACCGGCATGAAAGGTTTAATATATAGGTGATAAATGTAGGTATTAATGCTTAGTTTTAATGCTTAAATATATTAGTAATGGAAGAATGCACATTCATCAAAACAAATAATCTTCATATTGTTCATCTCAAGATCCTCGAGTTAAAGAAATAATCCATTGTAAGAGGTTTTCTATTAATTTGCTGATTTAAAATTGCACTCATTAATACATATGAAGTATGTAGAGGTTGTGGTAAATTAAATTTTTAAATTAATTATGCTTATGAGTTATCTAAACATTCTTATTGTTTTTTTTTCATTTTCTCTTGATTAGGTTATCTATTTACTTTATATCCGGATCAGAGATTGCAGCTTCCCCTCCCTTCTCTTCTCTCAGTCCCTCTCACCCAACTACTCTCCCCCCATCAACCTTCCCCAGCTCAGCTTCCTTCCCTAGCTCAGCCCTGACACTATTAATGATATTCTGCTATACTTGCAGAGAGAAGCCTAGCATAGCTGTCATCAGAGAGATCTTGTGGGGCCTGTGGACCTTGTCAACATAGGAAGTGGTGTGGAACTGATGAGAATGTTCAAACCCTAAAAATCTCAAAACGTGAGACTGGCAGGAGTAGGAGTAACTTCCTATTTCCATGCCTACTGCAGAACATATAATCTGGATATCCCCAACCAGGTAGTCAAGCACATAGCACAGAAACTGAAATTCTTTCCCAGCCAAATAAAGAACCTCAGTAACATTAGTCTCTAGACAATAACATTTCACCACCCTGGATATTTTTATCCTCTTTCCTAAGACTATATGCATTCAAACCCAGTCTGAATAAAGAAATAGACCAAAAGTGAAGGTCATCTCAGATACTTGCTTCATTAAAGATTGTCAGAGAAGAACTGTAACAGTAAGATCCATGAGAAAGCCATCTGTCTCCCTGTACCACACCTCCAGCCCTCGTGTGCATGTGAGTTTGTGTGTATGTGTGTGTGTAAAATATAACTATCATGAAATGCAAATTCCTGTGAAGACTCAGTCATGTCATGTGATGTTTTTCTGGAACCTGATTTATGGGAGGATGTTTTGCTGAAGCAGACACTTCAGAGGATACGTGGTAATTGGAAAGAGTGTTAGTATCACACACACACACACACACACACACACACACACACACACCAAAAAAAAAACAGTGAATGACACTCCTGTATTGGTTCACCTTGCAATGCCTCACTGGTCTTTGCTGACTATGCTCTTGCAGTTGTCAGTTTTTCATCTTGTAATACTTTGCTGGCCTTTGCTGATCTTTGCATTTCATGGCTTCATACAAAGAAATCCTCCAGAGATCTCATGGTATTCAGGCTGTTTCCTGCTGCTTCTGCAGACACATGTGAATTCAGTGGAACCTATCAATTTCTTCTGGATTGAGCTCCTGCTACTGATTCGATTTTAGTGTTTGCAGAGTGGACTGTTGATATCCTGACAAGAAAGATTGGAATTGCCCCAAAGAGGTACTTGTAATCATGTCTCCATTCTGTTTCCTTTCTTTTCCCCTATCTATGGTAGGTGGGCTAAAAAGGAAGTTGAAGCATTTAAGAACCCTTATTAAATTAGGTTTTGAGAAAACTAAGCCTATGCTATCATAAATAACATAACATTAAAGCTCATTTTTTCATGTTCTAATACAGTCTCTTTTACATATCACACCAAACCCTTACCATTAAATATAGTTGTGTGTTTATTAAAAGGAGTCTTGTCTCATGAACTTTAAATTTTTAATGATATTCGCACTTAAATGATTTGAGATATATATATATATATATATATATATATATATATTCCTCTATTGCTTAATTCTGGGGTTATCTTGTGGAAAATAAGTTACTTTCTTAGTTTTTCATTATTTAAACACCATCATACATAGCTAGGTGATGTCCAAACCTAGGTGGTTCTGATATGTAAATATATATGTTTACCAATAAATTGAATAGAACTTCAGTATATAATCCTTAATGCCTTTCTACCATCCTTTAATGCATACCAGTATTAGTGACATACTGAACATGCTCATAGTTATCTATACGGATATGATTCCATTGCAAAACATTTTTAATATCTTGTATTTTTGAAAACCTAGCTTTTGGACTTATGTTTTAAAAGATAAATTCATTTTTAAAAATAATAATAAATAAAACATTTTATTGTTAAGTTTTCTCCTTGCCTATGAATGAAAATTGTTTGACTAGAATTAAGTATATTAATTATTTTTTGGTTATATGTTTAGATGCTCATTTCTGAATTTATCTTTGTTGAATGGGTTTTTTTTTTTTGCATGTTTTCCCTGATTTCTGTTTCCTCTCTGTCTTATAGCCTGAGTGGTCTGGGACTCTAGTGACTAGCTAGTCTTCAGGTAAAGTAGGGTGTGTTCACTGGAGTTTTGTTGGATGGAGTGCCTCTGTGGTTTTGGTTGCTAACCTTGCCTCTGGGTTCCTTGTATCAGTGTGGTCTGAGGTCCTTGGAACTAGTGTTGCTTCCATGTATGCACAGAGCGTTGCCAGCAAGAAAATGCAATACAGGGGACAAGGTGCAGCTCACTACTGCTGACTGTACCAGAGTGTAAAGCGTTATGTGGTAGGGTCGTATCTGCTTGTCCCTGATGCCTGCAGATCTCCAGAAATGCAGGCAGAGCTGTAAAATGGAGTTTCCCTGATGGTTAATTCTTCAAGAATTAAGACCAACAGTGTAGATGCTTCAATCCTACATAGAACTGGGAACAAATAATCACTGGAGATAGAGGGATGGAGAGATCTGGAGGTCAGCAGAATGGGGAGGAAATAAAGGGGGGGCACGAACAGGTATTAGAAGGGACAGGAGAGAAGCACAGAGGGTCAGGAAATAAAATAGAAGCATGTATCAGTAGGGGATGGGGAACTGGGGATAGCCACTAGAAAGTCCCAGAATCCAGGGAAGGAGAGGTTCCCAGGAGCCAACGGTGGTAACTTTAGCCAAAATACCTAACAAAGAGATCATACAACCTACAGGGACCAGTTGAAAGATGATGCCACCCACGCGTCTCAGAAATTTTAACCCAGAAATGTTCCTGTCCAAAGGAAAGACGGGGACAAAAAATGGGACAGAGACCAAAGGAAAGGCATCCAGACACCGCGCAACCTAGGGATCCATCCCATCTGCAGACTCCAAATCCCCACACTATTGCTGATGCCGTGAAGCTCTTGCTGACAGGACCCTGATACAGTTGTTCCCTGAGAGGTTTTACGAGCACCTGTCCAAAACATATGTAGATTCTCACAGCCAAGCATCAGGCGGAGCCCAAGGGCCGCAATGGAAGTGCTAGGGGGAAGGACTGAATGAGCTGAAGGGGATTGTATCTCCATAAGAAGAACAATATCAACTAATTGTACCATCTAGAGTTCCCAGAGACTAAATCACTAACCAATGAGTATACTTGGAGGGACCCATGGCTCCAGATACATATGTAGCAGAGGATGGCCTTATTTGACATTAGTGGGAGGGGTGGGAGGCTTCATGCCTCAGAGTATGGAGATGTTAGAGGGGTGAGGCAGGAGTGGGTGAATAGGTGGAGGAGCACCCTCATAGAGGAAAATGGGAGGGGGAAAGAGTAGATGGGTTGGGGCATTTTGAAGCCATAACCGGGAAGGATGATAATTTGAAATGTAAATTAATAAAATGATTAATAAAAATAAAAAAGAAAAGAAATATTAAATTTGAATCTTAGTTTTACATTAACCTCCTGTTCTTACATTTTTTATTATATTTCACTTAATAATTCTATTTATTTATTTATTTATTTATTATTACTAATTCACTTAATAATTCTATTTATTTTGCTCATTGTTTTAATGTATACATAAAAATTTCTGTAGAATGGCAATGTAAAACAACATCTAACTCAAGTGGGGAATTCTTAAGTTAAGATGTGAGTAGAGAATTTTGTGCATGTTTAGAGGGCAAAGGAAAGCTTTCTGGCTTCTGTTATGTGCTCCCATCATGTTGAGTTGAGTCCTCTGAGTGGAATCCATTCCATTGTAGCTGTTGACTGCTACTGGGTGTAATAAAAGCAGAAAGGGTTGTATAAAGAGAAAGTAACTAGGTACAATTGGCTAACGCCATAATTATGTTGACCAATATTCTGGCCAAGAAAAATCACCTCCACTTAATGGATGCAATTCATCAATTAAGACTCTTCTATTAATATTGCTGTAAGTCAGTTCCCTCTATAGTTGGCATCTTCTTTGTCTACTTTATTTGCTTTTTTCCATATCCTCGTTTAATTCTATTAGCCTGTTTCTTCATGTGATATGTATTCTATTACTATCTACCAAGCTCTTCTTCAAAATCCCTGTTCTCCTCCATCTCTTGTTTTTCATTTCAGTTTTATGACCTGTATATTCTGTAAAGATACACACACACACACACACAGATGCACACACTCTAGGGGTTGGTGGGATTTTATGATTTCTAACTTAAAATGATAAGTTTAGGATATATCCATTTTTTCTGAATGTGTAAAATTCTAATTTTATTTATGGTGAATAAAAGTACAGTGTACCTCCAAACTTATCATCATAAATTTATTTATTGATGGATATAGAGGATATATATATGTGTGTGTGTGTATGTGTGTATATATACACACAGACACACACACACACACACACACACAGACATATATATATATATTGCCCTGCTACATTGCGCAGTAATGAGGATGAATTGGAGAAACCAGGCCTCCATAGTCTTCAGTGTCCTCAGTATTCCTATGATCCGAATTCCTACAGAACAGTTTACTATGCTCTCAATACTCAATGGCTACAAAAATGTTCAAAGTTCTTCCACAATTTTCCTCAAAACCACATGTTCAAGTCTGAGACAGCAATAACCCCACTACCCTTACCAATTTCTCTCTTAAATAGATTTACTCTTGTGATGATGAAATTTCATGAGCAAACTAATGTGAGGAGGAAATATTTATTTCACTCACAGTTCATCATCAAAAACAGTAAGAGTATGAACTCAAGCAGGAACCTGGAAATAGGAGCTGGTGTCAAGACAATGGAGGCGTGCTGCTTACTGGCTTCTTTCACATGGCTTGCTCAGCTTGCATTTTTATAGTACTCAGGCCAGCCATCCTAGGAATGACACCATTCACTATGATCTGGCCCCTCCCACATCAATTACTAATTAAAAGAATGACATATAGACTTCCTTAAAGCCTTATTTTATGGAAAAATTTTTTTCAATAATGATTTCTCCTCTATTATGACTAGGCTGTGTCATGTACCTAAAATGTACAGAAGTTATTCACTGCTATTAATAAGCCCACTAATATTCTTGTGTTTACTAATGATAATATGAGTTTAGAAAATGAATAATGGTGTTCATACTAGGAAAGTCAGAACTCAGCCATATTTGTAACCACATTGGCTTGGAGAGTGGAAGTTTGTGCTCCTTACACTGAGCATAGCTTTTACACGTTGCCACCATGATTGTTATATTCTCAATTTAAATATGTAGCAAGATAATATGTGTGAAGACACACAAAGTTATGTTTTCCAATGAATCTTTTATTCTATTTACTTAGCCATTAAAACTTGTTTAGTGAATTACACAATATTGACAATGTTTAAGTAATCTTTGTTTTCAAGATTCTTTTACGAATAACTTCTGAAAATAAAAATAGAATATTTACTTATTACAGGACCAGTATGAAGATTTTACTGTGACTCTAATATATATTGTATTATTATTCAGAATTCTGTTAATGCTAAGACATACATCTTGACTGAATAGAAGGATGGAGAATGGTGGAGTTCAAAGAGCTCCCACATACCGTGTCACTTATTTTCAGTTACTTTCAGATACAGATATCTAAATGTATCTCCTCATTACTTTTCTATTGCTGTGATGTAGCACTATGACATAGACATCTCATTCAGAAAGCTTTAACTGAGGGCTTATTTATAGTTCAGTCAGTAAGTCTATCTGCATGTCAGGGAATATGGCAACAGTCAGGAAGACTGGCAGAGCATTAGAACCATAGTGTTGAGCTTATAATCTAGTCTAAAGACAGCAATCAGAAACAGGGAAATGAGGCCTTGCAAGGGATTTTTGAAATGTAACAAAGAGCATTGCTGTTACCCACTTCTTCCAGAAGGGCACACCCCCTAATTCTTCCCAAATAGTCCAGTACTTGGGAAGCAAACATGTGGAAGCAATGGTCATTCAAACCACCACAACTGAAATGATGGATGTAAAGAAGTTATCAACAGGAAGCTCTTATTTGCATATTGTCATAGCCATATCCTATGAATACTCTTGTTTTGCCTCATGTTGTTAGATAGTATGAAATTTGGAATTCTCATACAAAAAAAAACCCATTACTTAGCATTATTTAGCATTGAATTTTTTTTCTATTTAATTGCTTTGCAACAGCTTTAATTTTCTGTTTGTATTCTATTATAACCACGTTATTTCTAGCAGTTAAATATTTTAATTTTCCCATTAATTATTTCAAGCCTTCTTACAAACAATCCCATTTGAATTTTACTATTATGCTTATTGTGTTTATTGGGTTGCGCTTAGTATTTTCTGTAAGATGTTTTATTCAATTTCTATTTATTACTATTGTAATTAAAACAAAATTTTCTTTTCTATAGATTTCATATAATTTACAATAAAAGAACAGTTTGTTTGTAAGTCTAGCTGACTCCCGCTGTTAGATAAAATTATTCTGGAACATTAAAGCCATACACACGCACCAAAAAGAGGCCTTCAATCATTCAAGCACAATAAATGCATTGAGACAGTTTTGCACTTGTTTATTTGTTCTGGAAGTCAGCCAAATTAACTTGTAATACTAAATAACCACAGATGTCAATGCAAAGTAATTTGAAGTGACAACATATCAGTTTAAAGTGCCTTCTTGGCAGTAGGTGCTACTCTTTGGCTTCATCAGGGTCAACCTGAGCATCCTGTTCTTGGAGTCCCTAATTTTCAAAATGAACAGCAATATTTACAAACCAAATTGCTCTACCAGCTAATATCATATTATAGGTGTCAGATTTTGTTAAGAAATAAGGGAAATAACCTTACATTTAATTGTCTTACCATCATCTATCTATTAATTATATCAGTAAGATATAATTATGATTCTCTTGTGCCTTCACCTCTACCACGCAGCTCATGTGGGAAAATATTGCTTTAAAAGTTTCACCTACTAAATGACTGCTTTTGCAAATGTCATAAACACATACAAACTAAAACCGTTTTTATTAAGTAAATCTGTTCTTTGATAATTCCATGCATGCGGATATTACATGTGAGGACTCTCCCCTGATTCCCAGGTAGAGTCGCTTTCTAGTCCCCACCAAGCCATCAATATTCTGTTTGTTCCATATCTAGATTCAAGACTTTACATTTTATCTTATGACACATTTTAACTGGGATCACATTTGTAACCATCCTATTCAAACTATATTTGGAGCTTGGTGTGGTCACAAATGGATACATAAATCAATTTGGATACAAAACCATCAACTTTCTCTCTCCCTAAAATCAATCTCATGTATTTCAAGCAAAAATTTTTAGAATCAGAAAAACATGTAGATTATAGAAACGTTCCAAGTAAACTGTATCATAAATATATTTTCTTAATGTAACTATTATTGAAGAGTATCCATTATACAATGGGACAAATGCAAATGTATTCTACGAGTATAAGTATTTAACTTTTAGTTTTATAGTTAGAGTACACTCAACTAAGAACTCTAGGTATTACTTTCTTTCCAATCTGAGCTCATAAGAAATGCCAAAATTGGTTTTAAACACACACACACACACACACACATACACACACAAATGACACAAAAGCTTGCCTTGTCTTATCACAATTTTCTTCCAAATTTAGATCATATCAAAACTATGTCAAAATTAAAATGTAATAAGTATTCTTTGAATTTTCGTCTACTATGGTAGTGATTTGATTTTTTTTTTAGATATGTACACCAAAATTTATGTCGTCATACCACAAGAATATTTTACATCTAGGTTTCTTATAGAACTATTCATAATAGTCAAGAAAATGAATCAAACTAAATGCTCATCTCTCAGTAAAGACAGCAAAATATATTGAACATGTATGTAAAATATATACAACACAATTTTATTTATTAAGAATATTTAAGTCATATTATTCACATAAATCCAAATAAAAACAACAAAACTTAGAGATTACTATATTAAGCAAAAAAAGCACAGACTCAGGAAGATTAATATCATATTTCTCCCAGATGGGGTGTGTGTGTGTGTGCATGTGTGTGTGTGTGAGTGTGTGTGTGTTTGTAAGAAAAAAGAGAAAGAAAAGTTATATGGTTAGTAAAAAAAATTGAAGGAGTAACCAAAAAGTTAAATACATACTATTACAATTAATATATTTCAGTACTTAATACATATTTTCTCATTTAGAATGAATATTAGAAGCAACAACCATAAAGCCTCATTGGCATGACTGTATAAACATGAGCTGAACAAGAACAGTAACAATAAACATGGCCAAGTATATGGAGGAAAGCACAGAAGACCCAACTCAGTACAACTAACAGCAACTAAAGACTAGTGAGAGCTGGGGAAATAATCTCTAGGGAAGACTTCACCAATTGGTTATCTAATAGCAATGGTCAGCCCTGAAAATAGAGATACAAGCGACATCATAAAGATTAGCTGGTCTTAGGCAGAGAGGGGCCACCCAGAACCCCCTCTGACAGGCGACCTGAATACTTTCTTAGGCTGTGAGGCTAAGCACTGTAAGGGAATATCAATAAAAGAGAAAAAATCTCTCTGGGTTCCCTGAGGGACAAGCCTGACTGCATAGGGGTTGATGTCAAAAGTATCCCCTCTCCAGGAAAAAGACATCGGGACGGGTATGGCCCTCATGCCTCACTGGACAACGACAGGGGGACCGGAGCCATTACAAGGTCATCTTCAATTACTGGAGGAGGCATCTATCCCCACCTTCACAAGATTAGATTCGCCACAGCCAGTCTATACTTAGAGAAGGGAGGAGATTTCAGGGGCATCCCTGCTTATACACTGAAGGCCCCAAATCAGCCATAGGCCTAAAATCAGCATGTGTAAAATCATACATGTGTACTAACACCAAGTCTTGGGTCTCTGTGGATAAACACTGAAACAGATGGCTATAAGCTATTGTAAACAGGCAGTTTTTGTGACAATTTACCAGCCTGAGTAGTCATAGACCTTGTAAATATGTAGCCTTGGCAGACAATACCAACTTAGATAATTACAAGTGAATCATAGGCAGAGTCATAGTGACCTATCCTCTGAACTCTCACCCAGCCGATACCCTGTTTTCAAAAATAACTGTATTCCCCCTGAACACCCATGCTCCAGTGTTATCCCCTTCCCTACATCCCGCCTTTTTGTGTTTATAACCCTTGTGTGAATGAGTATAAATTACAGCTTTAACAGTACATTGAGCTCCATAGAGACAGCGCCGGGGCAAGCGAGAGCCGGACGGGCACTGGGCGACTCTGTGCCTCGCGGAGGAAAATCAACTAAACATGGGCAAAGGAGATCCTAAGAAGCCGAGAGGCAAAATGTCCTCATATGCATTCTTTGTGCAAACCTGCCGGGAGGAGCACAAGAAGAAGCACCCAGATGCTTCTGTCAACTTCTCAGAGTTCTCCAAGAAGTGCTCAGAGAGGTGGAAGACTATGTCTGCTAAAGAAAAGGGGAAATTTGAAGATATGGCAAAGGCTGACAAGGCTCGTTATGAAAGAGAAATGAAAACCTACATCCCTCCCAAAGGGGAGACCAAAAAGAAGTTCAAGGACCCCAATGCACCCAAGAGGCCTCCTTCGGCCTTCTTCTTGTTCTGTTCTGAGTACCGCCCAAAAATCAAAGGCGAACATCCTGGCTTATCCATTGGTGATGTTGCAAAGAAGCTAGGAGAGATGTGGAACAACACTGCAGCGGATGACAAGCAGCCCTACGAGAAGAAGGCTGCCAAGCTGAAGGAGAAGTATGAGAAGGATATTGCTGCCTACAGAGCTAAAGGAAAACCTGATGCAGCAAAAAAGGGGGTAGTCAAGGCTGAAAAGAGCAAGAAAAAGAAGGAAGAGGAAGATGATGAGGAAGATGAAGAAGATGAGGAAGAGGAGGAAGAAGAGGAAGACGAAGATGAAGAAGAAGATGATGATGATGAATAAGTTGGTTCTAGCGCAGTTTTTTTCTTGTCTATAAAGCATTTAACCCCCCTGTACACAACTCACTCCTTTTAAAGAAAAAAATTGAAATGTAAGGCTGTGTAAGATTTGTTTTTAAACTGTACAGTGTCTTTTTTTGTATAGTTAACACACTACCGAATGTGTCTTTAGATAGCCCTGTCCTGGTGGTATTTTCAATAGCCACTAACCTTGCCTGGTACAGTCTGGGGGTTGTAAATTGGCATGGAAATTTAAAGCAGGTTCTTGTTGGTGCACAGCACAAATTAGTTATATATGGGGACAGTAGTTTGGTTTTTGTTTTTCTTTTCTTTTGGTTTTATTTTTGGGTTTTTTTTTTTTTTCCATCTTCAGTTGTCTCTGATGCAGCTTATACGAAGATAATTGTTGTTCTGTTAACTGAATACCACTCTGTAATTGCAAAAAAAAAATTGCGGCTGTTTTGTTGACATTCTGAATGCTTCTAAGTAAATACAATTTTTTTTATTAAAAAAAAAAACAATAAATTATATGTATAATAATAATAAAAAAATTAAAAAAAGAGATTAGCTGGTCTTATACACAAACAGATACACATATACATACGCAGACATATACACATACATATGTAAATATATACATACGTACTGGCAATATTGAATAATAAAAAGAAGCCATGAATTTGGACGAGATAAAGATGAGTATATAGAAGGGCTTGGAAGGAGGGAAAGAGAAAGGGCAAATAATATAATTATATTATAGTCCTATTATTTTATTTTTAGTATTATTATATTATTTATTATATATTAAAATTTGCATATAGAACAGTTACATGTGCGTTGTTTCTTATCAAATATGCTAATATATAAATATACTAAATATACATTTAACTGAGAAAGAGGAATATATATGTCTCCCAAATCTAACGAAAACAATTATGCACAATATTTATAATGGAGAAAATAATATTAATAATGTTTAGAAATGCAATAAAAACTTTATATTATTGACTTATTACAACCTATAATGTGTGTTTCATAATGTATTTAATTTCTATATACATTGATTACTATAAAAGATCAATAGCATGAATGCATCTGTAATTCTTTTAAACACAGTGAATAGATGTGTTTCTAGTCATATTTTACTGTGAACTTTATTATAACTTTGAACCTATCAAAATTTCTCTGGTAATATCTCTAAATAAAATCCCCACATCTTATTCTACATCTTAATGACAAGAGTATCATAAACACTAACAAATAAATTTTAAGTGTTATCTATTGGTATTTATATAACATCCTCCTTGAAATACATATATTTATCTTGAAAAAAATATATTCTCCCTCAGTTTTTTGAGTTTGAATATTTAGTGTAACTTACTTTGTATGAACTGTTCACATGTATAAGTGACTTTTCTTTCATTTGTGTTTGCACACATATGTAGAGAAGAAAATTCAAGGAAAGATCTTTCTCAGGGACCAACTCACAGCAGTAAACTCCGATGATCAACAAGTCACTGCTTCTAACTGCTTCTCACCACTGGTTTTATACAAGTGCATAAGTACACAGCTGCCCCTAGCTCGTTACATTTGAGGTGAGGTTCCTAATTCAAAACCTAAGCAGTAAGTATTTTACTAGGCTGACTAATCTCTGATGTCGTGAAAGTAACTTTTGTAAATGTTAAATATCTGAGTCCTTTTTAATATTAATAATCAACAATTAATATTATTGAAAATTATTTTAGATCAGTTTTAGGTTTAGAGAAAACTGAGATGAAAATGCTGAAAATTCACAAATACTACTTATTATTTGGGAGGCATGAGTGTGATTCATTGGATACAATAATCTAGAATTGATATATTATTATTTAAGGGCTCTAGTGTTCCATATTTGTGTAGGTTTTCCCCATGGAATGCATAAGTATCATTTTTAACAGCATTTACAAGAAACTGAAAAGCGCTGTGAGTAACGTCGTCATACTCTCTCCCCGTGCATTGCCATCCACTGATATTTTAGTTATTTGTATCATTTCGCTATTTCCAGAATTCTGTACATTTGCATTCATCCTACGACTGTGTTAGAAGGACTGACTCCTTTAATAAGGTAGTGTCCATTGAAGTTATCGTGTCTTTCTAATTCCTTCTAAATCATTTATCTAACAACCAATTCTATTCTATTAGGTAGTTTTACTGTAGCTTATACACTTGCCAACTGATGGAAATTAGTACTTCCACTTTTGACAGGTTTATATCAAGGTGATAAAGCTGTTTATCTGCAGGTTTTGGGTAGATTTGATTTTTGGAAAATACCCAAGTGTGTGAATAGTGGAACATCCAGAAAAAAATATGTTTGCCTCAGTAATATATTTCTGAGTTCTTCCAAAGTGCCTTTAATTTTTCACTCTCACTAGGAATGCATCAGTGTTTATATTTCTCAGCATACTAGTTAGCATTAGTGTAGCCATTGTTTTAAGTTTTCGCCAAACTAATAATATTTAGTCATGTCTTTATGTTTTAATTTATTGTTTCCTATAGTTTGAGGACAACTTCTTGCATTTATTTTGACCATATATATTTACATTGTTGAGGCATTTGCTAAAGTATTTTGCCTAATTTTTCCCTAGGTTACTTTCATATATCTAAATAATAAGTTTTTCATGTGCATGACTTAATTGCTGAGGGCCATGCAGGAGAAATGACAAATGGCTTTAGAACTCGTGGAATGCAGCCCATGTGTTACCACATTCAAATGGATGAGCCTTCATAAGCCCTAAGGGCTGTGTGTCTTGAGAATTTTATTTTTTTAGGGAGTTCTGCTCACTTGCTGTCCTCAAATTCCTCTTAGTCTAAGAGTCACATGAAAACTTTAAGGGGGTTTCCAGTCCTTCACTGGGCAGTATCTCTGGCACTCACCATAATAAGGTCTGATCTCTTTCAGACATTGCTTCTTGAGCAGATTATGGACATAATTATCACAATAATAAAAAACTTAGAGACATAGATTGTTGACAGTGACCACCAACTTTAGAAAACATTTGGAGAAATAAAATCATTAGTGAAGCTAGGTTGAGATGTTTTTACTACATCTCTGATGTAGAAAATCTTAGGAAACAGTATGAAGTTCAGAAAGACACCCTCTTATTAGTTAAGCTATGGAACTTTTATGATCACAGTACAGGAATAATGGCAGCACTGGCTGACATGACTGTCACGGAGGCTTGACTGGTGATAATCGATTTTCTATACCCATTTTTTTTTTGTTCTCAATTTCCTGATGTGATTTATTAAGATTTTCTGATGAGTAGATAAGCATTTTGAGTATTTTAAATAGATATGACTGATTTTCATATAAAAGTTTAGGTTTGTGATCTTTTATAAGTTTCTTACAGGAGTACTTTTAAAGAAAAATAATAAAAATAACTATTCCTTTCTTTGTAAATTGCAGCCTGCCAGTAAGAAAATTTTCAGTGAGAAAATTACTTGACTTTTTTATACTTTGTTAATTTATAATAAGTTGCTTAGCTAGAAATGTACATGGGTTTGTGGGAATAATATTTTTTCTTCACCTGTACAACTTAACGTTATTTCTCGTAAAGGTATTGGAAAATACATTATTTTTGCATAACCACTCACTAGAAGAAAACTGAAACATAATCACATTGTAATTTTATACTGTTTCAAAGATTTTGCTGAGATATATTAGTTATGAGGGACCGATATACCAGACCATCGAGAGCTCCCAGGAACTAAACCACCAACCAAGGAGTACACGTGGAAGGACCCATGGCTCCAGCCGCATATTTAGCAGAGGATGAACTTACCAGACATCAATGGGAGGAGAGGCCCTTGGTCCTGTGAAGGTCGGATGCCCCAGTGCAGGGAAATGCCAGGGAGGGGAAGCACGTGTGGTCAGTTGGTTAGGGGGAACACCCTCATAGAAGCAGGGGGAGGGAGTGGGATAGGAGGTTTTGGAGGGGAAACCAGAAAGGGGATAACATTTGAAATGTAATAAAAGAAAATATCCAATAAATTTAAAAGAGTTATGGGATAAAGAATAAAGAATGAGAGTTGGAACACTGTTCCCTACATCCATCAAATACACGTATATATGTATGTGTGTAAGGTGTGTGCTAATGGGTGCTGCAATATTGTTCCTTCCATTCATCAACTGTGTGTGGGAGGGTGTGTGTGTGTGTGTGTGTGTGTGTGCGTATGTGTGTGTGTATGTGTGTGTGTATGTTTGTTGGAGCTTGCTTCATCCACAAATTATGTGTATTTATGTATGTATGTGTGAAATATTTGGATCCTGCTTACTGAAGCTTTGCTCTAACCACTCTATCTGTGAATGTACATATGTCTGTCTATAGGTCTGTATGCATGTATACATGTGTGTATGGATATATGCATATATATTTGTATGTATGAAGTTATTGGACACTGCCTCTTATTTCATTCGCTCAGTGTGTGTGTGTGTGTGTGTGTGTGTGTGTGTGTGTGTGTGATGTGTGTGTGTGTGTGATGTGTGTGTGTGTGTGAAATTTCTCTTTCTTTCTCTTTCTCACAAGTCCCAAGGTGTTAAAAGAGTTTATGGTTTTTCGGCTGGCTACAGGGAGTGCCAGCCCCAGTAATGTAAGCTTTCTTCCCTCAGAAAAAAAGTCTGCTGAGTAATTTCACTAGTAGCTGGCTTCCTTTGGTAGAAGACCCAGAAGTTACCTGGATTTACCTGTTAGTAGCTCTACGCACTGAACTACAACAGCTGCCTGCTTCCGTTTACCCACCACACGGATGCCATTGCCTGCCATTGCACCATTGGCACTTTATAACAAGTATGATTGTAAATATCTTCCTCACTTTTGATTATAATTTAATTCTTCTAATAGTATATCCCAAATAATGAATCGTTAAAATTATTTTATTTATATACATTCCAGTCATTGGCCTCTCTCGGTCCCCATTCTCACAATTCTTCATCCCATTCTTCCTTCCTCTTTTCCCCAAGAGGGTGTTCCCCTCACCCCTATGAGGCCTTCCACTTCCCTGGAGCCTCAAGTCTCTTGAAGATTATGCACATTTCACCTACTGATGCCAGATTAGGCAGACATCTGCTATATGTGAGCCAGGGGGCTTCAGACCAGGCTGTGTGTGCTCCTGATTGGTGGCTCAGACTCTGGGAGCTTCCTGGCATCCAGGGTTAGTTGCACCTGCTGGTCTTTCTATGAAGTTGTCCTCCTTTTCCGTTTTTTCATTCCTTCTCCTAATTCAACAATAGGGGTCCCTGACTTTATTTCAATGATTGGGCATTAGTTTCTTCATCTGTCTAATTCATGTGCTGATAGAGCCTCTCAGGGGACAGCCATGCCAAGCTCTCATTTAAAAGCACATCACCACATCAATAATAGTGCCAGCCCTTGGTGCCCCGCCCCCATGAGATGTCTCCCAAGCTGGGTTACTGGACCACCTTTCCCTCAGTGTCTTCTCTTCATTTTGCCTCTGCAGTTCTTCTAGACAGGAACAATTCGGGGTCAGAAATTTTGACAGTGGGTCTCTCACCTCTCTGATCTCTGTTACTTTCGAGAAGGTCTTCCCACTTCCCATCTCCTGAGACTGCTAACTTTCATTCATTCTCCTGGTCCTCTGGGCTTCACTCCTCACCCCTCATACCTGATCCTGTTCCCCCTTTCTCTTTCCCCTCCCATATCCCACCCAGGTCTCTCCCTCCTCCCTGACTCCTGTGATTATCTTCTTCCCCCTTGCAAGTGAGATGGAAGCATCCTCACTTGGGCCTTTCTGCTTGTTACACTTCTTAAGTTCTATGTGTTGTATTCTAGCTATTCTGTATATTTTGGCTATATTTATTTATCCAGGGAATACATACCATGCATGTTTTTTGTGTCTGAGTTACCTCAATCAGGATATTTTCCAATTTCATTTATTTGCCTGCAAAATTCATGATGTCCTCATTTTTAGTAACTAAATAGTATTCCATTGTGTAAATTAACCATATTTTCTGTATCCATTCTTTGGTAGAGGAACATCTGGTTTGTTTCCAGCTTCTGCTTATTACAAATAAGGTTGCTATGATCATAATGGAGCCCATGTCCTTGTAGTGTGGTGGGGCATCTTATGGGTATATGCCTGGAAGTGATATGACTGGATGTTCAGGTAGATCTATTTCCAATTTTCTGAGGAACTTCAAGATTAATTTCCAGAGTTACTTTATCAGCTTAAAATCCCACCAAGAATGGAGGACTGTTCCCCCTTCTCCCTTCTTCATCCTCACCGGCATGTGTTGTCACTTGATTAATAATATCCTATTATAATTTTGTTTATTCTTTTGTTGAAATCATTTATAGTTATTGGTTGAATGAGAGTTTACCTCATAGGCTCACAGAGATTAATTCTTTGTCACCAGGGAGTGGAACTCTTTGAAAGGATTAGAGTATTAGAATCTGTGGCCTTTTAAGAGGAAGTATACCACTGCAGTGGACTTTGAAGTTTCAAACACACATCTCAGGCTCATTCTCTGTCTCTGTTTCTGTCTCAGTCTTTGTCTCTGTCTCTCCAAATCTACCTCATATAAGATGCATTGTACAAATTTTTATCATTTTTTAGAAAATTAATCATAATAAAATTGACTGTATGGCCCTATAGTTATATGACATTATATGGGGGTGGGCAGAAAGAAAAAGAATCTCAACAGAATCTATTCATATGTGTCATAATTTCCTTCAGGCCTTCAGGCTTATCCTATAGGGAACCCTTATAGTCTTATAGTCTCTCAGTCTTAAGGTCTAAAATTATTTAAAATAAAATCCTACACATAGCTGAAATAGCATGGTATTTATAATTTCAGAATAAACACATATTGTTAAAATATGAAACCCCAATTTGGAGGTGAACAAACACTGAAAATGCACCTGGAGAGAGAGAGAGAGAGAGAGAGAGAGAGAGAGAGAGAGAGAGAGAGAGAGAGAGAGAGAAAATATGCTTCAACCCCGCACAAAGGTCTATAGACAACAAAGAAAAATTTGGAGTGGGAGAAATAGTCTTCTGCAGGAAAGAACACAAATTTTGGTTATATGATACAAGTAGTCAACCCTGAAAACACAAATTCTTATAGCATTTTACAGATTGAACAGATAATGTTTAAATGGATACAGATTTTATATAAATACATGCACACATATTCATGTTATGGCTTTGATAAGGAAAGAAGACATGAATTTGAAAGAGAGCAAAGCTCTCTGTATACAGCTCTCTGGGTATAAGAAAGGTTAAAGTGAGGAAAGAGAAGGAAGTAATAGTGTAGCTATATTATAATCTCCCCAATTAAACTAAAGTATTTTGGGACAGTAAAATTTATACTTCTATCTACAATGAAAACTAGGACTACAGTACTCAGTAATTAACCCCACATTAACTGAAGAGTGTATAGTAGCCCACATCAAGAGTGTTACATTAAAAAATCCAAAGTGATTCTTCTGAGGCACTACCTCTAAATTCCCACTGCTTTCGGTTTTGCTGGGTCTTAAATTTTGACCGAGCTCTCTATATGCGAGAGATACATGTAACCCTTGAAAGGCCATCTTGCAGTCAATGGACTAGTTGATTTTAAATATTTATGAAGACAGAAATCCAAATAACTTGCTTGGAAATTGATAATATTATTTGTATGGAAGACTGTGGAAGGTTGTAACTTTGATGCAATTAGATATACTAAGCAGATATGTTGCACACAGTCTAGCAACTCATAAATATTCACAAAGGCTCTAACATATTTTTAGTAGATTGTATAAAACACTGCTAGACAGGTGACATAGGTAGGAAAGTAAATGGTAAAGAAACCATTTCAATTTAATTGTGAAACATCAATTAGTAGAGCATATTCCTACTATCTTCTCTGTGGGAGAAACTACAAAAAGAATTGTGGTCACTGAAACAAACCAACCAACCAAATGTCAAGCTGTACTCCAGAGCAATAGTGATAAAATCTGCATGGTATTGGTACAGAGACAGGCAGAAAGATGAGTGGAATAGAATTGAAGACCCAGAAATGAACCCACACACCTATGGTTACTTGATCTTTGACAAAGGAGCTAAAACTGTCCAGTGGAAAAAGGACAGCATTTTCAACTAATGGTGTTGGTTCAAATGGACCAGTATGTAGAAGAATGCAAATCAATCCTTCCTTATCTTTTTGTACAAAGCTCAATTCCAAGTGGATAAAGGACCTTCACGTAAAGCCAGATACACTGGAAGTAATAGAAGAGAAGTAGGGGAAGAGCCTCAAATACTTGGGCACAGGGAAAAGTTCCTGAACAGAACACAAATGGCTTATGCTCTCGATCAAGGATTGACAAATGAGACTTCATAAAATTGCAAAGCTTCCATAAGGCAAAGGACCCTAATATCCAGTATATACCAAGAACTCAAGAAATTAGACTCCAGACAACCAAATAATCATATTAAAACATTGGTACAGAGCTAAACAAAGAATTATCAACTGATGAAACTTGAATGGCTGAGAAGCACCTAAATAAATGTTCGACATCCTTAGTCATCAGTGAAGTGCGAATCAAAACATCCCTGAGAATCCACCTCATTCCAGTCAAAATGGCTAAGGTCAAAAACTCATGTAATAGTAGATGCTGGTGAGGATGTGGAGAAAGAGGTATCCATTGTTGGTAGGATTGCAATCTGGTACAATCACTCTGGAAATCAGTCTGGCATTTCCTCAGAAAATTAGACATAGCATTACCTGAGGATCCAGCTATACCACTCCTAGGCACATACCTAGAAGATGCTCCAACATATAATAAGGACATATGCTCCACTATGTTCATAGCAGCCTATTCATAATAGCCAGATGCTGGAAAGAACCCAGATATCCTTCAAGAGAGAAATGGATGTAGAAAATGTAGTACATTTACACAATGGAGTATTACTCAGCTATTAAAAACAATGAATTTGAGAAATTCTTAGGCAAATGGATGGAACTAGAAAAATATCATCCTGAGTGAGGTAATCCAATCATAAAAGAACACACATGGTATGTACTCACTGATATTTGGGTATTAGTCCAAAAGCTTGCAATACCCAAGGTACAACTAACAGACCACCTGAAGTTCACGAAAAAGTAACACCAATGTGTGAGTACTTCAGTCTTTCTTAGAAGGAGTAATAAAATACTATGGGAGCAAATATGTGTAGTGAAATCTATTATTTTCTAAAAGAAAAGTCACAGGGCAAGCACAAAGAGAATAAGCATATTCAAAAAACTCCCTTTATTTCTTAGCTTGAGACTTTTTCCTAACATAGAATTCTTTGAGTGTCAGAGAACTGACATAGACATCTTTAAATAAAGGGAAAACTTATCCTCAATAAAGACATTACCAGTTTTATTGTCATATTTTTCTAGCATTTCCATATGAGACCCTTTGGATTCTTATCTAAGTAACTTATTCTACAAAAAATAAAAGAACCAAGCATTCTGGCAACACTAGATATCCATGACACATTGATATACTTCTCAAGAGATCCGCACTGCACTATTAGCTTCAGGTACCTATGGAGACTGGAAAGTAAGTGAAGAATTAGATCACTTGATCCCTAGTTGGAAACTCTGTGCTCTGGTGGTCACATTGGTATGATTATGCATTCTAGCATGTATTATTGGAATTGATATGAAGAGTGGCCAGCATGAACTTCACACTGGTTTTCTAATTTATTGAATGAGACTTTGTACAATAGGCAAATATAAGAAAGTGGATGGCACTAGAAATGACTCTGTGTATATAATTAGGAAAAGCAATTTAGTCATGAAGAGGTATTACTTCTTTGTTCTAGCCTAGTGTCAAATTCCTCCCTGAAGCCTACTTCCTTGTCCTTACCCAATGTTATATTTCTGCCAATCAGCCCAATTCTTTGTCCTTGGCCCATGACAGATACTTGCCAAGCCACCCCAAAGACTCTCCACCTCTCCCTCTTTTATATTTCATGAACAAGACTGAGCCTATCTTAAGTTGTTCTGACAAAAATGCCTTCCTTACCCATCATGGAATATGCATTATCAAATGCAATGCACTTATGTCTTAGGTTGGTAAGGCTCTGTGCAGAATCTTACCTGTCCTTGGCTTGGCAGTCTATTAATTTAGTAACTTTGTCTGGGTATCTGTGGGAAAATAAGCTCAGCAGAGGAGTCCCAGTGTGTCTGTGGGAAAATAAGCCACAACAGAGGAGTCCTGGTGGGTTTCCATGCTGCAGGTCCCACATACTTGAGAAAGTCTAGAGTTCCAAAGGCTGGAGGCTTTAGTGGCAGCAGGCCCCAATGACAAGAGAAAGTCCTTGGTTCCAAAAGGGTTTATTGTCATGGCAGATGGTGGATGGATTTGGATGTATCCCCCTGAAACTCAGGGCATTCCTGAGTTAAATAGGGAGAGAGAAAGGGGGAGGGTCTGGGGAGGAATGCTTAATTTGCTCTGCCCTCTGGCCTTCATTAGTATGTAAATCCCTAGGGCCTGAGGCCTAAGGTCACACCCTTTACCTGTGCTCTTTGAGAGGGGCTGTAATGGCCTACATGACTGAACAATGTAGATCTATAGAGATGAGACTGCGCTTCAGGACTCTGGGTTCTGGGGACTTGGCCTAATGCCTGCCGTTTCTCACTTAGCGGCTCAGAGTTCTAGGCTCATGCCCAGCCATGAACCAAGATACCCTTACGCAGTCCCACAGGGGTCCATTTATGAAGGTTATCCTAATATAGCCTCCTAGCAAGGGGGATGCAGAGTCTGAACTCACCATTTCTTATGTCCCAGCAAGATGCTCAGTGGAGGGGATGGGTTACATTCCATGAAATTTTGAAAAAGGAGGTCCTATGGGAATTCTCAAAGAAGCCAGATTGATATTTTGACAAAGAGTTTCTTTTTTAAAAACTGACAAACATCCCCATTGTGGAGGAAAACATTCAAATAACTCATTGAAGATGGAGTAATTGAGCTGGTATCAACATAGAGACAACAATCCTATATTCTAGTTTCTTTCATTCTGGAGGGTATTCTTCAGGATGGAGAAAGAGAAATCAGGACAGCAACCGAGCCACAAAAGCTAAAGGTAAGACTCTATTCATTTAGACATGTTACATATGAAACTCAGGACTTAGATGAAAAAAGCTGACACAGAACTGAGAGTTCCTTTGCAGAAGACTAGTTTTCAAAGCATCAGAAGGTGTTATACAGATTTCAAAATAATTTGTAGTCCAACCAAGCTGTGACATCTAAAAGACCCAACAATGAGCCTGACAAAATATGTTTAGACTGAAAATAGTGGCACTTATATCTAGGGTTAACAAACAATTCTCTAATTGATTTATAACTTGATGAATAAGAAAGTATCAGTGGCTTAAATAAAAACACCTACCAGAATACCCATGCCTGCTGAAGTTGTGGATCTTGAAAGAAAGCTTACTAATGCTACATTTGCAGATCACAACCCTTTCTAACTGCATTCTAAATATCCTTATATCCAGAAATAACTGTAACTCTCATCTTTTATGAAAGAAGGCTCTTTATCCAGAAGATAGAGACTATGACAGAAATCCACAACTGCTTAAAACCTAGAGTACCAATGAATATGTAATGCCCACCTCCAGTCAATCAATATATTGACTAAACAACCTATGAGGGACCATTGTAGAATAAAAAATGGGAAGATTGTAAGGGCCATAGGGACAATATATTTTCTATATGTGATAAAATAGCTATACCTAAAATCTCAACAATTTGACTGCTTTCCCAAGCCTTGAAGAAAGACAAAAAAAGTATATATGGAAAATTCTCACAAAGTTTCATCTTTATATGGACAGAGCAGCAATCTGAGAGAGGAAGAATCAATCTTCAGGATTAAGCCCCATTATAGGCTATTTAATTCCAAGTAGTCAGTTCTAAACACTTATAGATATAAGAGGTACTAAATATACACAGTAGGTTGTAGGGAGGGTGAAGTGTGTGGCTGTGGTGTGTGTGTGTGTGTGTGTGTGTGTGTGTGTGTGTGTGTGTGTGTAAAAATAAAAGAAGATATCTGAACCTAAAAGGGAGTGAAAGCATGAGATTTGGTGTGAGACAAGAAAGAAAATGAAAATCGGTTACAACTTATATGTGAAAATCTCAAAACTTTTAACAAAGTTTTAAAAAGAAAAAAAATCAAACAAAAAAGCTAAAAATTGGCAGCTTTATTTGTGAACTTGTGTTTGACGTAACAAGGGAATGAGATGGCATCTAGAGCTCAGAATGTTCTGATCCTTTTCCACACACTTCAAAATAACTTTTAATTTTAAATATAAATTAACAAATTTTATTATAGGTGATTTATCACAATCAATAAAAATAAATTTGTCATCATGTATGACAAACTACCAGATAGTAGTCATTTATATATTTAAAATTTTCTATTTGATGAGTAGTTTAAGAATACGTCTGCCATTGTTAAGTCATCTATTTCTATTTCTCTGAGAATACTAAACTCTCTCTAAGTCATTCATATATATATATATATATACATATATATATATATACATACATATATACATACATATACATAGAGTGTGTGTGTGTATGTGTGTGTGTGTGTGTGTGTGTATCAAAGCCATAGGTGTAGATATAAAGAAGATTTTACTTTAACATATATTTCTGTTGTCCTTTGCTATCTTTATGATGTACATCAAAAGACAGTAAATGAAAGCAGTTATCACGTTGCTATACATCATGTATATATATTTCCCCCATACTTATTAAGGGTTTAGCTGATAATATGTTTTCTACCTTTAAGAAGTGATTCAGGTAAACAGCACAATAGTTATGCGTGTATAGGCTCAAGATATTTTTATTTATATACCTGGAGCTTTGCAGAGAAACTTGTATGTTCTTGGAATATCAGTTGTCAGTGTGATCAGGGCTTCTCCATCTCTCCAGTGTGGCGACGTCTCACAAAATTGATTTGAACTCTCAGCAATGGTTGCACAAGCTAAAACTCTGTTCTTTCAATACATTCACATCTTGTTGTTCTTCTGATTCCCTCCTGTCCTGTACTTCAAGCCCTAAAATCAGAATCACTCTCTTAGGTGGAATTCACTCAGATCGACCTATCCACCTTGCTCCTACACACTGGCTTATGGATGCATGCTGTCCACACTGGAAAATTAACAGCTCAAACATTGTAATGTCGTTTTTGCTATGCTCTGAGAACAGGTTCCAGAAGTTCGTGAGAAGCACTAGAATTCAATTAATTTTCTTCAGGGAAAGACTGAATTTCTTTTCAATTCTTCTTTCAAAATATGTCAGTCTTCTCATTTTCTGGTTTGCATTTGTCCTCAGAGTTTATCCAAGTTTTCCTGCTGGAAGGGTCACTTTCAAATCTACATAAATAGCATTTATTACTTCTATTGTTTCTGCCTCTTACTAATTATGTTTTTTAACTATGTCTTTAATTCTTTCTAATCCATTTTCCAAACAACATGTGAAAAGCATCATTTCAAATGCAAATTAAATGGAATTTGACTTCATAAAAACCTTCAAGAGTTCTTCCTGGTTTTTAAAAATGATGTCCTACATCTTTAGCAAGACTTATGTCACCTTGAGTAAAGTGGCCCCAGTTTCTCTGCCTTTCTGGCCAAACTAATTTCCTGCCTTTTACAAATCAACCCTTCAAGTAATCTCTTATTCACAAAATTAAATGTCTTTCATTTCCTGAGTGAGTCTATATTTCTTTAATGCCATGTTTTGCACAAAATGCTGTATTTTCACTGCTGTTTCAACTTCCGTTCATGATTCATTCTCTTTTCCAGTTTCTAGCCATTATTCAGAAATAATTCCATTTAACCAGCCTTATAAAGTGCCCTTAGGAGAAGATTATGTACCCTCAGTATAAGATACTGAACTTCATTATGCCCCTGCTTTACCACATAGAATTTTTAATGAGTTTCCTCCTATGCCATATGTTCTATATGCAATGAATTATTCTAACTGCATTTTTCACGATTGTGTGTATTTTGTGCTGAGTCATATATTTTATAACATTTCCTGTCATGCTAATGAATGAGTAGGTGCACGCTTATGAGAATCAGGGACTTTCTTAATGAAACCCATGTGTTCTGGCTTCTACCTTGCCTCTTAATTGTTAGCTATACCAATAGATCAATTGACAAGATTAAAGTCTATAATTTCAAATGCAGAGGAAGCAGTAATACAGAAGCCTGAATGTGTTAATACAGCTCCAGCAAGTCTATCTGGCTTTTATTTAGAAAGAATGGGATGTCTCCAATTCTGCTTAGGAATAAAGATAATAGACACTATATTGTACTTGTGTTCCTTTTTTGATACTTTAAATTTGTTGCTACTTTTGTATACTTACTTTATGAAGCATCCATAAGTACCTGATCATGTGAACAAGAGCATTTGATGTGGAGTGTAGAGAGACTGGTAGATTTTGCAGGGAAGCACGAGCATTATTCCCCAAAATAATGTGTGTATTTTTTTAAATGTTTTGTTAGCATTGAGTTGTTTCAAAACTCTGTCAGTTTATAATTTGTTTCTTCTGTAAGATTAATATCGTGGCATTGTTTATGTTTCTTGGAATTTCAGTGAAAATATACAAGCCAAGAAGATAATCATAGAAAATGCAGGCATGTCAATATCAGCAAATATGGATTTTGTAGGAAATACATTAAAAGGGAGAGGGAATTTTATCTTTCCATATGTATATGTTCTATGTTTGTGGATTCAAACAACAAAGGACTGAAAACATTAAATAATTTGGGTTCAGTAGTGATGGCGAGATTGCTCAATGTTTAAAAGAATTAGTGTTCTTTCAAGGGACCTGGGTTTGATTACTAGCATTAACATATTGGCTTACCACTGTCTGTAACTTCAATGACTGAAATCCTAATTCATTCTTATGGAGCTTTGTAGGCAAATACATAGCACACCCATGATACATACATATAATACATACACATACCCAGACAAAACACCTATATATAATAAATAATTTAAAAAATTTTATTAATCATTCAATTTATTTGCATCTCAAATGATATTCCACTTCCAAGTTACCCCCTCCACCAATGGCCCCATAAAATTCCACTTCCAGTTTACACCTATGCTACCCCCATCCCACATCTGCCCTCCCCCTTCCTTTTGCCTGTATGCGAGTAATCCCCCACCCACATAATAAATAATTTTAAGAATTAGAGATCAGAACTTTTGAGTGGTTGAGAGGATAAAGGCTCTTACTTTCAAGCTTGGTGACTTGAGTGCTATGCCTGGACTGCACATAAAAGTTGAAGAAGAGAATAAGTATATTCAAAAATGGCTCTATGACTTCCACATGTGTGCTATGGCATGCACACAGAAATATTATATAAACACAATAATAATTAAGGTAATAAGGAACACTTCACATTCACAAAGTTATGTATGTAGCTGACATACAAATCCTGCGCCATTTTACACAAAATATGTGAAACATTGCAGATTTTGTTACTCTTTACTTCCCCACAGAATGTGAAGTTGAATATGCAGACATAATTCATAAGGTTAAGGCTGCCAAGTTTCCTGTGTATTTTCAGAAATGCTTGTATCTTCATAAGTGAATAGTCATGTTGCAGCAATGCACAATCAATATATGAATGATCCTTATATGCAACTGAAAATCTTTAGACTGAGGTTCTTGTGAGGATGGAAAGATGTCTGTCAACCCAAGGCAGGAGTAAAAGAGCAGCCAAGTCCACTGATTTCTAAATATGACTGTCAGTTAAAGGTGGGTAAATGAATTCAATGGAGCTGGACTATAAGATAACTCTGGACTACGTATGCCCAGGGACTCTACTTAATCTCAACGAAGGGTTGATTAATTTGCTCCTAGTGCTAGGTAGTAAAGCATTCTCACCATTATATTTAGATACATCAAAGATCCATTTAAGACATTAACAGGCTGCTATTGTAAAACTTAAATAATTTAGAGTTAAGAGATTTTTGTGAAAAAAAATCGCATGGTACATAATAGGACTTAATTTTTTTTTTTTAGTAATACTTCCTCAAAATTTAAGTGTCTAAGAAGAAAGCATATTTTTAATAATTTATTTATTTTGATTTTATGTGTACCTGCTGTGACAGGTACAGACAGTTGTAAGCTTCCAGGTGGATGCTTGGAATTGTACCTGCATACCTTGAGCCATCTCTCCAGCCCAAGAAGTAATTTCTTATCAAATAATATATAACATTTTTATAGTTTTTATGTGTGTTATAATTTAATGTTATTTTAATATTTAACATTGTAGACTGAGTTTCATTGACTATCAAGATGTATAAGCCCCTTATTTAAGTCATCCAATCTTGTATCTAGTTTTTTAAATAATATTCATACATTATAATTTGGAAATACGTTCTGTAAAATGTGTTTGTTAAGAAAATATTGGGTTTCATTTTTAACTCATATATTTTCAATTCTGAATCACTATCATTGACTTGCTAAACTATTTATTTCAAGTATATTTTTTTCAGCATCAATCAATTAATTGTCTAGTGTTCTCTTTCCTTTATGCCTCTTTCATTTTCTCCTTGTTCCTCCTCTTCTTCCCTTTCCACTTTTTCAGGTTTTATAAAATACATAGAGAAATGAAGCTAGCAAATACAATATATTTAATTTGATTACATTTTCTTTTTGACCTGTGATAATGTGTGTGCATGTGTATGTATGCCTGTATATATGATGCATCGATTCTTTCAGTATACAGTATACAGCCATGTTCTTTTTTTAAAATAATTTATTTTTTCTCAAATCATAATTCATTCACACAGGGGTTATAAACACAGAAAGTCAGGATGTGGGGAAGGGAATGACTCTGAGGTGTGGGTGATCAGGGGGAATACAGATATCTTTCAGAACCGGGTATTGGCTGGGTGAAGGTTCAGGGGACAATTCACTATGACTCTGCCTATGACTCGCTTGTCCTTATCTAAGTTGGTATTGTCTGCCAAGGCTACCTATATACAAGGTCTATGACTACTCAGGCTTGTAAATTTCCACAAAAGCTGCCTGTCTACATTAGCTTATAGCCATCTGTATCAGTATTTTTCCACTGAGACCCAAGACTTGGTGTTAGTATACATGTATGACAGGCCTACTGCTGATTTTAGGTCTATGGCTGATTTTAGGCCTTCAGTGTGTAAGCAGGGCTGCCCCTGACATCTCCTCCTTTCTCTAAGTATAGAAGGGCTGTGACAGCCTATATTCTTTAGGAATAAAGTAACAAGAGAGTAAATATTTCTCTTTTCCTTTTTTTACATTCACAAAAATTATATTCACTAAAATTCTTTCAGTAGGTGTGCATATATTTCCTTTCTGAAAACTATATTTTATACAAACTTTTAAAAAGATATTAATTTCATGCAAACAAAAGAAGTGAGTACTTGGTACTAAAGGTTTGTAATCTTTAATATCATGTTTTTAAACTGTTAATTAAAAATCTCTACCTATCACTAACAATTCCAGTTTTCAACGTTATTTGTTGAACAAATTCAAAACTCTTAACTATGATCTCTACATTTATTTATCTAGAGCTTTCATTTACATTTCCACATACCCCCAAATGCTTTCCTGACTTCCTTCTTTCTACCTATCTTTTTTTACCTTCATTCTGAGAGGTAAGGTGAAAGTAAAAATCACAGGTTCCACTCTAATTTCTGAAAACTGTGTATTCAGGCAACGGAATTTGATAAAAGGTCAGAGGTATTCTGTAATTGACCACTCCTAGGAGAACTAGTTCAAAATTACTTCTTTCACGTTCTGAAAAGATGAAGAAACACACTGGAGGAATAGGTATTGAACCAAAGAAACTTTGCTAAATGACCTGTCAATCTGAGAAGCTCACTTTTTCATAAACTTTTTGGCCCCTTAAACATACTGTTCTTAGAAACTGCTTGTCCGTTAAAAATAGAAAAGCTAAAACCTCAAAAGAAATAAAAGTGCTATGACAAAGGGCCACTGTGGAGGGTGTGTCATCTTTAAAAATAAGAACTACCAAATAACTGAATTATTTGAATTATTATTTTCTTTGAAAGATGAGAACTTAAAAAAAACAAATTTTCAACTCTTTTTTTTTTTGTTTAGAATAACTTCCTAAGTTTTTGTCTCTTCTAACTTTGGTAAAGTGTATTTCATTCAGGGCTGATGCAAAATTTATATTTGATAAAAAGTAAGACTCCTACCTCAAGACTATTGCTCCCAAAAAACCAACATTCATGGTTGGCATTATTGCGCTTTTTGATTAAAATTTCTTAGTAAAAGGAACAACTTGATATCTTCCTTACTCAGAAATAAAGTCAAGTGTCAATACCTTCTTACATGATTTTTGGTTCTCTGGTCTCTGGAGACAAATTTCAGAAACAAAACACACTACTTATTTATCTGAAGTATAATAAGAAACACTACTCGTCACATGATGATAATCTTGCTACATGTAAGAAATTTATCAATCCTGATATTTCAGTAGTTTGCTTTACCTCCTCTTATTTTTTAACTTTTGTCTAAACTAGAATTTAATATAGATAGAAAGATAGATAACCAGACAGCCAGATAAATGATAGTTAGATAGACAGACAGACAGATAGGCAGACAGACAGACAGACGGATAAATATATAGATAGATAAAAACATATAGAAGATACTGAGTCATTATTGAATTAGCATTGCTAACTCAATATAGGTGAAGAAATCTGGTAGGGACAACTAGGAAGAGGGACAAGATTTAGAATGTAAATAAATTAAATAATTTACTAAAAGTTATATAAGTAAATTTAATTATGTATAAAATACATGAAAAAAGTAAGCTAAAATAATTTCTTAAAAAACAGATCTTGGAATCACTGTACTATTCTGTACTCTTCTCACTCTTCTGCCCTATTTATTCTCAATAAACAGATTTTTCTCACTTTATTTTCTTAAATCTCCAGCTGGGCTTGTTCAAAATGTGTGTTTGCAAATCAATGCATCAAGAGAGATGGAAATGCTTGAGATCTTACCTTGATGGCTTGTAACTGCACTTTCTTGGAGAGGTGAAACATTTTCCTGTCTCCCCACCACCACCTCCTTTCTCTCTATCTTCCTTTCTTTCAATGAGAGATAGAATCACACCAGGATTCATTAAAAAGAATTTAGAGACCAGAGAAAGTGTTCTTAAGGAGTAAAGGACTAGACATAGAGTGCTCTGTGTATCACGTAATGGTCTGACTTAATTCTTGTTTATTGAAAGTAAAAGTAAAAGAAAAGCTGAATATGAATGCTGCCATTTAACAATCAGAATAATGTCTATTTGAGAAGTAAAGATTGCATCATGATTTCTTTATGTAGTATATTTACATATGAAAGTATGAACACATGTTACAAGAAGCTCACATTTCTGATTGAAAAAAAGAAAGTGCTAATCAGGTAAGCTTTTAGAAATTGGGACTGATTTATTTGTGAATGTTAAAAAAAATCTTTTTTTTTGAACTTCTATTACTCATAGAGTTTCCAACAAGGATGGTTATCAACAGCTTTAGAATTCTACCAATATCGTATCAACTATGGAAGGTAACTGAGTTTCTTGGCCGGGCCATTTCAAGCTCATTATTTCTGTCCATGTAAATAAACAATTTCTCTAAAGTATTGTATGTACCATTAAAATGTAAGATAAAAAATTGATGTTGAATATATAATTGGTGCTTTATTGTATTATAATAATGCCCTGGGCTCAAAGACCTTTTATCAGTTATTTGATATATAAAATAATCCTTCTGTAAATGAGCCAGGAATTGAATAGCAAACGATTTAAATATTTTGTTTGAGTCACTCTTATAACTGACTACAGGTATGGTATGTGTTATAAAGTATTTGTTAATTTATATGGCCAAAATTGTAATTATTTAGCCTGTGCCCCTATTTTCACTTCTTTTATTGGTTTTGAAATCTATCCAAATTATCATATGCTTTAGAATGTGTCACAATCAATAACAGCTGATACCGCAGAGGTGTAGCAGAAGCAGATTTGCTTTATGAAGCAAATTCAGATTTAATATCAAACTCATTAAGCATTTCAGAAGCACATTGTGATAACAAAGTAGATGTGGAAAATTGCCAAGTTTTACTGTCTGGAAAAATTAAGGAATGTGAATGTTTGATGTAAATCCCTGTGGCCTTTAGTGATAAAACATTTTGCATAAAATTAAGTTGGGCTAGTGGTAGGAGAAATAACACTACTCTTCCAAGGGCAGGTAAATAGACAAAAGTGTACAGCTTGTTCTCACAACAGCATAATAGAAATTCTGAAGACTGTTAACTATTTTCTGGCCAAGATAAATCAGGTTGAAGATTAATATTAGAGATTTGGAAAATATTGCTAATTAAAGATTTCACTTGTAAAATTTTATTTTTGCTCTGCATGTCTAAGTAATACTCCCAATCAGAGAAAAGGGAAAATGCCTTATGACTTCTTTTCTATTCCATGTAGAGTTAGAGATACATAGGTTGTATCTATCTTGGCAGGAAAAGTAGTTCTGAGATCCATGCTCTATTCTGATAAAATCAATTATTATTAATACCAACACAAACAGTGAATTTATCCAGCAGCTAGATTTCATTACTCTTGCTAGTCCTCAATGATGACAGCTGGGAACACTTATTTAATATTATTCTACATCTCTCCTTCAGTTATCTCTTTCCATGTTGTCTTCTCAAACACTCTCCTCCTGACTCATCTATTCATCTTCTTGCCATATCTGAACACTTCTTCTCCTCACCCTGGCTGGCAGAAGGTTCTACACTATTTTCTCTTCTGCACAACCATTGGCAAAACAGAGAATAAGTGGTAACAATTTTTTACACAAACTTGAGATAGGATATATATAGGATTCTTGTTGTAAACATTACAAAGTATTGTCTGGATTGAAACAAGATATGAGGGCAGAGAAATCAGCATTTGAGTAACACACATGTAAACTTCACACAGCATTCAAAGAAACTTATTCCTATAAAACCTAACTCACAAGGCATCAGGATTAAACCATTGCTATTATAAGTTGTGACTTAAAGCTACTGAAGACAACTGTTCTTTTATGTAGTTTTCTAATTTATATGGGGACTAACCTGAAAAGTCTCAAAATTGAAAACCGGCAATGGACAGTATTCTGCATAAACAATTTGAGTGCTCACTAGCCAAGTTTTTTTGTTTGTTTGTTTTGTTTCATTTTATTATTTTCTTGAAAGTCTGATTCTAGCTCAGAAGACCCATTTTTATTTTTTTAATGTTTTTAATTTATTATTAAATCAAATCGTAATTTTTACTTATTCACACAGGGGATATACACACAAAAAGGCAGGACGTGGGGAAGGAAATGACATTGGAGCGTGGGTGTTCAGGGGAGGTACAGATATCTTTCAGAACATGGTATCGACTATGTGAAGCTTCAGGGGACAGGTCACTATGACTCTGCCTATGATTCACTTATCCTTATCTGAGTTGGTATTATCCACCAAGGCTACCTATTTACAAGGTCTATGACTACTCAGGCTTGTAAATTTCCACAAAAGCTGCCTGTTTATAATAGCTTATAGCCCTCTGTTTCATTGTTTTTCCGCAGAGACCCAAGACTTGGTGTTAGTATACTTGTATAACAGGCCTATTGCTGATTTTAGGCCTATGGCTGATTTTAGGCCTTCAATGTATAAGCAGGGATGCCCCTGGCGTCTCCTCCCTTCTCTAAGTATAGAAGGGCTGTGACGATTCTAATCTTGCAAATGCGGGGATAGAGGCCTGACTTCCAGTAATTGAAGAGGACTTTGTAATGATTCCAGTCAGGCATGAGGGCCACACCCATCCTGAAGTCTTTTTCCTGGAGAGGGGATACTTTGACATCAACCCCTATGCAGTCAGGCTTGTCCCTCAGGGAACCCAGAGAGATATTTTTAACTTTTATTTATATTTCCTTGCAGTGCTTAGCCTCGCAGCCTAAGCAAGAATTCAGGGGGTTCTGGGTGGCCCCTCTCTGCTTGGTCTAGGGGCAGAAGTCCCCTCTTTTAGGTTGGGTGGAGATGGGTTTTGAGAAGACCCTGGATAGAGTAACAACCTCATCTTGAGTCTCATGGTCCTCCATAGGTAACTTTTGATGATGTATCTGAATAGGTTTTGCTACCAAATTATCTACCTGTTGTTTCACAAAGTTAGTCAGCTTATTTAAGGCCCAGGGACCAAAAGAAATAAGTAAAAATAACTCAATTAATGGTCCCAAGATGTAAGTACGGTTGACAACCATGAAGAGGTTGAAAACCAATTCTTGTACCAGCTCTCATCTTTCTCTTTCTCTGTCTTTTCTCAGGGTCTACAACGGTTTCAGCCAACTTCTGAATGACCTATCTCCTAGCTCATTTTGTTCTGTCTTTTTGTCCCTTCCCATAGTTCTCCTTTACCAAACAACCTATCCAGCTTCATTTAATTCTCTTATTCTAGTTCCCCTTTGCCTCTTTAGACCATTATACTTCATCAACTCCCACCCCAGAACGATTGCCCCTCCTTCCTACATTCTCTTATGAGCTACCTAACCTCTATGTTTATTCATGCTAAAACACACTTCTACACCTTAAAATCGAATATTCATATATAAGAGAAAATCCGCAATATTTGATTTTGTGAGTCTGTGTTACTTCAGTAAAGATGATTGTTTCTCGGTTCATCCATTTACCAGCAAATTTACTTTTTAATTTGGATTTAACATTTAATATGGTATAGGCTAATTATGTGAGCGGGATATAAAAAGAATAAGTAAAAACCAAAATTTAATAAAAAAGTCAAAAATTAAAAAAAAAAACTCCCAAGTAGAAAAATAAATAAAGCTAAAACTGAAAATTAAAAGAGGTCAACTAAAATAAAGAAAATCAATAAAACAACGAGGAGAAATAAGAGATAGTGAACACATTGAGACTCTATGTAGATTCTTTTATTGTGTTATTTGGTTTTACTTTGTTGTTGATTATTTTTGTACAATTTGGTTTTATCCTATTTTGCTCTCCCTTATCAATGGTCGTTTTCAATGGGCAATTAACAAGTAGGCTGTGCCTTATAGAGCAGAAACTACAATGAAGAGAGTCAGAAGAATAACCCCTGGAATTTGCCTCAATGACATCTGGGCATGAGGCAAAAGTCTGTCCTCCTCTCAGTTTCCATAATATTTTCACATCAATGGCTATAGTTTTATAACTTCTATAAAAGTTGAGAATAACTTTATTGCAAATTACATCATTTATACCTCTCTTGCTCTCTGAAGTCACTTAATGGCAAAAAAAATAAAAAATCCTTTCATCTCTGTCTTATGTGGCATTTCTTGAAAATTTACTTTTAGAGACTGTCACTATCCACATTTTACATTGAATTGTAAGTCCTATCTAGAAGAAATTTATTTATATTTGATACCAGCTATATCTACTTGAAAGTATTTTCCCAAGCATTAGGAAGCAATGTCCTTATACAAATCTTGAGATTACATGGTCAGTTATCCCAAGATATTTTATATTTTTGAGGCTCTTGTGAAAGATAGTTTTCTTCTTATTTTAAAAATCTGTCTGTGTAGCTGCTCCAAAACATTGAATGCTGGATAAGTTGACTGGTGTGTTTGTTCCTTGTCCATCCACTGGTCCTCACAAGCTGAGGGAATGCCTGCCTCTGATCATTTTCCTAAGGAATAGACTTAAGTATGCTCTGACTGGAGATGAAGTAAAAAAGATTTGCATGCAGCAATTCATTAAGATTGGTGGGAAAGTCAGGACCGATATAACCTACTCTGCTGGGTTTATGGATGTCATCAGCATTGACAAGACTGGGGAGAACTTCTGTCTGATCTATGACACCAAGGGTTGCTTTGCTATTCATCGTATTACACCTGAGGAGGCCAAGTACAAGTCGTGCAAAGTGTGAAAGATCTTTGTGGGCACAAAAGGAATCCCACATCTGGTGACCCATGATGCTCGTACTATTCGATACCCTGATCCCCTCATCAAGGTGGATGACACCATTCAGATTGATTTGGAGACAGGCAAAATAACTGACTTCATCAAGTTCAACACTGGGAACCTGTGTATGGTGACTGGAGGTGCTAACTTGGGAAGAATTGGTGTAATCACCAACAGAAAGAGACATCCTGGCTCTTTTGATGTGGTTCATGTGAAAGATGTCAACGGCAACAGCTTTGCCACTCGGCTTTCCAACATTTTTGTTATTAGCAAGGGCAACAAACCATGGATCTCTCTTCCCCGAGGAAAAGGAATCCGCCTCACCATTGCTGAAGAGAGAGACAAGAGGCTAGCGGCCAAACAGAGCAGTGGGTGAAATGGTCTCCGGGAGACATGCTGGAAGAAGTATTTGTCCCCTTTCTGCTACAAGCCTTTCTAGGCAACATGGTAGATTAAACAGCGTGGTGAAACTAAAAAAAAAAAAAAAAAAAAAAAAAAAAAAAAAAAAAAAAAAAAAAATCTGTCTGTCTGTACATAGGAAGATTAGTGATTTTTGTGAATTAATTTCATATTCTGCTAACCACAAAGGTTTGGTATAGAGTAGATGAGTTCCCGAGGAAGGGAGCTAGAATATATAATCATAGAGAGACAAGGCCCAGAATGAACCAGGAGGAATGAATGGAGAAGGGAAAGAAAGGTGGGGGTGAGGAGCTAATATGTGAGGTGGCAACAAATTCCAAAGGCACACAACAAGCAGTGGAAATGTGTGCAGGAAAAGAGTCTAACTTCTTCCGTTCTGGATAAGAAGGCATAAATGATTATTATATTTTAAAATAGCTCTGAGTAAGGACAATTTATACTGTTTCCAAATATACACTTTTTAACATTATGGATTTAATTTTTAACTTTAATTCATTATTTGTTTAACAAATAAATTATTTAATTAAATAAATAGTCTATAAAATATTTATAAATGTATATAATGTCTTTGGATCTAATCCACTTCCCACTCATTCCCCTCAAATGCCTCTGTGTCTCCTCTCTATTTATGTAGTTTCTAACTTATTGTATTCTCTGTAGAAATTGTAACTTTGAAAATGTGAATATCATTATAATTTATCTCATATTGTTATTGTATATTTCAAAATATATATTTTCACTTTATTTTCTCTGTTTTCTGGCTTTATTTAAATATAAGAGGGATATCTATCTTTTTTCTAAATTAATTTCTTAAATAGTAAAATATTGAAAAGTACAGGAGGATTTCATAAAGTTGTTACTGTATAGAACACAAACTGCAGAATGATCATTTTAAATACGTGATTATCTTGGTTTTAAAATTTGGAGATACCTTACACATTACAATGCCATTTCTCTCCTTGAATATTGTCCATCACAGTAACATAGTATGTGAGTTTTAGTATTAGAGATCAAGCCAAGAGCTTCAGTCACTGTGAATGTGTATTAAATAGCTTAAAATATAATTAAAAACTGAAAAGATGATTAGAATTTACGTGTTTTGTTTCTCCTTATTGTAATATGTGTATGTACTGTATAGATGGCTGGAAAGAAAGAATACTGGCTGTGAGAATCAAGGCATGGCATCATCAATCCAACACTCCCCAATTTCAGTGAGTGCTCTCATCAGACTGCAGGAGACAGATGTCTGGATGCTGGTCAAGAGTGTTACATTTCCTGAGAACAGAAATATGCAGCAGAGATATCCATGTGTATATTTGCATTCTATGTTTTCAGTAAAACATTGTAATTTTGTCACTATAGGGAAAAATTATTATTTTTAAAATATATGCTATCAGAGTGATACTTTCTTTTGCATAAAAATATGTGTTCCAACATTTCTCTGTGTTTTCTCTACAGTAACATTAAACAAGTCGGATTGTTATTGAGATATTCTCATTTCATCATTATATCTCAAAATGTTTCTTTTAAAATTCAAAATTAGAACGATTTCAGTTTGTATATCCTGCAATACTAATGTGAGGCTAATTTTAAGACAAGAAACAATGGTATTCTGAATATTGGAAACTATCAGTTAAAAACTTCTAGACAGACATCTTAGGGAAAAATGTATAGGCATGTTAGATATCATAGAACACAAATACACATATACACACAAAACAACAACAACAAAACCAAATATTTCTATTTGAATCACACATCTTCCAAAATCCATCTGAGAAAACCTAAACCATAATTAGTTTGTACAAGAGCTTATAAACTTGGCAATTGTCGTATCTTAGATGAAGAGAGAGCTCTCTAGTATAGGCAAATACTGCTTGCCCTTCCTTTATGTGAGCAAAAGAGAAAATATGCTCTGTGAGAAATTGGATCTCAACCTGTTTCTGGAGTGGGGTACAACTTGATTTCAAAATTCTTTTCACCAAAAGTATGATGAATACATTTATCTTATTATGTTATAGGCTTAATATAGATGAGTTACACTAACCTGTATGAACTGAGATATATTCTACTAAAAAAAGAACAAAAGGAAGCATGTTAAAATTCATCTTATAATTTTATATATGTCCTAGTAAACACCATGAATACTAATCTTTGACTGTTGTATAACAAATTGAAAATTGTTATCACAGATTTTCTGAGACTGTTAACTGGTACATTCTGAGCTTTCCTTAGTATCACCTGGGAAGTCTCTCTCTCTCTCTTTCTCTCTCTTTCTCTCTCACCATATCTATGTATATCTATGTATCTATGTCTATGTCTATGTTTATGTCTATATGTATCTATTTCATATCATCTATATCAACTATATCATCATCTCTATCATCTCTATCATCTACATCATCTATATCATCTATATAGATACAGATACATATATATATTATACACCATGAATATATCCATGTTACTGCACTATACATCATTACATTTGTTCAATGTCTTTTAACATGGTCACAAATATCTGATTATCATTAATGCCAATTTTAGTATATTTTCATTATTTCAAGAACGTAAATACACATACATCATGCTGTGACTCTCAATCTGCTACCTTCTCTAATCACTACTAATCTAATCTTTCTCTCTCTCTCTCTCTCTCTCTCTCTCTCTCTCTCTCTCTCT
>NW_021604567.1:9598853-9628186 GCF_004785775.1 Grammomys surdaster | reverse complement strand
TATATATATATATATATATATATATATATATATATATGTAATTTTTCAATGTAATTTGAAGATTTTGCCCTTCTCCACTATCTCATATGCATGATCTCCTCACTGCCTTACTTACATAGCCAATATTGAGTTCAGTTTGTTTTAGACAATTGGACTTGGCAGTAGAGCCTGGCTCAGTATTTGATCAAACTATTCTGTGGCTAAATAGGTTATAGTCTGTAGAACACAACACTATTATTTTGCTAAATGGACATAGTATAAAAATGACTGTGACTCAGTGACTCATTGCTCTACAGATCAGTACATCTGCCAACTTCATCAGAGAAAATTTTCAGTAGATGACAATTAACACAGATTATCAACTGGAGAACACAGTAAATAAGTTACAGGAAAAAGTTCAGGCCTAAATGTGATGGCTAAATAGGTTGTGACTAACATTAACGATGGAATATTTTCTGAAAACACTAAGGCATGTGCACATATCACTAACAGTCATTATGATAATATACACAAAATCCAAAGCAAGTTTAAATCCTAATGGAATGCAAACATAGTGTTTGAACAAAATAATTAGTCTCAAAAGATTAATTTTAAGTAGTTGTAAATGTAGCTAAGTCAGTAAGGTGTTTGATATGCATATAAAGAGCTCAGGTTTGATTTTTAGTAGTACATAATTTGTGTGTGAAGATAGATGTCTATTATCACAGAATTTAGAACGTAGAAGCTCAAGGACCCAAAGCTAAAGGCCACCGTGAGATACATAGTGACTCTTAGACTAGCTTGGGAAAAAATAAGATTAAAGGTAATTTATTGCAATGGTATAAATAATCAATAACAGACAACAGTGCAATTTATATGGAACACTCTTTGAAAGGGCCGAGAAATCTTCTTTAACTCTCAAAATAATTGACATTAAATGTAATACGCAAGTATCCATTATTTACTTGTGTACTCTGTGTTCATTCAGTGTCGACACTGTTCAGATAAGTGTCTTGATTGATTTATAGGTAAAAATTAATTATTATTCTGATTTTAAAAATTCAGAGAAGAGGTCATAATGACTGTTCTTGCATCCTAATCCTGTATAGTCAAATTGAATTGCACATCCATTCTTTTTGTGAGGATTGACCCTCACCCTTAGATTTTGTGTGAAAATTAAATTAAATATATGAGTTATGATATGCCTGCAGTAATCTTAAAATATGCCAAGATATCTGGAATTAACCATCCAGTCTAACTGTTATAATATATCTAATCTTGGATATAATTTATACTCCACATAAATAATTCATACTGAATTATTTAAAAAAATTAAAGATACTAATCATTTCTTGGTAATATGACAGGGCATATTAGAAGCACAAAATGTGAAACACAATTGGAAATAGATAAAACAATGACAAAGGCCTCTTTGACATGAAATTTAGCTAGTGTCTTTGGGTCAGACTTACATAGACTCATTGACTAAAGCAGGAGATTATCTGAACTAGATGACGCCAGTTACCATTCCTTACAGGACTCAATGAATAGGACACAAACTTTGACCTAAGTGTGTATGAGAAGAAAACAAACACCGAGAAGCAGTAAAAGAAATATTTCACATTCTTAGTTAAGGGAAATCCAAAACAAGGTGATTCTGAGATTATACATTCCATTCATGAAAATGGGTAAAATCAAAATCTTTAAGCTGCAGTGCATCCTGGTAAGGATATGGAGGTAGTGGAATGTTCTTTAATTGGTGGTGGGGGCATAAACTTGTACAACCACATTTGAAGTCAAGGTGGGTGTTTCCCAGAAAATCGAGAGTAGTGCCTTGTATGGCCTCTGTGGAAAAGGATATGTCTAATCCTGCAGTGACTTGATATGCCATGGTGTGTTGGCACCTTCTTAGTGAAGAAGGGGAGGAGGAGCTGCTATGTGAGGGGAAACTGAGAGGATGGGGGAGCTGCAATTGGGAATTAAAGTGAATATATACATACATACATACATACATACATACATACGTACATACGTACGTACGTACGTACATACATACATATATACATACATACAAAGAAAAGAAACATTCTTCATAGCAAAAACAATTTCTTATAATTCTCCAAGCTTTTATATTAAAAATACTGACATTTTGTAGCTTACTTGAACCTCATGAACCTCTTTTGGATAAACAAAGCAATCCATAATAATTTTATGAGAGGCCAGCAAAATGGCTCAGGAAGTAATAGCACTAATCCTGATTAACTACTTACTATCTTCAGGATCTAATTGATGAGAGGGAAAAACTAACTAACAAGGAGTGCTCTGACAAGGGCATGTGAATGTTCATCTACCCATCCCCTTCTATATACACATACACACACACACACACACACACACACACACACACACACACACACATACACACAATACATAAATGTACCTAATAAAAAATTTAAATACTTCTATCAGAAGCTATCCAGATTTAGAATATATGCTAAGGTCGAGAGAAGCACTAAAAATAAGCACATTTTGAATATCAGCTTTGAAATTCACTCCAGATATTCTTAAGCATAAATTTCTTTTTAAAAGAATAGCACATTGCCTCTCTCAAACAGGCTTAGCATTTGGTTGCTGTGTTCTGTTATTAAAGCAGTTCACTACTCATCTTTTATATGGGGTAGAAAATAGGTTTCAGCCTCTCCCGGGGAACTCTTAACCTGGAAAGGAAGGAAATGCATCACACGTGAAAGACAGCAGAGCAATATGACCTGCTGCTAATTTGCAGCAGTATTCATTTGGGTGGGATTTGACATTTCTGGGTAGATGTATATTTGTGATTGATATTTTATCCTGTAAAGCATAGCCTTTAAAACAGCTGTGAAATGTCAAGCTATTAATTTACACATTGCAAAATGTAGTGTTAGGAAACCGATTTACATCTTTCCAAATTCAACCCCAGGGATACCAGACTTTGGAGATCAGCACATCATGAGTATCATCCCAATCAGCATAACTCTCAAAATTGCTCTCTACTTTTATAGCTGTGCACACAGGCAAAGGGACGAGAAGGCAGCACTGTGCTAAGAGAGCTGGAGAACATTTGTCCTCATATCTACACTTTGTTCTTGAAGAATTTTGTCAGTCTATCAGTGAGTTCCTGATTAGAATGGTGAACTATTTTTAAAATGCAGATTTTATTGTATCCTATATGCTGAACCTATTTTAACCATTGCATCTCTGAAATATCAGGATTCCTTACCTCTTGTCTTCATTTACAGTATATATTCTCATAGAATTTTTTGGATAAAAAAGAGTAGTAGTATTGAACCATGCCCCAGGGATGCATTAAATTTACAAAAAATACTTCTACAATAAAACCCTAAAGAACAAAACAATAATAATATTCCCAAATTCCTTTGCAAATAATACTTTGGTAAAACACATAATTTTTTAAAAAGTTTTTTTCTCATGTATTGCTTTTCAGGATCTTTTAGGTTTTTTTTTTCTATAATTTTACTACATTGTGTAAATTAATCACATTTTCTGAATCCATTCTTCTCTCATGGGACATCTGGGTTGATTCCAGCTTCTGGCTATCACAAATAAAGCCACTATGAACATAGTGGAACACGTGCCCCTGTGGTATGGTTGGACATCTTTTGGATATATTCCCAAGAGTGGTATTGCTTGGTCTTCAGATAGATCTATCTCCAGTTTTCTGAGGAATTGATTTCCAGAGTGGTTGTGCCAGTTTGCACTCCCACCAGCAATGGAAGAGTTTTCCCCTTTCTCTACCTCCTTGTCAAAAGGTGTTGTCACCTGAGGTTTTGATCTTAGCAATTCTGATTGGTGTAAGGTGGAATCTAAGGGTTGTTTTGATTTGCATTTCTCTGATCACGAAGGACTTTTTTAACATTACTTTAGATGACTTTCAGCCATTCGAGATTCCTCTGTTGTGAATTCTCTGTTTAGTTCTTTACCCCACTTTTTGATTCGGTTGTTTGGTTTTTTTGGTAGTTAGCTTCTTGAGTTCTTTATATATTTTGGATGTTATCCCTCTATCAGATGTGGGGTTAGTGAAGATTTTTTTTCTCAATCTGTAGGTTGCCGATTTGTCTTATTGACTATGTTCTTTACCTTACAAGACGTTTCCAGTTTCATGAGGTCCCATTTATCGATTCTTTATCTTAGAGCATGAACCATTGGAGTTCTGTTTAGGATATTTCCCCTTGTGCCAATGAGTTCAAGATTCTTTCCCACTTTCTCTTCTATTAGATTCATTGTAGCTGGCTTCATATTGAGGTCCTTGATCCACTTGGACTTGAGTTTTGTGCATAGTGACAAATACGGGTCTATTTTCGTTTTTTCAACATACAGACAGCCAGTTAGACCGGCACCAGAAACTGATCTGGTACTGGGTAAGGGAAAAGGACTGAAGCCCTGAGGGACGACAGAAAGAATGGAAACAGGCAACCTAGGTATGTAGGAGGTAGGAAGGACCCTCCAGAATGCACCAGAGACCTGATAAGTGAGAGATTCTCAGGCCTCACAGGGAGAGACTTTAGATGAAATGCCAGACAGTAGGAAGAGGGAACTTATAGAGTCCACCACCAGCAGAAAGACAGAGCATCAAATGATGGAGGAGGATGCTATCCCACAGTCAAAACTCTGACCCATAATTGTTCCTGTTTGAAAGAACTGAAGGGATGGAAATGGAGAGGAGTCTGAGAAAAAGAAGGTCCAGTGACAGGCACAAAGTAGGATCCAGCTCAAGGTAAGGTCCCAAGGCCTGACACTATTAGTGAGGCTATGGAGCACTCACAAAAAGGGACCTATCATGACTGCCCTCCAGACATCTCAACAAGCAGCTGAAAGAGTCAGATGCAGATATTTGAAACTAACCAATGGACAGAAGCTGCCGAACTCTGTGGTTGAATTAGAGAAAAGCTAAAAGAAGTTGAGGAGGAGGGCGACCCTGTAGGAGGACCAGCAGTCTCAATTAATCTGGATCCCCGAGATCTATCAAACACTGGACAACCAAAAAGGTAGCATATACCAGCTGACATGAGGCACCCAGCTCATATACAAAAGAGGACTGCTAGGTCTGTGTTCAATCAGAAATGATGTATCTAACCCTCAAAGGACTGGAGGCCCCAGGGTGCTTAGAGGTTAAGTGGGGTGGGGGTAAGAACAGCCTTATGGAGACAGGGGGGTGAATTGGAGGTATGGGATGTGGAAAATTTGGAGGGTCAAAAGGGAGGAAATAAAGTCTGGAGTGAAATAAATAAAAAATTAAATTTTAAAAAATCATTTTATGTATTTACATTTCAAATGCTCTCTCCCTCCCTGATCCCTCCTCCATCAGCCCCTCCACCCCATTCCTAGTTTCTTTTGCCTCTAAGAGGGTGCTCCTTCACCCACCCACCCACTCCTGCCTCACCTCTTTAGCATTCCACTTCTCTGGGGCATCTGGCTTCCACAGGACCAAGTATATATCCTCCCACTGAGGCCAGGCAAGGCAGTCCTCTGCTACATATGTAGGGTGGGATGGGGTCATGGACCAGCCCATGTATGTATGCTCATTGATTGGTTGCTTAGTCCATGGAAGCTCTGAGAGGTTTGGTTAGTTGATAATTTTGTTCTTCCTGTGGGGTTGCAAATCCCTTGAACTCCATCAGTCCTTCCCCTAACTCATTGTCTTCATGTTAAATTGATATGTAAATGGGCTTGGTTATTTATTTCCTGTTTCAAAATAGTGGGGAAATGTGCTTTTCTCACTATCTCTCTTTTTTACTTTTGGAGACAGTATCTATCTATGTAGTGGGGGGTTAGCTTAAAATAGAATCTATTATGTAGTCCAAGCTTGCTTGAAATCACAGAGATCTGCCTGCTCCTGACTTCAGAGTACTGACAGTGTGTACCGCTAAAGTCCTAATTAATAAATGGATCGTTTCATCAGAATTCTATACAAAAGTAACATATTTACATCATTACAATCATTTTACATAATTGTTTCCTCTCTCCATCTTCTCTCTGTCTATTTCTCTGTCTGTCTCTGTATCTCTCCCCACCTCTCTCCCTATCTACCCCTCACTCTCCATTTTTGTGTTTGTGTGTGTGTGTGTGTGTGTTTGTATGGCTTTGGTACGCAACCATGTGGCCGAGATTTCACAGATTTATTATCACAGTCATGTACTGAAGATACTGTCTCAGAGCATGCACAGTGACCAAGTATACCTGTCAGACTGGGGGTAACAGTCTCTCTCCTCACACATTAGTCATGTTTCCTGAGCCTCAGGGGTAAGATTTGACATGATTTTCTTAATGTTGCAATGATAATAGTGTAACAGCATTGGTATCTATCTGTATGTCTATATTCTACACTATGATCTTCCAAATACCACACTCAAGTATCACACTCCATCATTTTGATTTTCAAGAGAGTATTTGCCCACTACTTGGGGAAAAAATGATTTTGTTTACATTCCTTACAAGTTTTGCTACTTTGCTTAATTTTAATTCCTTTCATTGCTGGAATGTAATATATGCAATAACGATGCAATATAAAATGTATCTTTGTTTTAATTAAGTATATTGACTGGAATACTAAGCCCAGCTATCATAAATTCTCTATCATTTACATTGACTGCATGAGGCCATTGGTGGAACAGCACAACTTACAGGAAGATTCAGAACAACACTTTTACATTCTTACATATTATGAAACTGTATTATAATTGCATACTCTCCCCCCTTCATTTTTTCTTCAAAACCATCTCATGTAGTCTTTGCCATAAATTTTTGACTTTTTTCCATACAGTTGTTGTTACAGGTAACTATCTCAAGCTATAACCATGAAGTCCAACCAGAATGGATGACCAAGCACACACATTTATAGGTGTGTGGAAATATATATAAAACAAACTAGAGAATATTATTTCTCTTGATGTCAGGTCTATTTTATTTTGATATTTTTAATATTCTATACTTTTGTTTCAAAAATAAGATTAATAAGTTAAAAGCCTTTTGTTATCTATGATAGATAATACTAGAACTTATAAAAAGAGATAATATGGATTAAATTTAATAAAGCATGTTTTTTTTCAGTGGTAATCATTTAATATTTACTTTAGCTGAAAGCATCTATTTTTATTGGAGACTGAATTCTCTTAGTAATTATGTATGTGTATAAAAAATTCACACAGAATATTGGAATGAGTTATAATTCTTGGTAATTTAAAAGCTTTGCATAATAATATTTTAATCCTTAAAATAATATAATTTATTGAATGTAATTATTTTTTCTCATTTTAGAAACAGAAAATAATCACTTCTATTTCCATATAAATTTAATTTCTCTCAATATTTATTATTATAAATCTGATATTAGCATTAATTTCTAACCACTTAAAGCTACTTATTAATTCATCTAACCTCTTCTCAAAAATCAATGTCAGTATATCAGATACTAAATAAAAGTTTCCTGACAATTCTGAATATATACATGTAATAAACACTCCCATGAGTCAAATTATGAGTGATTGCTCAAGGATTGTTTAACTCATGTTCAATGAATCAAAAAAGAGATTACTTCTAATTGAAAAAATGGAAAGACACAAAATAATGGAAAGATAATAAATGGCAACAAAATATAAAATATGCTATAAAAATAAAACCAGTTAAGTTATTGAAATGTGAGATTAATGACTTTTGGAGGATGCATTTTCTTATATTTTTGTTATGTGTATTTTTCCAATGAGACTGGGCATCTGAAGGTAGCTTGTTGTTTGCAACTTTTGTTGTGTTTTAAGTATACTAGTGTGGTACATAGAAGTCAACAGTATCAACATGTTGACAGCCAAGTACATGGCTTGAACCTGAAAATGGACCCCCCGACAGAGTTATTAAATTAACCAGCTGGCAAGCCAAGGATGGTTAAAATTCTGTGCACTGTCATACCAACCTAAGACAGAAGTACATTGCTTTTGATAACTCATATTCCATAATGTGTATGGCTGTTCTTGTCAGAGCAACCTAAGACAGGCTCAGTCTTGTTAATGAAATAAAATAGGGGGAGAGGGAGAGAGCCTTTGGGGGTGCTTGGCAAGAATCTGACATGGGCCAAGGACAAGGAAATGGGCTGCTTGGCGGGAATATGATATTGGCCAAGGATAAGAAAATAGGCCCCGGCAAGAATCTGATATCATGCTAGAACAAAGAAATAATTTCAAGTAGGAATCTAAAACTTAGGCTAGAACAAAGAAGTAATCTCAGGCAGGAACCTAAATATTAGGCTAGAACAAAATAGTAATTTCAGACTGGAATCTAAATTTTAGGCTAGAAAAAAAGAAGTAGGCTTCAGACATGAAAATGACCTTGGGTTAGAACAGGGAAGTAGGCTCAGATACTTTGGTCATCCTGATAAGCCCTTAGAAATAGTGATCACAGGAATGTTCACATAATTGGGTTTAATGCCTTGCTATTTCTTTGACTATTTGTGTTTATTGTATTGCTTGTTCCTTGACTCTTTGCATCTATTGTATTGCTAGACCCTCAACCTAGAACTGATCTTAATACAGGCATGTAATCAAAATGGTATAAACGCATACAGGAGGAGGGGGAATGGGATTGGGGGTTCTTGGTAGAGGAAATGGGGAAAGGGGGTGACATTTGTATTGTAAATAAATAAAATATACAATAAATAATTTCTTAAAAAGAATTAACTTCTAGATGTTAAAATAATTTATTCTTATTGGAGGTAACAAATGATATTTGAATATGTATATATGAGCAACATTAAGTGAACTCAGTAGATTGTAAAACAAAAAAAAAGGAAGAAAGAAATCAACAGTAAGAAGGGCCACCTGTTGAGACAGAAAGGTAGGAGGGAGGTGGAAATTTTTATGGTCATGCTTAAGGGTCAAGCTAGAATCCCGCCCAGTTGGGAAGAGGAGGGTTTACCACTTCTCTAACTCTTCTAGAAGAAGATATGAAGTTGGAGGAAAGAGGCTCAGAAGATTTAGAGAAGCGTTGCCTTTGTGGATTGTACTCATTTATGGAATTCTCAAAGATTAAATTAAAAATTCATCAGAGTTGAAAATTACAAAACATTACTGATAGAAATCAAACAATTCCTAAATAAGTGGTCAGGCTGAATCATGAATATTAGTAATAGGACTTGATGCTATTAAAATGGTATAAGTCATTCTACACATTCATTTTACTCACAATAAATCCCAAGTGTAATTATTATAAATATTAATTGATATATTCTTGTAATAATTTTAGACACACACACACAAAAAGCTGTAGATACAAAAACAAAGGAGGCTAGCCAAATATTTCTTTTTTCCTATCTACCTGCATGCATCTGTGTGAAAATGCATCTACTGTCAAAGTATAAATAAATACAGAGTGAAATGTTAGAGCAAACTTGTACAAGTATGTCATCATACATGAAAATAATGAAGTTTGAAAAAAATGATCCAATGTAAGGACAAGCAATGGCATTCTTTAGCTCTATAATTTTATAACAGTCTAAACTTCTTATCTATGAAAGAATGTATACAACTTAATTCAAAATTCTAATACAAAATCAATCAAAGCTCCTATTAAAGTTAAGCTTTACTGATAAGGAGCGGGGATGTAGATTACCAATAATCTCACATTTTGCATATATGATAATATGTACATATGTTATAGTTTAGAATAATTGAAAAGCCATTCAGTGAAGATTTTTTCTTTTCTATCACTAGTTATGTTCATTTTTTAAAATATCTATGTGTTGTTAACACACACATATAAATGCATATATATATATATACACACATATATATATATGTGTGTATATATATATATATATGAAACTCTCAATCAATCATGCTTTCTGGAGTATTCCATTGATACCTATTCAATATCTCAACAATCTATTAACATAATATTTCAATGAAGACAATGGTAATATGGGTAACAAATAGAAATAAAAATGAATGTAGTTCAAGTGTAACATAACTCCTCCTATGGTAGGTATGCATTGTAAGCTGTGCTATGTTGCCCTGGGTTTTGAGTAAGAAATGGCTACTGCTGCATCCTCCTCCTTGGAAAGGAATTATGAGGTCTCTGATGGGCTGGTTATCACCATTGGCAATGAGAGATTCTGATGGCCAAAGGTGCTCTTCCACCCTTTCTTCCTGGGCATGGAGTCCTCCTTTATGAAATGTGGTATAGACATCCACAAGGACCTGTAAGCCAACACACAGCTGTCTGGTGCCACTACATTTGGGTAGGCATTGGTGGCAGGATGCAGAAGATAACACCTCTAGAATTCAGCACAATGAAGATTAAGATCATTGTTCCTCCTGAGCACAAGTGTTCAGTCTGGATTGCTGGCTCCTTCCTGGCTTCACTGTCTACCGACCATCAGATATGCATCAGTAAGCACAGTATGAAGACTCAAGCCCTCTCCCTACCCATCAAGGATGCTTCTAGATGGACTGAGAATATTCCAGGCATATGCTTCATGGGCTAATCTGAAGTATCAATTTGCCTTGTCAAATATACATACCTTTTCTAGCCTCACAAAAGTGGAATAAGCTTTGAAAATAAATATTTTCTAGAAGCCTATATCTAATACCAACCCTGGATCATACTACTTGTTGATGACTTTTAACCTTTATTAAAGTTAACTGTTTTCTTGATTTGTGTTTAATGCTCTACACATAAATTCATTTAGTCCTTACTCCATGTGTCTCAGTCACTTGTTACGTGGGTAAAGTACACTGTGAAAGAGAAATTCCCCAAATGGATCTTGGTGAGTACCACATAGTGCCCTGTGTATAATTTTAACCAACAACTGACTTTCAGTGCTTCTCCAGATCAGCAAGGTTCCCTGGACTAGTTACCACTTCCATCTTGCCAGTCTAACAGGGAGGAAAAAAAATCTCAGCCTTACCACTCAGTTTCCATTCTGGTCTTTTCCCTCCTGACAACTGTGGGTCATTACTTGCCTTTATTTAGGAAAGTTCACAATGACATCTGCAAATGTATTCATTCTTTAAAATTATTTAAGAACTTTTTGTACTCAGTTCTTTAAGAAATGACAAATTTTGGTGTTTTACTATTCAGGACAAACATTAGTTTCCATTAACATGTCATCATGTAAAGAAAAAAAGTGCTGAAGTAATCGAACAAAAAGAAAATGGGATCACGGAATTTGTAGGAAAAGGGGTGGAACTAGAAATAAATCATCCTGAGTGAGATAATCTAAATCCCACAGAGAAACAGGGTATGTATTCCCTTATAAGAATATATTAGCTGTTAAGTAAATGATGACTAAGCTCTAATATGTAGACCCAGAGTGATAAGGCAGACGATTGGTGTTGTGGAGACACAGCTCCCTGGGAAGGGAAAATAGAATAGATTCTACAGGCATATTTGGGGTCCATGGGAATGGAAACAGAGAAGGAGATTGGGTGGAGGGAGACAGTACAGAGTGAGATGGCTAGAATTGGGGCACATTTTGGGCTATTGTGAAAATTTAATGTGGTGGAAATTTCCTGGAATCTATAATTTTCTGGAATCTGATCCTAGGGTGGACTCCTAGTAGTGGAGAAAACAACACAGTATCAACTGGCCATCTCTTGTACCCATGTAAGATTTCCAATGGTGGGACTAAGTTATAATTAATTGAATTGGTTAAAAGCATCCCATGGAAACCCACAAATAACTCCTGCTAATGCTGAAATAAATGTTTGCTCTACACAAACTGACAATGAGGCTCATTGCAGTTGATAATATCCATACAATTCATTGACCATGGAGAAGTCAGGCTGGTGAGGACATAGGCTCTCACCCCTATGTTTGAGTCTCTATAGTGAAGGAAGGTACCAAAAGAGAAACATTGACACCACCCCAGCCACAAAGCATCTACAAACTATGCTAGGGCCATGGCGACACAGACCTTGTGAGAATAGCCAACCAGTGCCTGATTTGACTTAAGGCCAACTTCCTGAGAAGAACTCATATCAGATACTGCTTGTGAATCCCAGAACCAGAGAATAGATTGCCAGGGGATCTAGGGTAAAACAAAACATTACTGGTCTTAAAAAAATAAAATCAATAAAATGATTCCTAATAATATTATGTTACAGTTAGAATTCATTGTCTTATCCAGAGTGTCTTCATCTGGCAGCAGATAGGAACAGATGCAGAGACCCAAAGGCCAGACATAATGCAGAAAAAGAGCAAATTGGAGGTCAGCCTAAATATCTCCCCTCAAAACTGCAGGAATCCTTTGGAAGGGATGACTAAATGCTTTATGACCCAGAGGCAATGGAGGCATCTAGGAGACCAAGGCCCTTTGAATCAAATATCAAGGGACATTTGAGAACACAGAGATTCACAGAGCACTAATAAAGCCTACAAGGGGTGGGGGGAAAAGGGTTCCCTGCATATGTATTATAACTATTAGCTTAGCATTTTCATATAACTCCTGACTATGAATAGGCGTGTGTCTCTGACTCTAGGACTTGGCATGTGGGTATTTTTCCTCCTGTTAAGGATTGCTGTATCCAACTTGATTTAACTTTTCTTTTCAATCTGTTGTATTTTATTCTGTCATGTTTTGTTGTTATCTCTTAGCATTCTTTTCTTTTCTAATGATAGATGGAAAGGGAGAAGTTCTAGAGGAGAGAGGAGTTGGGAAAGAACGCGGAGAAGCAGAGGAATGGTAAATTATAATAAGAACATAATGAATGAGAAAAGAATATATCTTCAATAAAGAAAAAATGTAAAAAATAAAAATAAGAATAAGCAGTATTAAAGGCAAATATTGAATGTCAGTAAACAAATGTGATAATTTTATGCATTATTATTATTATTTATACTTACAATTTAAACAATGCTCAGCACACTGAGGTTCCTGAATCTAACTTTCATGTTAGGAAAATGATGCTGTAAAAATCATCAATCATTCAGATTAGCTAAAGTTCTAATTGTGTTCTTAATTAAGAAGAATGCAGTTTTGATTACAACCTCCTGCTAAACTAATTAAACCTGAAATTTACACTAACCATGTCCACAATATGATTTATCATAATATTCTTATTAAAAATCCTTATTGTCAAAATTCATAAGATAAATACTATCTTGTGGAACAAATTAAGTTTGGGACTGCTGACTAAATTTTTTTTTTTAAAAAATACACATGAGGTATTAGAATGATACCAGGCACTTCAAAAATCGTATCTCTTTACCAGTGGTATGTTTCTACATTTAAAATGAAATTGCACATCCAATTACATTTCCAGAGTACTGCTAGACCTCAGCTACTACCCTCAGGGAGAAATGACATCTTCTGAAAAAGATGTTTATCCATCCTTCCTTTAAAATATTTAGACAATAATGTGAATACAAAAAAATTTAATGAATAAGGCAGATGAGAATTGAGGAGTATACGATCTTTTTTTTATGTAAAATTCCTGCAGGCTCAGTCTACTTAGTTTAAATTGAAAGAAATATGACCCCCAAATCCTACAAATCCTAAGTATTTGTAATGAAGAAAGGACAAATGTACATAAGAAATTGTTTAAAATAGATTTTTTTGCATTTATATTTCAATACTAATAAAACTATCAGATATTCATTTATGTATTTATACAGATAATATACAAATGACATAGAACATTCCTTTATAATCAAGGGAATACAAATTGGAAAGAAAGAAGTCAATGTATCTCTATTCAAGAATGATATAATAGTATAATTAAACAACCCCCAAAACTCTATAAGAGAACACCTACAGCTAAAAAACAACTTCAGCAAACTGCCTGGATATAAAATTAATCCAAAGAAATCAGTTGCCTTCCTTTACACAAGTGGTAAATCGGCTGAGAAAGAAATTAGGGAAATAATACTTTTCACAATAGCCACCAATATTACAAGTAATGTAAATTTTCTTGGTGAAACTCTAACAAAGCAAGTGAAATATCTGTATGACAAGGACTTCAAGTCCCTGAAGAAAGAAATAATTGAAGACCTCAGAAGATGGAATGGTCCCCAATGGTCATGGATGAGTAGAACTAACATAGTGAAAATGGCCATCTTAGGAAAAGTAATCTATAGATTCAATTCAATTCCCATCAAAATTCCAAACCAGTTCTTCACAGATATGGAAAGAACAATTTTCAATTTCATATGGAAAAATAAAAATCTAGGATAACCAAAAGAATTCTGAACAATAGGACTTCTGGAGGAATAACCATCTCAGATTCAAACAGTACTACAGTGCAATAGTGATAAAAGCTACATGGTATTGGTACAGAGACAGGGAGGTTGATCAATGGAATAGAATCCAGAACCAAGAAATAAACTCACACATTTATACACACTTGATTTTTGACAAAGTAGCCAAAACTATACAGTAGGAAAAAGAAAGTATCTTCAACAAGTGTGGCAGGTCTAACTGGCAGACTGCATGTAGAAGAACGCACATTGATACTTATCTCTCTGCACAAAGCTCAAGCCCAAGTGGATCAACGACCTCAACACAAAAACAGATATAATGAATCTAACAGTAGATAATTTGGGAAAAAGCCTTAAAACCATTGGCACAAGAAAAATGTACGGAACAGAACACTAATGGTTCAGGGTCTAAGATCAACAATTGATAAATGGGACCAATTGAACCTGAAAAATTTATTATTTGTGTCATTATTTATTTTTATTTTATTTACATTGTTTTATACTGTACTGCACTTTTATGACTAGTTTCCATTTAACTACTATGTCTCTTTTTCAGAACCATGATTCTCCATGTACCTTACTGTATTTTGTATAAGGAATTTAAGTATTAAATTAGAAATATTACATATTTTACCTCTTCAAATACAAGCAACATAAGAGGAATTTGGATATTTGTGATTCTGAAACTATAATAAAAATTGTATCAATTATATCAGTGCAAATAGCAAGTTCCAGGTCAGGTTGATGTAGCACCAAGTTTTTAATTGAAAGCTCAGGAAACATCAAGAAAGATGGAACAGAAAGATTTTCTTCATCATTTTTAAATATCTGATTGGATGTAAGTGAATTGCTTTTTATATTTAAATTTTGTACTTTAATTGCCATTTTAATTAAAATATGATTAAATACATTCACATTTCCATTACCTTCTTCCAAACCCTCCTATCTTCCATATCCTAGCTCCTGTTCAAAGTAGCAAAATAGAGAAGTGCTTTCTTAAAAAGAAAAAAGGGTAAGAAAATACAAACAAACAAGACTCCATAAATACACAATTGAAACACCTAAAATTAAAGTTTTAAAGACTAGACTGTACTGTTTTTCAAAATTAGAAGTCCAGACTATACAAAGTCCCACCTTGAAGAGGGTTGGTGGGCTCAAAGCTTTGCTGACAGATATTCTAAACAAAATTTCTTCACCAAATGTCTGGAATTCATGCACATAACAAGTAATACTAAATTGACTCAACTAGTTATATTTGCATACATGAGCATCTGTGTGTGCTTAACAATAATTAAGCAATAAAAAGGGGGGCATGTATTTGAGCAGGAGCTAGGATATGGAAGATGGGGGGATTTGGAAGAATGTAAAGGAATCGTGAACACATTTAATCATATTTTAATTACAATGACATTTAAAATTACAAAATTTAAATATAAATAGAAATTCACCTACTTAGAATGAGATGTTTAAAAATAATGAAGACCATCTTTCTGTTCCATCTTTCTTGATGTTTCCTGAGCCTTCCATTAAACAGTTGGTGCTACATCAAAATGGATGCCTAAAATCTGAACAATGGTATGGTCGATAGGCAAGCTAACATGAAATCTCAAGGAGTCCAAATGCTAGGCAAAGACCTGTGGGTAACTAATAATTGGAAAGAAATAGAAAATTAGCCTTTCCCAGGGATAAGCCCTGTAATTGGTTCTTTGTTATAAAATAGTCAACCCTGAATTTAAATATACACAATCCACAGTAAACGGAGCCAGCAGATTGTATTTATATACTTAATACTTAGGTATATTTACATATGACAACGATAAAAATTAAAGACAGAGTGATGAAGGCCTAGAAGAGGTGGGAGGGAGGACAGGGAAGTGAACAGGTGATGTAATTATAGTTTAATTAAGTTTTTTTAAATTAAAAGCATGACTAACAAAAATAATGGCTGAAATGATTCTAAAATCGATGACTGTCATTTTGCAAGTTTTAGAATGCTTCTCCCTCTTTTGTCTTATATTAAATGAAAATATGTCAGTTACTGGTATTTTGCAGAGACAATCTTGTTAGTAAAGAAAAATAATTACTGCTGACATATTCAAGACAATTTTTCCTCAGAATAGTAATGATGTTGTTGAAGAGTACCTCCATTGTTCTGAGCTTTATGGATGGATTTGCAGTAAAGGATTACATTTACATAAGACATAATTGGCAATGGAAAATTAAGATAATTGTTTTAAAAGTTTTTTAAACTCCCCAAGTAGCCACATGTCTTACACAGTACAACTCAACACTTTCTAAGTATCATTTGCTCTTTCCCAAAGAAACAGGAATCATAATATTGCTGCTGAAAATGTTCATTAACTAAATGAGAGTGCAATTAGCTTCCCAAAACCTAAGTATTCCAATTTACTGTCAAGAGAAATTATACATCTCAAATATGTTTGTTAGTTATGGTGTGTTAAAACTTGTGATTTCAGGAGCATTTCTTTTACATTTTAAGAACAACTTATCTTAAAAGAACTTCAAGAGCAAATTCTAGGAAAATATCATACAGAATGTTACCATATATAAAAATACTCAGGCTTTTCAACATTTAGATTAAGTATTACCTTCATGATCTAACACATCCATACACACACACACATACACACACACATGCACACACACACACACACACACACACACACACACACACAGAGAGAGAGAGAGAGAGAGAGAGAGAGAGAGAGAGAGAGAGAGAGAGAAAGAGAAATGAAGAGACACAGAGACAGAGAGTCAGATATGAAGTGAGAGACATGGAAAGACACAGAGATACAAAATCGTATATTTCTAGATACTGTTAAATTTAGTTTATAAGTGACTACAATTAATAAATCTCAAAAAATTGAATCTAAATAAGTGATAAAAGTGTCATTAATTAAAATATTAGTATGTGAGTACTAATAATGTAAACAGTACAAATAAATCTCCATAAAATTTATATATTAAAATGTTAAACCTATTGCAATACTAAGAATTATAAATGTATTTTATAAATATTCCTATTTGTATACAAACATATGTAACTTTCATTCTTTCTTCTAAAAGGATTTAGATTAGAAATTCTCGTAGCAATAAATAACTGCTGATTCTACTTTATTCTATATTGAATACTATATATGTTATAATATTCATATATATATATATATATATATATATATATATATATAGAGAGAGAGAGAGAGAGAGAGAGAGAGAGATTGAAGCTATATTCATATATATTTCAGCAAATCACTCAACCACTCAACTATATTACTTTCTAGGCACTGTTTAGAAAAGAAGATGAAGCCACTGGTTATAGTGTATGTTGACAATCAAAGTCTGAGGCTAGAAGATTGTAAACTGGAGACTATGTAAGGTTGCTTTGGTGGTTTGAATAGGAGTGGCCTCTATAGGCTCATGCATTTAAATACTTGGCCAATGAAGAGTGGGACTATCATGAGAAGTAACCTTGTTAAAATAGGTACTCTTATAAATGAAATGTGACACTGTAGGAGTGGATATTAGATCCCATTTGCTCAAGTTATGCCCAGTGTGGCAAACAATCTCCTTCTGTTGCTTTTCAATCAAGATGTACAAGTCTCAGCTTCTTCTCCAGCTCCATGTCTGCCTTCTCAACACTTAGCTTCCCACGAAGACAATAATTGACTAAGCCTCTGAAACTTAAGGTAGCCCCAATTAAATGATTGCTTTATAAGAGTTGCCTTGTTCATGATGTCTCTTCACAACAATAAAAGCCTACTTAAGACAGATAGTTACTGAGATATGATCTAAAAGAAACATAAAGAAATTTATAAACAATCAAGACACAAAATGTATTACTGTTGTATATTTTCCTTGCACATAAGATTTAGGCCATGAAACAAACTTCAAGTGTATAAATAGGAAACAATTATATCTTTGAATGGCTTCATAGAATGCCTGTCTGTCCACTTTCAAACCATTGATGATTTTTGAGACTCAGACTATACTGACATTCTGGTGGATAATTAATGTGCAAGTAAACAACATTTCAAATATATATGTACATGTACATGTATATGTATATGTATATATGGAGAGAGAGAGAGAGAGAGAGAGAGAGAGATACAGAGACAGAGACAGAGACATGTATGCGGGGCATCTGCAGAGAGAACAATTAGATGTTGACTATTTAGGACTGGAGTTATAGGAGATTGTGAACAGTCTGGTATAGATGATGGGAACAAAACTCATGTCATCTGGTAGAGCAGCAATCACTATCAACTATTGACTGTTCTTTCTTTTTTCCTCATCAAATAATTTTCAAGTACTTTTAAAGTAACTCATTACATAAATGATAAATGTCATATTTTCTGAACAACTTTTAAAGTAGCTTCAAATATAACAATATAGTTAAGTAATAAACAACTTCATGGAAGGAAGATGATAAGTACACATATATTTAAATATATATAATTTATAGATATTGTTATATGCATAGATGGGTATATAGTTTGATTGACAGAGTGATAGATGAAAGATAGATAGATGATAGATAGAGAAAAGTACACAAAGCTACACATAATTAAAATATCCTAAAATAATTCCTTTATGTTGTCTTTAGTTTTATAAATGCCAGGGTATTTAAACTTCCATCTTAATTATCCTGAATTTCTTGAGTTTAATGTCAGTGCTTCTATTTAAATGTCAAAGGTTCACTTAAGATCCATAATCTGTTCTTATTCCTTAAAAGTTCCAGAAGTACTCAAGCAAGAATACGTGAATGAAATTCAATAGTCAGATATCTCCATTTTGACTTAACTTAGTGATAAGTTAGGTGAGGGCTGAATGAGCTAATGGAAAGTTAAATCGTCCTAAGGAAATTCATGGGCATTCGATGATTAAACTTTTTGGTGCGTTATGCTTTACTGCCTACAGGAAACCAAAGGTTGCAGATTGGACCTTTGAGTTTCTATATTTTCCATATGAAAATATGTAAATTACATTTCAAACTTACTTATTCAGTCGAATCAGTTCTAAGTAAAATATACAATGAAAAGCATTAAAAGTTGTCTATTTAATAGAACATAGATACATTGCACATTTCAATAATATGTGGGACTTGATATATTCATCCCATATAATAATGTTTATAACATGTAAGTTATATATGGCCTCTGTCTTGCAGCAACAGTTTTCATGCAAATAACTTCAGTGAATAAATAATTTAATTGACTTTAAAAAAATATCTGACAGCACAGCAACTCTTAACTATTCTAAGTGCTGAGAATAAGTGAATCTTGAGATTTCACCTTAGTTGGGGAATCTATATCACCAAGAATCTGGAGAGAGCATGGTGAAGGAGGACAGAATATGGAAGACAGAACATGGGATGAATACTGTGAGATGTTCTCTTCTAAGTATGATAAGGCCTTTGTACCCATGCATCTGTGCTTATCTGCAAAGACCTGAGCAAATCAGGACTGTCACCACTATATTATGAATTTGGGAGTGGCTCATAACTCTCCTTGTCTCCTAGAGGAACTGTACAATGTTAATGCTTGTGATATATCAAGGAGTCATTTTCTTCAATAGTATGACCAATGGTAAGTTTCTTGTACTCCAGAATCCCCTACATTGACTCATGAGAACAATTCAGATTAAATTTGTAGGAAAATACACACACACACACACACACACACACACACACACACACATACACCTAAAACAGATGCAACAGTAGAAGGGAGAATTAGAAAGATGGGCTTCAACAGAAGTAGAGCTTACAAGATAGAATGTCATCAATAGTATAATTAAACATAATCCATGCATGTATGAAACTTAAAGAGTAGTTACTTTTTAAACTTTCAGCTTTCTTCTCTTTGTTACTCATTGAACATACATGCTAGTGATTAAGGTAAGAAGAGTGTTTTTATCAAACTTGTGGCACTTGTACCATCAGATCTCTCTCTCTCTCTCTCTCTCTCTCTCTCTCTCTCTCTCTTTCTCTCTCTCTCTGGAATAACATGTGGAGGATTCACTTAAATACAACAGTACATCTTGTCATAACAAAGCATCTCTAGATAGAACATGATATGTTCTTTATTCATTCCAAAAAATATAAATAATATATTTTGATCCTGTATTGTAAAGGCTCTATACAGCGTTTTAAAATACAATCACTTATGAATACCAGTTTAACAATGAAGCAATGAAGAGTTTCATTGTTCTGTGATACTCAATCACACCCTCACATTTATAAATCTTGCCAAAACTTTTACAAATAGTAAACCAATCATATTGTTAAGTTCTTTACAATTTAGTATCTGATAATTTTAATCAATATTTTATACATTGATGTTGCCAGTTGTTTTGTTGCTTCTGTGCTTTCTTCTCTCTTATCAAAAATCAGAGTTCTCAGAGATATAACTTGTCTCAAAGAAAGAAATTAAAATGATCAATGATGAATTTTGTGAAATTCTGAGAGGTGATGAGAGAAAGCATTGCTTTGAAAAACTTAGACGACTCACAAGGTCATCAGTTTGTATAAAAACGGTTTGTGAATGAAACTTTATTTTTATTATTTTTACATTTTTGTTTTTATTGCCCCTTTACTTTTCCACATTTTAAGGAATTTAAGATTTTTTTGTTTTGTTTTCACGGCTTGCTCTACTTTTAAATTAACTTTTTTTTTATGTTTGATTGTCATTTTGTTTAGTAGTAGAAACTCATTGTGGGGCTCAGCATGTCCCAGATATATAAAGTAACCCAACTTTTTCTCCACCTCATGTTTCTTCATGAACCTCAGTAGGACTGGCCCTATGGACTTGTGCCTCCACACAATGAATACTTCCTGCTCAGGATACTTTATAAAACAGAGTATTGCTTAATAATAACCTTCTTCCCTCGTGAGGTTGAAGGACAGACCTCCTGAAGCAAAAAGCACAGGTCTGTCTTTATTACTACTGGATTAACCGACAAAAAGTAGTCCATGATGCACACTGAACTTCTGTTTCAGTCAAATAAATTCAAAACCAAATATAATTTGTTTATAAACAAGCAGAGAAAGAGAACTCTCAGAAACATAAATCTTAAAGTAAAGTGACACTCATACTTACCATGTTCTTATATCTGTAGAACTAGATATAGAATTTATTATGAAAACTATATTAAATAAGCTTTTTTTAAAATAAGCTATTTAAAACAAATAAAATTCTAGCCATTACCATGAAATTTGATGGAGAAGCTGAGAAAACTGGAGGATAAAGGAAATCTGTTTCTAATCCATACGTTTTTTAAACCAATATTTGTTATAAACTAATTAAGTCTCTTGATATTTGGAACTAAGATCAATAAAGTCATGCTAAATATATAATTCCCATGGCTCTAAATAAATAAACAAATAAATAAGGACCTTCCCTATTACAATAAAAGTCCTAGCTATTTTCAAAGCTTTATGCTAACAGGAAGCATATGAAGATATCTAGCACATAAACTCAAACTCTATGGATTTATTTTACTCTAAAAAACTATTGATTAAAATAAATAAAACATTTATTATGCTTCCATAGCATAAATTAATTGACTAATTTGGTTGCTATAATAAATATAAAATATAATTCTGATTTTATATTTCTACTATTTTTGCCTTCAACGAAAAATACTTAACTGTGGTGCTAGCCTGAAAAGTAAGCTACTAAAGTGTCCACACAGTAATATATAGGCAACTTTACTAATAAGATGAAGGTAAGTACCTTGAGATAAGCATTATTTTTCTTAGATTTTCTTGCTTAGCCATATCAAATGAATTCTTCAAAATATTAAGTTCTTCTTTGCTTTCTTTAATCCAGAAAGGGCTGATAGTAAAACAAGTCAAAGAAAAAGTACTGCTAATCTTTAAGATGGAGAGAGGTCCACCAGAGGAGGAGCCTGGAAAGTAGGAAAGGCAAAGAAGACTACCTCTGTCTTACTCAATGGCACAATAACCTCTACTCTATGGAGCCATATCTAAAGCCTTTCTCATTATAGCTTTGTAAGAGTTCCTTAACCGAGTCACAGAATGATAACCTGCTATAAGGAAAGAAACAGAGAGGGAAAATATAGGCAACTCAGCTCTACTTAAATATGAAAATTCATATCTGTCATCCTGAAGGTAAAATTAGCCTCTACTCTTCATTTTCATAATTCCTTATTTAGTTAGTTAAGTTATTGGAATGGGATCTCAGGACTTAGCATTGACTGGCTGAAATTTGTCATGAAGCCCAAAACACCTAAAACTCATGGTTATCTCCTCTGCCTCCTACTGATAGGATGAGAGGTTTGCTATATCGGGACAATCATTGACCATCAGGTCAATGAACTCTGTTATGTAAAGCACAGCAGATACACCACTCTGATTTTATTGGTTTTATTTTCCGTAAGTTTAAGTCTGGTCCCCTCCTGCAAATTTTCTGGCAGTAACAAAATATCAGGTCTTATGTTGAAGGCCAGAATCCATTTCCTATCCAGTTCAGAGTACAATGAGAAATGAGATTGGTTTCATTTTCCTCTTTAAGGCAAGGGTATCCAGTCTCCTCAATATTCAATACAGTATTCGAATTCTTCTCTAGAGCAATAAGACAAGAGAAGAAAATAAAAAGAATACAAAGATAAAAAGAGTCAACGGATATCTTCTTTCAGATCCTGTTATACAAGACCCCTTTATTATTCTAGAAAAACCCTTTGAGAGTTAATTTGAGCAAAATGACAGGAAGGAAAACTAACATACAAGATTTCCTAGCCTCCCTGTATACCGATGAAAAACAGATTGAAAAAAAAATTACTGGAAACCAAATAGTGACAAAAATAAATTAAATACTGGGAATATACACACAGAAGAAGCAAAACCACCTCTACAATACAGTTTTTAAGATAAAAAAGTTAAAGAAAATAGAAGATGGAAATGCCTGCTGGGCTCATGGACTGAAGAACTGATGTGAAAATGGTCATCCTATAATAAAAATTTCAATTATTTTATTTATTTACATTCCAAATATTGACCCCATTACCAGTCACACCTCCGAGAGTTCTTCACCTGATACCCCCTCCCCTTTGCCTATGAGAGAGTGCTCCCCCATCCACCTACCCATCCACCCACACACACCTCAACCCCCTCTCCCCAACATCCTCCTTCCCTGGGGCATTAGGCACATCCTCTGCCAGTGAGACCAGACAAGGCAGTCCTCTGCTACATATGTGCTGGGACTGTAAACCACCCAACCATTAGACTGAGGTTAGGGACCCCTATGGAAGATTTAGGGGAAAGATTGAAGGAGCTGAAGGGGATAGAAGCCCCATAGGAAGACCAACAGTACCAATGTTACTTTGAACAGACAATAAAAAGAAACTGCTAAAAATTTACAGGGATTTGCAAAGATTCAGAAAAAAAACTAAATTCTGAGCAAAACAATATCGCAATCATAATTTTAATAAGCTTCTAAAATAACATTTTTAAAAAAGCTTATCTGTGTCATTGTAAAATAATAATAATTTTAAATGATGATGAAGGGTAAATTTTAGAAACTGCACAAAACTAGGATAATAAAAATTTTAAAGGTAGAGAATACAAGTGGTATGAAGGAGAAAAAGAAATGTAAGGGAGTAAGATGAGCCTACGAAATCTTTATGTGGTAAGAGGAACATCTATGTGGGCACACGAACATGTTTATATCTATCATCACACTAACTTGTCAAATGCCTCTGATTCCTTCTCAGGCATAAATCATAATATATGCAATAAATCAGAACTTACCATACTGTCTAAAGTATAACAAAATAGATAATAACTGAATTTCTAGAAACAATAGAGCAATGGATAATATAATACAGTCCTCATATTTGAAAATATGATAGAAACTTACATAATAAAAACACACTTAAAATTTCATGACAATTTATTATACTTAAACTACATTGTTATATTTGAGAACATGAGTATTTGTAGCATAACTTTAATTTACTCTTTTTGCTGATTTTCTTGTTGTTCTTCATCCAACAACTCTAAGATTATTGTTTGAAGATTTGATATCTTCTTCTAAGAAGCAACAATCACACGGAAGCCGATTGTGCTTGTTTATGGCTTTTCCTGCTTCCTTTAATATCAGTGTGTTACTTTTCTTTGGCATTTGCTTTGCATCTTGAACAAAACGTGGCTATAAAAGATGACTGTACTCATAAGACCTTTGCAAAAAATAGTGTTTCAGATTCTTCTTTTAATTCTAAGTGAATAACTCGTACAGAAAAGAAATTTGAAATCAGTAAAAGATTTAAACAGACTTAAATTGAATAAAATTAACAGTGGATTGTTTTATTATATTCATGTTATTTTGCATAATATTTAGATTTCTAAATGAAACCTAGGTGCTGTAGGACAAAGTCCATATGATACTGTCACACTGAGTTGATCTCATTGCTTATTTTCTCTCTCATTATTTTTCCAATATATTTTTTTAAATCTTTGCAATGTGTTTTGATCATACACACTGCCCTCCCCAATTTCTACTGGATTGAACCCTTTTTTAAAACCATGCAAATTAGTATGCCTCTAGCCATGTGGGGACAACCAGCTGGGGGCTTGCCTTCTAAAAGACACTGAACTTAACTCTCATCATGGAATTATTCAACCACTTTCCCACTGGACATAAAGCTCTACTAACAAGATGCAACCAATACCTGACACCATAGTTGAAGCCAAGAACCTGTGGTAAGACAGATTAGAGACTCCCACAGAAAAGCAACTACTATCATTCTCCTAGCTAGACACAGTGTTAAATGAACTTTGAATAAGTTATCATTATACCCATAAATAAGTGGTACTACATTTTTAAGAAATTACAATTTAATTCTTTTTATACCTAAATAAAACTCCATTGAGCATAGTATACTTTTGTTGTACATGCAATTTGTTTAGTGTGGCCTCTGTGATTTGATATTATTCATAGACAACTTCAGCCATTTTCTAACTTATGTAGGCTCATTGATTCTTATTTTGAAGTTTTCTTCTTTTATGTCAATGCAATGGTAAGAATTACTATATTTTTTAAAAATTAAGTATATTACAACTATGTTTCACTTATTTATACATGATAAACTCATAGCTATCTTAAAAGGATAAATTATGTTTTCCTTAGCAATTCAATTTTCCTCATTTCATTTATTCTACAAATATAAAAATTAATTTCATTTTCACATTATTTTCATGTATTTAAAATCTTAATTGATCTGTTTTGAGTTTATGCATTTTTCTGAAACATTGATTACTGTTCACATAATTTGAGGGTTTTAATCTTTCTGCCACAATGTTCATATTTCATTTGTTTATGTATGAAATAAAACATTATTATTTTTACTATTTCAATTCTTATATTTTATGGCCCAGATTATAGCATATTTCATTTATTCTAAGTGAATGTGAAGACATTTTAAATTCTTCAGTTGTTAGAAGAAAATTTCAATGTATATCAATTATTTTTAATTCACTGATGATGATTCTGAGTTCAATTATGCATTTCTTGATGTTGGACAGATAGTGACCATTTCTAATAACGTGTACTGAACATTCTAACTCTCATATTTGATTGGTCTATAACTCCATTATTTTGCAACAGGGAGGGCATTTATATTTGTTTGTCAATGCCATTGTGAGAATTATGATTTTTTAAAAATTAATACATTAAAATTATGCTTTGTTATATTAATTTATTATTTAGATAAATTTACACTTATATTTAATATTTATATGATTAATTTGTTATTTTGCAATTTTAAAATTGTGAATCTATTTTTCTTACACAAGCTATGAGATTTCATGTATATTCACTTCTAGAATCCTTTCACACTTCTTGTTTTTTTGAGGTAGAGTTGAGATTTATTAGGAAGAAAGCTTAAGGTAGATTTAAACATAGGGATTAATATGTACTTAAGAAAATACATGCCTAAGTGTCATGATTAAATGTTTTAAGACTCATATACATAATTTTGGTATTTTGGGTAGCCTCTGAAGTCACATTGCTTAAAGGATTTCTAAAAGAACTGACTTTTGTTGCTGTTATTTGTTTTATAAATAAGTTATTGAATGATTTCTGTGGAGCTTTTGTTAAAGCGGGTCATAAACATGGAAAGAGGGGTTAAAACATGCCTTCTAATATAAATGGAGTTTATGTTGCTTGTGAGATTGCAAGAAAATAGTAGGCCAATGGTTTGTGAAAGGGAAAAGGCTAGACTTGGTAATATACACTTTGGTCAAAAGCACAATTCATTGCTGCGTTAATATTCTCATTAGAATATCTCTTTATAAATGAAATGCTGTCTTTCCATAGACAAAGTCACAGCACAGTTTGTTAATTGTGCTGGAAGGGGATTGCAATCCCATAGGAAGAACAACATCTGTTGGCAAGACCACCTAGTGCTCTCAGGGACTAGACCACTAACCAAGGAGTGGAGGAAAGGATTCATGGCTCCTGATACATATGTAGTAGAGGATGGACTTGTCTAACATCAATGGGAGGGGAAGCCCTTGGTCCTGTTGAAAATTGATGCTCCAGCATAATGTGATGCTGGAGTGGTGGATGGGTGGGTGGGAAAGCACGCTCCTAGAGGCAAAGGGGTGAGAGGAGAGAGCAGATGTGGGATGGAGAATTTATGGAGGGGTAACTGGGAAGTGGGATGTCATTTAAGATGTAAATGAACAGAAAATTAATTTTAAAAAGCTAAGGAAGATTCAAAAAGCTTAAGTTGCATAGAACTGAGTACATAAACTTCGATAGAATGGGAGAAATATCTCCACAACTTAAGAGGTTTTTGTGAATCAGGTGCTAAAGGAGAAACTAAAACAAATTATGCCTTCATAGCTGAGAAATTTATACAGCTGTCTACCCTAACAACAAGTTTCCAATGTAGGTATAAAGCAGCAGAAGAGAATGTTAGATGTCACCTTCTAGGACTTAGTAATTAAAGTGAATTCAGTGCCTTTCCTGACATTTTGACATTGGCATGTATATGAATCTACTGCAGCTGATAGCTTCAAATTTAGGACAGTTTTGAACTTTTTAAACCTCAGGGTACTTAAAAATGATGCTAGGTTTTTTTTTCCTGTATGCTACAAATAGAAAAACAAAATCAGGATGACTTGATATATTTTTGAAGCAGTTGGCTGAATATTTTAAGCCTACCATTAACAAGTATTGCTCTAAGAAGTATCTCTTTCAAAACACTCATTTTCATCAGCCTTAGACATGGTCATCCTGCGGATGTGATATATGATTGGAAGGATGGGATTCACATCAATTACTTGAGCAAAAGCACAGAATGTCCATTCTACAACTCACACATCGGAAAATCAAGTTCATCTTTAAATTCTTTCAATTCTTGAAAATTGTGATTTGCAAGGATGCAGTTTCTATAAATAGTGATTTGGCTAATATATCTGTGTATAAGTAAATCACAAGAACCATTTGCTAGCTTAGATGTCACTAAATATATTCATGATTTTTGACCAGTGGTCAAAATAAAGAAGATTTTGTGAAACTATAGACATTAACAATATGTGTGATATAAAAATGAGCAAACTAGAATCATAAGTGAAACCAACCTTGAGTCCAGAGTATTTTTCTTCTGTCTTTAGACAATTGTGCAGATGTGCAGCTACTTCTTAGAGAGAGAGGGAACAATACTAATTCTGTGACAATGACTCTACTCTCGGGAAAGATTCATGTGAAGATATTTTGTATGACAAAAGCATTATGAATATTACATAAACTTATTTTAAAATGTAGTGACAGGTTCTGAAAGGGTTGAGTCTAATTTTGAAAGAAGGTGTGCCCTTGTTAAAATGTTGTCAACTACCACAGCAAGAAACATGAAAAAAAATTCCCTGAATAAAATGAAGTAGCAAGTTTCCTCATTTTTGTAAGAAGTTGTCAAAGTCATGGTAACTTTCAACATCCATGACTCTAGTCATTTATTGTCATTAATGTCATTGCAAGACCTTCTAGAGGCTTGCTAAACGCCCATTATATTTTTATGATGATCTTTATAACTATTTGCTTACATTAAAATGTCAGTATTGATATTTTGGCTATAACTTCACATCTTATGAGAGTCACTTAAAGAATTAGTATTGTATACTAGTGACGATTATTACAAGAATTTTTGGGGGGAAGGGAGACGTAGATTGAGAGGGAGTATGTGAACTGCTTGGGGAAGACACGCTTGGATTATGAACATAAAAATCCAGTACAGAGTAGTCCAATTCAGAAGAAAAATATGAGGGAACAGAAAACTGATTTTCTGGCTAGCCTATCATTCTGTCATTATTTCCTTCAAATTGAAACATTCACTCTTAGAGAGATCATAAATATTCAGAAAACTCAGAAAGCTCACAAATGTTAAGGACTCAGAAAGAAATCTGAGGCTTAAAAGGATTTTCCGAAGGATTTTCCTAGGGTTATATAAGCACTTACAACTGATTAGTAGAAGGATAATCTGGCTGTTTGGGCTGTTAACAAGTTATATAAGGAAGTCCAAGGATGTAGTTTTATCCACTGTAAGCTGTGGTAGAGGAATGAGGTATCTTTCTTCTATTTATTTTTAAAATAACTTTTTAATTTACTGTTCAAAAATTCATACAAATATTTTAATATTTTTTCATCTTCTAAAAGACCTTTCCCCATCTCCTCACCCATGCAACATTATGTTCTTTCTCTGAGAAAAGAAAAGAAAACAAAACAATGTAGAAAGATTTTATTCCAGCAACATGTCTACTCTGACTTCAATACCTATGTGCCCTAATCTGAAACAATAAATGGTAAATCAGATTATAGAGAGAAACATACATGTTTGAATGCAGACAAAGTGATGAATTAGAGACAGATTTGACAGAATGGGATATTTCCAACTCTCATGAGAAGAGAAAAAAGAAAAGTTACTTGAGAGAATGGGGGGGGGGAGAAAAGGAGGGAGGGAGGGAGGGAAAAAGAGAGAGACAGAAAGAGAGAGGGAGACAGAGAGAGGGAGGGAGGGAGAAATAGAGGGAGAGAGGGAGGGAGAAAAGGAGGGAGGGAAAGAGAGAGAGAAGG
>NW_021604567.1:9573025-9598753 GCF_004785775.1 Grammomys surdaster | reverse complement strand
GAGGGAGGGAGGGAGAGAAAGAGAGAGAGAGAGAGAGAGAGAGAGAGAGAGAGAGAGAGAGAGAGAGAGCGAGCAGTTTTACTGGAAGAGTTTTGTAAAGACAGTTTTAAGAGAGAACAAGCTAGACACAAGCAAAGACAGAACTAACCAGAAAATGAGACAGATCCAGATTAGAACAGATCACTAGAATTAGTTTGAGGCTAAGCCTAGCAATTCATTCAGAATTGAAAGAAGCCAATGTGAGTTACTCAGCTTGAAAAGGAGTTTGAGCCAGAACAGCTGAGGTAAAGCCAAATAGCACAGAAGGAGCTAGAAAGGATGAGGTAATTCAGCAACATGCTTTTTTACATAGGCGTCCATGAGCAGGTGTGGCCCCAATTAAAAGGTACATAGTCCCACCTTAAAAGATCTGGGTAAAAGGTTTCTTCCTATTTCCAAGACCCAGATTAGAAGTGAGTCTTCCTACTTCAAATGATTTAAGTAAGAAAAAATAAAATATCTCACAACTATTTCTTTTAGTTAATTACAGATGTAGTCAGACAACCAAGAATAGCCATCACTCCTAGCTTGCACCGAAATGTCAAAAACTAACCAGTTTTGATGAGCTAAGCAGAGACTTTTAAATACCTACCTAACTCAAATTCCATCTTATTATTGATAGCAATTTATTGTCATGATGATTATATTGGGAAGTTTCCCTGTATGTAGTCAGGATTTCAATCACTGACAATCTTAAAGGGACTCATTGTTACTTTTATATCTCTAGAACAAAGGGATTATTTGCAAAATAAAGTAGTCCCAAAATGTTGAAAACTATGGCTGAGTTTTTGTATTATATGATAGTTTTACTCTTCATAGAGATAACACAAGTATTATAAAATAATACGTTCTCTGCTTATATTGGAGACCAGTGGAGAAGCTCTTTGAGTGGGTGGTGAGATGTCCTGAGTCCTTGTCAGCATCCAGGAGAGACAGTTGATTAATCCTGTACTTTGTTTATCAGTCTTTTCTTTTGCATAAATATTTCCCTGAGGTTATAATAACACTGGGCAAGTAGGATCTGGTCCAACAGCTAACCAGCCCGTTTCTGAAGACTCAGTGGATGTTTGCAGAATAACAACCTTATGAGCGTAGCATGTGGGCAAATGTGTTCCCTAGCCATTGTGGACACTTGAGAAGTGGGAGTGTTAATTCATACTTGGTTTAAAAAGTTTTCTTTGCCTCCTTACTGTCAGATAAGCATAAAATGCTTTTCACAAGAGAACCAAACTGCTGAGTGCTAAGTTTCTTACCTTTCGCCAGGTCTACATCTGGTAGACATCAGGTTGCTATGGGAATGCGCAGCTGAGCCTGGGCAGCAGAGGCAACCAGCCAACTCCTGCGGAGTCGCAGCCTTGCAAGGCATTCATGTTCAGCAGATATGTCTCCTGGTGGTTTGTGTGGAGTGCACTAGATCCCAGTTTCCTTATGCACATGAAAAGTTCAGCTGCTTTGATGTTTCCACTGAAGTAAAGGTTAAAGCCTCTTTTCCGTGAATTAAGGTGCAGGTGTTCAGAGAGATTCTGTTTCTACTGTACTTGTGTGAACTGTACTGGGAATGTAGTTTGCACACCGTTTCCTGAAGAATCTTTGATAGCCTGTAAACCACCAGCTTTAAAAAAAATCTTCATTCGTTTTTCCTCTAATTCTTCTAATAAAGAATTGTCCTAAGGAAATAAGGGGAAAGATCCTTATAAAATTAGTTGTCACAATGAAATCCATTAATATGTATAATTAATATGAATTAATAGTTATAATTTTAACAAAGAAATTTTGGGGGAGAAAATAACCATTAAATAGTTTTAAAAAGTGTAAAAGAATATATAATTTAACAATCTAATGGTAAATGAGCAGTTAGAGAGACAATGCCCGTGAAACAGAAACTGATGATGCTGTTCTTAAGACAGAGTCTCATAATAGCTTAGGGTATTCTTATACTTGGCATACTCTTGCCAGAGCCTTCTTAATGCAGAGTTTACAGTGTGTGCCACCACATCCAGCTTATGAAGGATTTTTAATAATAGGGAAAAAGCAATGTAAAAACAATGTTAGGTATAAATGATACAGGGTGGCTACATATGTATGTTACCGCTTAAAAAATGTATAGGTACATATTTCTATATCTTAGTAAGTATAAAAAAAAAGCAGCAGGCCCTGATCTTGAGAGATTTCCATGTTTATCCTTAAATATGTTTTACTTCAATAACCAGAATAATTAAATGGTCTGTCTTAATCAGGGGTCATAGCCCCTCGTTTCCATGAGAATACTAAGTGCTGCTAGAGAGCTGGGTGCAGGAAGTGAGCCAGCAGAACATCTGGAGCTCTTATCTGCAGCACTGGCCACTCAACTGGTGTTGCACTGCTACCAGAAGGGTATTGGTTTATTTACTCATTCTCTAAACCATACATGCTTGTTAAAGGAAAATCCAAAATCACGTGCAGACTGTCTTCTCCTGGTTTTCATCTTGGCTCTCCACCTACTTCGTAACAGTGATGAAACATTTCCTTTATCTGTGAAGATTTGGGTTTTGATGTTTTGTTTTATTTTGTTTTTGTTTTGTTTTCTTTCCAGGTTTCCATGGCTTTGCACACATTAGAATTAAGATGAAGTTCAAGTGTATGCTTGCCGTGCAAATTCTTATAGCCCGTGGGGCACTGGAAATAAAAGTTTCTAGTACTATCCTACCTGTATTATTGTATGAAAGGATGTGACATGTGCATTTCCAAATCACCTCTATGGTCTTTAGTAATTAAACAGCACGTATAATTCATTGTATAGAATTATGCAAAATTACTCTTAGTATTAGACTCCTCATTAGCCAGATTGTTCATTCTATTTTAATAGCTGGCTTGTTGTCAGGCAACTAGAACAGAGTAAATTGGCCAAGTGGTATAGCCCACCTCCAGTTTGTCTCTGCTGTCCTTTACAGACATAAGCAGCAAATGGGCTTACATGGTCCCAATTCAATTAAAAATTAATGCTGGCTTTGGTGTTGAAGCCTGGCTTTCTCATTCTCTAAACCCATACATGTTTGCTAAAGGAAAATCCAGAATATCTATTTCATAACAAAAGAGCCACAAAAGAAACTAAAAAAGAACAAACTATTCTATTACCACCAATCATATAATCAGGTTATCATTTGACTCTTTCAAACTTTTCTTAAGGTATAGATATTATCTCAAAATTTACAAGATAACAAAGTATGTAAAAACTTTCTGTTGTGATACTTGCAGTCATATAGAATAGTAACTAGTTCAAGAAATACGCTTCATCTAGCTTTCTGTATATGCTTTCAGGTTTGTGTCTGGAGCAGGTAACTAGGAACAAAATTGGTGTACCTCAGATGTACTTAATAGATTATAATCCTCAAACCTTTCCGAGATCTGATGGATATGGCATTTAAAATGTATGAGTTTTTTTATTACCTTTCCTAAACTTCGAGGTCTACAATAAACTGAATTTTCCAAAAAGATGATGGGGCCCTGCAACATTGGATCCACCTGGATTGCAGTAACACTAACAACTGGATGAAACTGTCCCATGCCGCTTCTGCTGCCAAATTCTACAAAGATTTTGGGCTGACTGCTATTTTCTACCTAGCCATGGTTATCAGTAAACTGACAAATATAACCCAAAGGTCAGCTTTGGATTACAAACTGCTTAGGACTTAAATTGCTGAGTTCATATGAGACTGACAGGAGCATTTTGCAAAACTTTGAAATCAAAAACACTTAATTGTGAAACTGCTAAATATAGGCTGCACATTGTTTAAAGCTTGGCAGAAATAGCTTCATTATTGTGAATAGTTCTGTTATGTTAGAGTGAAAATCTTTTCTTTTTATTTCAATGATAAGAGAGACACATTGCAGGATGTTTGATCACACTGTGAACCCCAAGATTGTGTTATTTACTGGAAAAACCTGTTTCTAGCTGTGGTGTGATTAAGAACTAGCACACACCTGTAATCCAAGAGCTCTCTGTTTATACAAATAACACTTTCTCACCCTGAGTGGATGTGTCTGTGTGCTACTATGGTTAATACCCATCAAAATCTATGACTTTATGTTATGAATGTGATCGTGTCCTTTCATGTGTCTTAGGACAATTCAGATTCAGTATACATTTTACTCTTTCACTTATTCTAAATATTCTGCTTATGAACTCAATGATATCCCTTTCTTGAAATCATTAGTTCTCAAATATTGTAGTCATTTTGCCAACAAAGGCATGTGAACCAATCAATCAAATACATCACCAATATACAATTGTATCTAATATAGATTTGTTTATTCTGGAAACCATGAACAATGTGTAATTGATTTTAAACTTTGTCTTATATTTAGTTGTCCACAGCAAATACTTTAGAGCTAAACTATCCATCAGGCAAGTTATATTGCAAAGCTAGATTTTATAGTGATGATCTGATACTGAAGGCACTGTATCTTTAAATTAAGGCTCTGCATGATTTTCAATAAGAAAATGATTTTAAATAAAGTAGAGTTATGTTGTTGCGAGTTAATTACTAGTTGATATGTCACTTTATTTGACATTATGATCATAAGATTGCTAACCATACGCCAATATTCCAAGGATGAGTAAAAGTAGAGGACTCCTTGAGGAAAATCTCCTGACAGGAAATATGTGTAAAATTACTTCAGTTACCAGATTTCTCCAAATCTTTGCTCTTCCACACAGACTAAAGAATTTACATGCACACAGTACAATAGTTCATTACAACACACTGTATACCAGAGTAAAAATTCAGATGGGTCAGTGTATACCTTCAAACTGAAATGATGTGTTGCTTTCTTGTGTTTAATGGATGATGAAGAAGATGAACACACACACACACACACACATGTATTCATGTATGTGAATATAGTAGCATGCTTGTCAGAGCACAGTTGAGGGGATTCAGAAGACAACTGCCAGCTGACTGTCCTTACTTGTGCTGTCCACCTTGTACTTCTGTATGCTGATTTGCTGACCACAAACTGCTGGATATCATTTCTTATTCACCTCTCACTTATCTTTATCAGGCACATGTTTTGCAGTGTAAAAACATTTATATTGGTCTTGATTATCCAAATGTCAGGTTTTATGGTTGTATAGCAAGTGTATTTACACAAGGAGTCCAAGACAATACACCAGTCCTGAAAACGAAAATGTTTTAAACTTGCAACTTATTGTTAAAATAGGATTGTGGAATCTTGGGAAATCTTAATTTCAATTATAGGGATTGTGGTATGACCAAATGGGTCTGAAATAAAGAAAATAATGCCTTATGTATTTTTTCTCTAATCACCACCTTGTTTTTCTAAAAACATAGAAAGGCTCTCACACACATATCCACATATACACAGACACATAATGGGTGACTAGAATGAAAACAATTTAATATCATAGATAAAAAGATGTATAAATAAATATATAAGCTATTTGGAGAGAACACTATCTCATTATTAACATCTTTCATTTACTTATTAACCATACCATATTCAAAACTCTGACCACTAACTGTTGCTGTCTGAAAGAACTACATGGACAAAGAAATGGAGAAGAGACTGAGGTAAGGAGGTCCAGTGACAGGCCCAAATTGGGATCTAGATCAAGAGGAGGCCCCAAGGCCTGACATTATTACTGATGATATGGAGCAATCATCAAAAGGGGCCTATCATGACTGCCCTCCAAAAAACCTGACAGGCAGCTGAAAGAGTCAGATGCAGATATTTGCACCCAACAGAACAGAAGCTGGTAAGCCCTGTAATTGAATGAGAGAAAAGCTGGAAGAAGCTGAGGAGGAGGGTGACCCTGGAAGAGGACCAGCAGTCTCAATTAGCCTGGACTCCGGAGATTTCTCAGACACTGGACCACCAACCAGGCAGCATACCCTAGCTGATATAGGCCCCAACACATACATAGCAGAGAACTGCTGGGTCTAGACTCAGTCAGAGAAGATGTACCTAACCTTCGAGAGACTGAAGTGTCTAGGGAGTGAGGAGGTCTGGTGGGGTTCGGTGTTAGGGGGACTTCCTTGTAGAGACAGGGGAGGAGGTATGGGATATGGAACAGTTACAGACTAGACTGGGAGGGGGATAAAATATGGATTGTAAAAAAATTAAATAAAAATTTTAAAAAGAATAAGAAAATAGACCATATTTTGCATGTAATTTAATATAATTAGGTAGAAACAGTTTTTCAATAAAATAATAATCATTTTAAAATGAATGCTATGTATGTGAAATTTTAGGAATTTAAAAAAAAACAGTAAGCTGACAACATGTCTAAATCATCTATTTAAAATAAATAAAATGGCTTGTTTCTATCAATAAAGGATATTCAATAATCACCTTATGAGTTCTCTACACTGGCTATAAATCAAGCATAGATTAGCACTAACGAAGTTCAGTAATTGAAGCAAATGTTAATTTGACATTACCAATCCCATTAACCTTTTACTTTATTTTAGCTATGCACCAACCTTTATATTTGTGAGACAGTGACCACTCTTCCCATCAAGTTTACTAAATGATTATTATTTCTTCAAATTGACAATAATTTTACCAGATACCCACTACTGATTTATGTGATTAATTCAAAGAAGTTATATAAATATTGAAGCTATATTTTACTTGTTTTACAGATTTTTAATTATAAAATAACCAAATATGTATGTAATTAATCAAATATTCAATTGCTAAATTGCATCTCTGAAAAGAAAACTATGTTCTCATCATCATCCCAATGAGTTCAGACATTCAATACCTAAGCTGTTACAATAAAGATTCACAACAAAGGCTGTCAAAGGAATATCCAGGCTTTCAGCTTCAGACTAATGCTACCTCCTTTAGTTCTTTGTTTGAGGCTTCTAAGTTATAGAACTGACAAGATATTAATTTCCTTTACTCAGTAAGTTTGTAGACAGCCATTGTGTGACTCCCAAGAATCATGTAAAGGAATCTACTAAACACTTTTCTTGCATTTGTGTGGGTGTATAGTTTGTTAATTTCTTCCAGACATCCTCAATAAATTATATATGGTAACATCTAGATATAGATATAGAGATAGATAAATAGATATAGATACATAGATGTGTATATTTCATTTTTAGTTTAACTTTATTCTATAAATACACTTACATCATGTTTTCCAACTTCTCCCAGATGCTACTCAGCTGCCTACCCTCTCTCTTATGTCCATGTTCCCCATCTCTTTCATTCTTTCTCTCAAAAAAAATGGATTTCAAAACAAAATAACAAAAGAATCTATAATATAAAAATAAAGCCTCTCACCCAAAACAGTGCAGCCTCTGACATACACATAAAAATGAAATTTCTTTTGTGTTTACCAACATCTCTTAGGGACTGGAACTACTCTGGATTATGGTTGATGTAGCAATGATACTACATTGGAGAAAATACGCATGTGTCAGTAGGAAGTAGCTTCTTAGGTAGACGTGCATATTTTATCTTCTTCTTTCTAGGGGTAAGATTATATCTGGCTTAGTCATTAAGGCTATTCACATGCTCCTACAATCTCTGTGAGTTTCATATGTGCCTAAGTCTTGTTATTTCTGCAAGATGCTTTTGATCTGTAATTATCAAGAACTACTGGGTTTTACAGTCTTTCACTTATCTATAGAATTCTGAACTTTGAAGGAAGTAAATTAGTAAAGATATTCCATTTAAGATTGACTGTTTCAAAGTCTCTAACTCTCTATGTATTGTCTGTTTGTGGATGCTTAAGTCAATTATCAACTACTACAATAATAAGCTTTGCTGAGGAAGTTTGAGTAACGTACTGAGCTACAGGTATGACAATATGTCATTAGGAGTGATTAGATTGCTCTATTCATTTGGTATAGTGATAGTAGTAGATTTTTTTTACTGAAGCCTATTTTCTAACTAAAGTCATTTTGACCACTTCAACAGTGTGTGTTGTACCTCAGAGAGTATGCTTAAGTACAGTCCAATAATGGTCCCCAAACGTGTGTTCCACTACTGCACCAATATATCTTGCTGTCAGGCCATTGCTATTTGTCACAGGGTTTACACCTGGATAACATTGATGATTACATTTCACCTCTGAAAGTGTGCAGAGAAGTTTCCAGAACTATGTGCAATAGTCAATAGAGAATAACTTCTACTTAAGCACCAGCTCAACTTCTGTTTGTTTAGTGACATTTCACCTCTGAATGTGTACAGAGTAGTTACCAGAATTGTGGGCAATAGTCAACAGAGAATAACTTCTACTTAGGCGCCAGCTTGACTTCTGTTTGTTCAGTAACATAAGTAAGTGCTGTCCTGATCAAAATGGGCTTAAGATCACTGTCTTTGCATCTCTTAATTTATTCAGTTTCATAATGAAAATTAACAATCACAATTTTCAGAGGCAGGTTGGTGGTTTTGTGTATAATTTTTAGAGGCATTTTTGGTAATGTTGCAACTTTCATATTTTTCTGACACATATATTTTGTGGATTTTTAAATTGATTTCTAAAAACATTTCATGAATGAGTACTGTATTCTTTCCACTCTTCTCCACTCTAAACCACTATTTTGAACCCCACCTTTCTTAAATCTGTGACCTTTCCTTATACAAACACCCATGCACACAAACGTATCTGAGTACATTTCCCATTACTCATGTATTTACAAATAACAACTTTGAAGAAGATAAGATATGCTATGAAGAAGATATAGATTTTTTAATTGAACTCTATTAACAAACACTAACTTAAATGATTGGATTATACAGTTGTGGAGACCATTCCCAATGGACATGTCTGCCACCTAACTTCTGCATATAACGCTCAGGGATTATTGCAGAAGAGAAGGCAGAAAAAATGTAAAAATCAGAGGAATAGGAAGTTTTTCTGAGATTGTGTTTTCTAGTAATGTCAGAATCTACCCTTATAAATTCTTACCATTATGACTTCCTAAATCTGAGCTAGAAAAAAGACAACAAGAGATTTTCTGATGGAACTGGTGAAAGATAAGATGACCTCGTTTTTAGACTATGAAAACTATGGAAATGTAATGAATACCGAGAGCATAAGAGATAGACTTTCCCATGGAAGAGGGCAGCAGTTGGTAAAAAAAAAAAAAAAAAAAAAAACCTAACTGGTCAGCCCTGAAAACACATACATACATGTGCTCCAAACATATGATCTGTATATAATCTATTCTATTTTAATGACTACTCCTCTTCTATTTGTTGATATATCCTCAGCATTTATTTATGAATCATCCTATGTTTTATAATTCAGAAAATTTTATTTCAATACACTATTCTTTTAGTAGATAAATGGGCACATTATCTGGATGATCTTCAGGTGACCATAAAATAATTGCAATGAAAGGCACATAATATTCTCATTTGATTTATACTGTTCATTGAAATCAGTTCTTTTCTATTACTTCAAATAGTTTTCCTAATTTTCTGGCTATGAGTGAGCCAAATGTAGACACACTTCTAGGCAATGTGAACAAGTCGTTAATTCTCAGTTATGTCTAAAAGTGCTAATATCCTATCAAGCAGAGCTCTGTGATACTGTGATCACCAAAGAATGTATTTGCTGTCAGCAGCCTCAATGCTTGACACTAAGTACATAAATCAGACAATTGCAAGAGTTAACAATGCCCAAGTATGAATTTCCACTGTTTGACATATAATGTGAATAATGAGCTTCTCAAAAATGATAAATTAAGAAGAAAGTAGAAAAGATGTTTTATTCAGCTGAGGATGAATCAAGAGAAATTTTTTGGGTTGATGATGCTTTATTAAAGATTTCGATGTACAAAACAAATTTACATGACATAAATTTCACTTGAAATTTTGTTTTCCTATCATAACTCTTTCTAAAGCTTCTTTCTACTGAATTAGTAGTTATATCTCCTGAGAGAGGTTTTATAACGCACTAAATTAAATTATGAAGAATGACTTCTTTATTCATTCTTTAAAAGAGAAGAAGTATTTCTCTGGTTGCTATGACTATTCTTAACAACTCCCAACATATTACTTCCATTATAAGCATAAATGTTTTTTTTACTAATCCATAAATTGGAATACTTCAATGTCTCATGCAATGTGACATGATATTTATTCATTTACTTAAATCACACAATGATAATTTTGAATCATGCTATGTAATAGTATTATCACTTTACTATGTCTTAGAATAGTTAAGTGACTTGGCAACGGGGAAAGGAGATAACATTTGAAATGTAAATAAAGAAAATAAACAATAAAAAATAACAAAAAATTTAACTACATTACTGATTACTTCTAAGTCTATACATGCCAGAAGAAAAATCCAAATACTTAAGTCACTATTGTGCATGTAATATATAACCACAAAAGTTCTGTCCCTATCACTATAAGGTGTGTATAACAGTTTACACAGATGAATAAATTAAATTTCAGTAGCATCTATATCAAAGTACAAGCTATTTCTCATTTAGTTATTGTCTTGGTTTCTCCTTTTTTTGATGTTGTTGATATTATAAAGGCTGAAGTTTCTAAACAGACAATATACTATAAGAAAGTACAAAGTTGGACAACTAGCACAATCCAAGTAGTTCTGGTGAAGTGGAATACAAATGGGTAGAGAAGAACAGAACTGAGAATTGGTCTTTACAAATAATCTCCAGACAACTTAATCTTTCAAAGTAGTGTATTTTTATAGCCTTTTAAAATTTGTTGTTGTTGGTGGTGGTTGTTGTTTTGCTTTGTTTTAGACTAGGTTTCTTTTTGTAGACCTGTCCACTCTCCAACTTTTTCAGTAGACTGTGATTACCTCAAACTCAGAAAACTGCCTGTTTCTGCTTCTCAAGTTCTTGCGTTAAAAGCATTGAGCTCCATAGCACTGTTTTGACCGTCTTTTTATACACAAGAGAAAACTCTATATAGAGAAAAGAAGATGGAATATGTTTCTATTCTAATATAAGAGTCTTTCATATATACAAACGTAACAGTGCAGAGTTATGGTTTAATATATTATTAATACTGACAAGGTCTATCCAAATTCATTTAGTTCATATGTGTATTTGAATATTTTATTCTCCTACATAATATTAATAAATTTATTCAATAGGACCACATTATTAATCTCGCTGATTTCAGCCTTCAAATATCATTTTACTTGCATGATATTTACATGGGAAATTTGTTCCTGATTAGTAATATGATCAATGTGAAATTAAGCCTGGAAAATGTGGCAGGAGATCATTGATTTATGAAAGTAAAATCATAAAATTGAAATAGTATTACTTTAAAAATAATTTTATTATTTTCTTAATATTACCAAGTGCAATTCTTTCAAGAAAGTCTCCAAACATCCTTTGGAAAGTGTACAATAAAATGTAATGGAAATTTAGGATAGTACCTTATGAAGTTTGCATATCATTAAGGAGTCTAGGGAAAACATGACTATGACAAATATGATATGTTGGCAATACATAACTTATTAGTTAATGTGAATCTGAAAACATTAAAATGAGTTTTTATGACTATATGATGACTTATACCATGACATGTAATGAGATTCTCTTGTCAAAAATAGAAAGTCTCATACTTGCTTTTCCATGTCTTTCAGCAATCTATTTTATCACAGTACATTCATGGTGTTGTGTCTTCCTTGGATCTGGCTTGTGATAGTTTTACATGTGCTTCTGTTTGACTATCATCTTGACTTATATCACTTTCATTTTCAACTTATTGTGATATTTCTAAAGGTTTAAAACATGTTCTAAAATTTTTCAGAAGAATGAATCCATAATTTATTACTGCTATTCTTTATATTTTATGTCTACATAAATAGAATTAGCATGTCTAGTTCAACTCAAATATAAAATAATAATGAGTAAAGAAATATGGAAGCAGAGTTTGTGAAGAGAAGTAGATAGTGTTAGTGAGAAAGCATAATTAGAATATATTTAATATATGTGTGATCTGAAATATTATAAATAAAATTTAATTTAAAAAAGAAAACTAAGTTCAACTGAATATCCCTAAACACATTCTAACTACTCAGAAAAAAAGGGTTTGTAAATGGTTATAATTTAATATTACCCATAGTAAGTACAGACTAAGCACTTTCTTTAAATCAATGATAATATGATCAAGATTTTGGATTGACATGCGTAATCAGTTATTCACTTTATCAAATTTGTTAGCAATCCTTGCTCTATAAATAAACTTTATGTTTCAGCAAGTCAAATTTTTAATGTTTAAATGTAAGTTAATACATATCATTTGTTCTATTTTTTACAAATCGACTTTCCATTTATTCAAACCTGGTTACTGTACATGAAATACACAGTGACAATTTTCATAAAATTTTCTCAGTATTTCATATTGATTGCAGTGCAAATAGAGTATTCTCATGTTTAGAGATTATAGACAGATAGCTGAGTAACTGTAGCAGCCATGTATTTGTCATCTCAGTATGTTATTAATTTGTCAGAATAGTTTCTGTGCATATTTTGAAAGACATTAAGATTGTAAACTTTTCATTTAGTTTATATCAAGTTTAAGCAGTTCAAAATATACTCTCAGCAAGCATAATTAGATGGCAGTTTAGAAAATTACTTTCGCATATAAATAGAACAAATCTAAGTCAAATGAACACGGAAAAACATGAATGGCTAATAAAACTCCATTTATATGCTGAGCAGTGATAATTTGGAATAAGCTTGATTTTGAAGTGAATTATGCTATTTGAAGTTAAATACATAAAGAAACAAGCCTTTTACTTTTATGTTGAAATATTTTCAACTCAAGTATCTTTGAAATAATTATGACCTGAATGGAAAATAACCTTTTCCAAGGACTGAAAATATGAAATTGATTATCATATAATTAAATAATAACAGCATCTGTGGACAAAACAAACATTCTTACCTGTCATATCCTAAAACAGTGGATCAAAATGATTTGCCAGGTTTCATTAATTTATATGAAGTGTGTGTAGAGAAATAGATTTCTGGCAGGACATCTACCTAAATTTGACAAAAGTATTAGGAAGTTGCTATGCTAAACTTTAGCAAAAAGAGCTTCATGCAATCATATGGAAGTTATGTGTTTATGAAGGTTCCTATTAATTATCGTCTTCACAGAAACTAGACACACGTGAAAGCCAGGTCCCTAGGCTTTTGAGTGAAAAATTATTTAGCTTTTAGTCATGCCAATGAATGATTGTTTGCTTACGTCTACCATGAATAAGACTATTTCTGAAATAGCATGCTGGACTTTCCAGAGAAAGGAAAGTGAGCAGAAGGATGCATTTATTTACCTTATGCTGGCTGACTTTAGATGGGACACAGCCATCTGCAATGCATTGTTCCCTTGACTTCCATGCTACAACTGACAGTATAGTAACTGTGAACCTCAATAAGTGTTTTTGCTAGGAAATTTTACTGAACCAGTAGGAAAAGAATATGAATTAATTCTTTCATGGCAAAAATGGAAGCAATAAAATATGTTAATTTCATATTAAATGTGTCTTAATATATTCATTATTATAAGGAAATTAAAGTGTAAATGTTGAAGTTTATTCATGAATATTGGTAAATTGAGGAGACAGTTTAGAGGCATTTGGATTTTTGCAAAATGTGATTTAAGTCGTAACTAGAGTATTAAAAGCTATCTGCTTAAAGTAGCACTAAGAATAATATTTAATGGCAAAAATATTGAAAATTATGAAAAATAAGAATTATGTTTTAAAATGTCATTACAAAAAGTGTTCATTTTTTTGTTTTGTTTTGTTTTGTTTTGTTTTGTTTTGTTTTGCTGGGGCAGACTCCTAGCTGGTTGCTCCTGTGAAGACACCATATCCTGATCCATCCACTGTACTCAGATCAGCAGGTAAGAACCCTCTCCCACAACTGGAAGCCCCAGAGCTGAATCTTGGAGTCTAAAGCACTCAGACCTCCATCCACCCACATCATCTTCCAAAACCCTGCCCTACCAAATACCACTCCCTTTCTACACCTCACTTGGTCCTTTTTGCTGTGGCAGATTCCTAGATGGTCTGTTCCCGGGAAGACACCATATCCTGATGCATCCTAGAGGAACCATTGTACTCAGAACAGCAGGAAAAAAACACTGCTATCCCAGCAGCTGGGGATCAGCTGCACTCAGAGTAGTTGAGGAAGCTAGACTACCAGGGGTTCTAACAGGCCCATGATCATAGAATTTTAGGATCCCAAAGGCAGCCTGAGTCTCAGGAGTTCTTTCACCCATGACCTCAGGACCCTATAATCACAGAGACAGCTGAACTCTGAGGAGTTCTGACACAGCCAAAATAACAGGAGCGACAGGCTCCAGTCAAAGACAGTGAGTGTAGGTAGAACCAGAGATAACCAGATGGCAAAAGGCAAGCTCAAAAACATAAGCAACAGAAACTAAGGTTATCTAGCCTCATTAGAACCCAGTTTCCTACCGTAGCAAGTACTGTATACCCCATGACACCAGCAAAACAAGATTCAGATTTAAATCACTTCTCATGTTGATGATGGAGGAATTTAAGAAGGACATAAGTAATTCCCTTAAAGAAATACAGGAGAACACAGGTAAATATGTAGAAGACCTTAAAGAGGAAACACAAAAAAATCCTTTAAAGAATTAAAAGAAAACACAAACAAACAGGTAAAATAATTAAACAAAACCATCCAGGATCTAAAAATGGAAGTAGAAACAATAAAGAAATCCCAAAGAGGGACTACCCTGGATATAGAAAACCTAGAAAAGAGATCAGGAATCATAGACACAAGCATTACAAACAGAATACAAGAGATAGAAGAGAGAATTTCATGTGCAGAAGACACTATAGAAAAGATTGACACAACTGTCAAAGTAAATGCAAAATCCAAAAAGCTCCTAACCCAAAACATCCAAGAAATCTGGGACACAATGAGAAGACCAAACCTAAGGATAATAGGTATGGATGGGAGTGAAGATTCCTAACTTAAAGGGCCAATACATATCTTCAACAAAATTATAGAAGAAAACGTCCCTAATCTAAAGAAAGAGATTCCCATGAACATACAGGAAACCTACAGAACTCCAAATAGACTAAACCAGAAATGAAATTTATCCCATCACATAATAATCAAAACATCAAATGCACAAAACAAAGAAAGAAGGTTTTATTAGCATTAAGAGAATAATGTCAAGAAACTTATAAAGGCATACCTAGAAAAATTACACCAGACCTCTCACCAGCGACTGTAAAAGCCAGAAGATCCTGGACTGATGTCATAGAGATCCAAGGGAACACAAATGCCAGCACAGACTACAATACCCACCAAAACTCTCAATTACTATAGATGGAGAAACCAAGATATTCCATGACAAAACCAAATTTATACAATATCTTTCCATTAATCAAGCCCTACAAAAGATAATAGATGGAAAACTCCAGCACAAGAAGAAGAGAAACTACAACCTAGAAAAAGCAAGAAAGTAATCTTTCAACAAACTCAAAGGAAGATGCCTTCACAAACATAATTCCATCTCTAATACAAAATAACAGAAAACAACAATCACTTTTCCTTAATATCTCTTAACATTAATGGACTAAATTCCCCAATAAAAAGACATAGACTAATAGACTGGGTTTGTTAACACGACCTAGCATACTATGCTGCATACAGGAAATGCACATCAGTGACAAAGATAGACACTACTCAGAGTAAAGGATTGGAAAACAATTTTTCAAGCAAATGGTCCCAAGAAACAAGCTGGAGTAGCCATTCAAATATCAAATAAAATTGACTTTCAACCAAATGTTATCAAAAAAGATAAGGAAAGACACTTCATACTTGTCAAAAATCTACCAAGATGTACTCTCTGAATATCTATGCTCCAAATGCAAGGGCACCCACATCCATAAAAGAAACTTTACTAAAGCTCAGAGCACACATTGCACCTCAAACAATATTAGTGGGTGATTTTAACTCCTCACTCTCAGCAATGGACAGATCATGGAAACAGAAACTAAACAGAGATACAACGAAACTAACAGAAGTCATGAACCAAATGGATTTAACAGATATCTATAGAAAATTTCATCCTAAAACAAAAGAATATACCTTTTTCTCAGCACCTCATGGTAGCTTCTCCAAAATAGACCATATAATTTGTCACAAAAGAGGCCTCAACAGACACAAAAAGATTGAAATAATCTCTAGCATCCTATCAGATCACCATGGACTAAGCCTGGTCTTCAATAATGAGAAAAGCAAGAGATAGTCCACATACACATGGAAACTGAACAATGCTCTAGTCAATGACAACTTGGTCAAGGAAGAAATAAATAAAGAAAAGAAAAACCTTTTATAATTTAATGAAAATGAAGGCATATCATACCAAAACTTGTGGGACACAATGAAAGCAGTGCTAAGAGAAAAACACATAGCTCTAAGTGCTTACAAAAAGAAAATGGGGAGCACTAGCAGCTTGACAACACACCTGAAATCTCTAGAACAAAAAGAAGCAAATACAGCAAGAGGAGTAGACGGCAGAAAATAATCAAACTCAGAGCTGAAATCAACCAAGTATACACAAAAAAAGAACTATATAAAGTGTCAACTAACCAGAAGCTGGGTCTTTGAGAAAATCAACAAGATAGATAAACCCTTAGTCAGACTAACCAGAGGGCACAGAGATAGTATCCAAATTAATAAAATCAGAACTGAAAAGGGAGACATAACAGTAGAACCTGAGGAAACAAAATAAAACAAACAAACAAACAAAAAAACCCACTAGATCCTACTACAAAAGCCTATATCTCAACAAAATTGGAAATCTGGATGAAATGGACAGTTTTCTAGACAGATACCAGGTACCAAAGTTAAATCAGGAGCAGATAAACCATCTAAATAGTACCATAACCCATAAAGAAATACCAGCAGTCATTAAAAGTCTCCCCAACAAAAAAAGCCCAGAACTAGATTGTTTTAGTGCAGAATTATATCAGACCTTCAAGGGAGACCTAATACCAGTTCTCTTCAAAATATTCCACAAAATAGAAACAGAAGGAACACTACCAAATTGTAAGAAGCCACAATTATGCTCATACCTAAACCACAGAAAGATCCGAAAAAAGGAAGAGGACTTCTGATCAATCTCCCTTTTGAATATCGATGCAAAAATACTCAATAAAATTCTCGCAAAATGAATCTAAGAACATATCAAAACAATCATTTCATCCATCAGTATCAAGTAGTCTTTATCTCAGCAATGCAGGGATGGTTCAATATATTGAAATCCATCAACGTAATCCACTATACAATCAAACTCAGAGGAAAAACCACATGGTCATCTCAGTAGATGCTGAGAAAGCATTTGACAAAATTCAATACCCCTTTTGGTAAAAGTCCTGGAAAGATCAGGAATTCAAGATCCATAACTAACCATAGTAAAAGCAATATACAGCAAGCCAGAAGCCAACATCAAAATAAGTGCAATGAAACTTGAAGTAATCTCATTAAAATCAGGGACAAGACAAGGCTGCATACTCTCTCTGTACATATTCAATATACTTGAAATCCTAGACAGAGCAATTTGACAACAACAGAAAGTCAAAGGGATACAAATAGGAAAGGAAGAAGTCAAAATACCACTATTTGCAGATGATATGATACTATTCTTAAGTGACCCTAAAACTTCCACCAGAGAACTCCTAAACCTGATAAACAACCTCAGCAAAGTGTCTGGCTATAAAATTAAATCAAACAAATCAGTAGCTTTCCTTCATTCAGAAGATAAACAGGCTAAGAAAGAAATTAGGGAAATGACACCCTTCACAATAATCACAAATAACATAAAATAACTTGGTGTAAATCTAACCAAACAAGTGAAAGATCTGTATGAAAAGAAATTCAAGTCTCTGAAGAAAGAAATTGAAGAAGATCTAAGAAGATGAAAACATCTCCAATGCTCATTAATTAGCAGGATTAATATAGCAAAAATGACTGTCTTGCCAAAAACAATCTACAAATTCAATGCAATCCCCATGAAAATTCTAACTCAATTCTTCATAGATAGAAAGAGCAATTTGCAAATTCTTTAGAAATAACAAAAAACTCAAGATAGGGATAACTATTCTCAACAATTAAAGAAATTCTGGAGGAATCACCATCCCTGACCACAAGCTTTGCAATAGTGATTGCTCAAGCCGAGCAATAGTGATAAATTCTGCATGGTATTGGTACAGAGACAGGCAGGAAGATCAATGGAACAGAATTGTAGACCCAGAAATAAACCCACACACCTATGGTCCCTTGATCTTTAACAAAGAGCTAAAACTGTCTAGTGGGAAAAGGACAGCATTTTCAACAAATGGTGCTGATTCAACTGGATTTCAGCAGGTAGAAGAATGCAAATTTATCCATTCTTATCTCCTTGTACAAAGCTCAATCCAAGTGGATCAAGGACCTCCACATAAAACCAGATATACTGAAACTAAGAGAAAGAAAGTGGAGAACAGCCTTAATCACATGAGCAGAGGGGAAATGTTCTTGTATCGAATCCCAATGGCTTATGCTCTAAGATCAAGAATTGACAAATGGGACCTCATAAAATTGCAAAGCTTCTGTAAAGCAAATGACACTGTTTGTAGGACAAAACAGCAACCAACAAATTGGTAAAAGATCTTTTTCAATACTACATCCAATAGAGGGCTAATATCCAATATATACAAAGAACTCAATAAAATTAGATTCTAGACAATCAAATAACCCTATTAAAAATGAGGTACAGAGCTAATCAAAGAATTATCAACTGAGGAAACTCAAATGGCCAAGAAGCACCTAAAGAAACATCCTTAGTCATCAGGGAAATGTAAATAAAAACAACCCTGAGATTACACCTCATACCAGTCAGAATGGCTAAGATTAAAAACTCGGGTGATAGCAAATGCTGGTGATGATGTGGAGAAAGAGGAATACTCCTCCATTGCTGGTAGGATTGCAAGATGGTACAACCAGTCTGAAAATCAGTCTGGCAGTTCCCCAGAAAATTGGACATATTATTACTAGAGGACCCAGCTATACCACTCCTAGGCATATACCCAGAAGGCGCTCCAACATATAACAAGGTCATATGCTCCACTATGTTCAGAACAGTCTTTATTATAATAGCCAGAAGCTGGAGAGAACCCAGATTTCTTTCAACAGAGTAATGGATACATAAAACTTGGTGCATTTACACAATGGAGTATTACTCAGCTATTAAAAATAATGAATTAATGAAATTATTAGGCAAATGGATGCAACTAGAAAATATCATCCTAAGTGAGGTAATCTAGTCATTAAAGAATACACATGATATTTACTCACTGATAAGTGGATATTAGCCCAGAAGCTGGCAATACCCAAGATGCAACTCACAGACCACAGGAAGTTCATGAAGAAGGAAGACCAATGTGTGGGTGCTTTGGTCCTTCTTAGAAGGAGCAGCAAAATACTCATGGGAGGAAATGTGGAAACAAAGTGTAGAACATAAACCAAAAGAGGGGCTGTCTGGAGTCTGCACGACCTTGGTATCCATCTCATGTGCATTCACCAAAGGCAGAAGCTCTTGTGGATGCCAGGAAGTGCATGGTGACAGGAGCCTGATATAGTTGTCTCCTTAGAGGCTCTATCAGAGCCTGACATATACAGAGACAGATGCTCACAGCTAACCATTGAACTGATCATGTGATTCCCATTGGAAGAGTTAGAGAGAAGACTGAAGGAGCTGAAACACTTTGAGGCCCCACTGGGAGAGCAACAATACCAACCAACCAGAGCTCCCAGGGTTTAAATCAACAGCCCAGAAGCACATAGGTAGTGACAGATGACTCCAACTGTATATATGTAAGGGACAATGTTCTTGTTGGGCATAGGAGGTAGAGGATTTCCTTGGTGCTGTGAAAGCTGGATGTCTCAGTATGGAGTAATTCCAGGGCAAGGAGTTGGGAGTGGGGGGGTGCACATACCCTCATAGAGGCAGGAGGAGGGGAGATGGGTTAGGGGGTGTCTGGCCATGGAATAATGGGAAAAGGGGATAACATCTGAAATGAAAATAAATAAAATATTCAATTAAAAAAAGAAAAAAACAAAACAGAACAAAAAGTGTTCTTAATAATATCAACTGTTAGTACCCAAGCTAATTTACCAGGCCAAGATTATCTGACCTGGCCAGGACGAAATAAGTCAGGCTTCTGTAAGAGAACCCTCAGAAAGACTGAGACTGTGCAAATATTATTCAGAGCAATCAGACTTTTTAAACCCTTCTTAAAAAACAGAATATAGTGCCAATTGAAAGGATCAATACTGATGGAGTTGCCAAGATACAACGATGTTTTCAAACTGTATACGGAACACAAGGTTAATGTCTAAGACCAATTGTCCTATGATGGTGAAGCTTCTATGCTTCTTTGACTTCTCAGTGAACATAGAAACACAACCAAAAAGAGCTCTGAATGCTCCATTGCTTTAGAAAGTGCCTCAGAATCTCAGGAACTGAAAAACACAGTGTCCCAGGAGACTGGGTCTCTAAAATGAAAACACCTATGGCACATGCCACTCAAGTCAGGTGGGCCAGGTGAATTCCATGTTTTCCTGCACCCAAAGGCATCAAAGTGATATGCCAGTTTTCATTAAGTTACAGAAAATAAATATAGAGAAATAGCTTTCTGGCAGTATATCTACCTACATTTGACAAAAATATAATATAAAGAAGTTGCTAAGATAAACCTTAGAAAACAGATTGCAAAAAAAAAATTCATGATTTTCATTTATGTTTTCTTGGGTGTGATTAACCTCTTTAAATTGGAAGTTTTCTTCCAACACCTTTTGTAGTGTTGTATTTGTAAAAAAAAAAAAAAAAAAAAAAATTCATTTGGTGGGAAAACTATGCAAAAAAATACACACACACACACACACACATATATAAGTATATATACTTAATATATTTTATATATGTGTGTGTGTGTGTACATGCATATACATACATACATATACACATACATACATGACTCCTGGAGGTAGATGTCATGTATCTTCTTCTGACACATCTTTCATTATTTTTTGAAATTTTAGAATTTGCCTCAAAAGAATGCTAAAGCTAGGCAAGAATTTTGAATACCTGAAATCTCAAAAATCTTGACACAGAGACTGAGTATTTCTGGGGCAAGCTTACATAGATCAGCAGAAATTTTAAATCATAGTTAACATAGAGGCCTTGTCTCTGTAAAGAAAACAGGGAATGCTTTAGAAAGAGATACAACATTAAACATGAGATGGGCCACAAGATCTGTACTCATATCTTACTTATATATCCATGAACATGTAACATCTAAACACATATTTGACACATATAGTCATGTACAATAAATTCATAAAGAAAAATATTTCAAAAGGAGATTTATTCATATGTATGAATAGATGTGAAAATATTCACATGATAATCACTTTTAAAATGCAGGACACTCAGGACTGGAGAACAGAACAGATAGGCAAACTGCAGATCTTTACCTCTCCCTCCTATCTCCCAAATCTGATCCCCCAGTCTCATCCCCAACACTGTTGCTTATAAAACATATGGTCTCCTTTGCTTCCTTGTTCCCATCTCCATTAGAACACACAGATCTTGGCCTCCAATCTTCCTTACCAAATTCATTTCTTCATCCTGGCACCCAAGTCCATCAGGCTTTGCCAGGGAAGGTGCATGCCACAACAGAGAAGAAAGTAGGGAGTTCGACTGTGAAACTTCATCTCTCTCCCCCTAACCCCTCCCCCCTTCACCTCTCTCTCTTCTATTTTTTGCTATATTTTATTTTTATTGGATATTTTATTTATTTATATTTCAGATGTCATCCCCTTTCACCATTTGCCTACCCTAAAAACATGCTATCCCATCCCCCTCCTCCTTTTTGCTTTTATATCATTTTAATTACATGCAAATATTAAGGTTAGTTCTAGGTCGAGGAACTAGCAATGTAATACATATAAATAGTTAAAGAATAAGAAAGACAATAAACAGAAATAGTCAAAGAACAAGCAAGGCAATAAACAACACCAACATGTTGGCAGCCAAAGTACATGTCTTGAACATGAAAATAGACCCCCAGATAGAGTTATTAAATTAACAGGCTGGCAAGCCAAGGACAGGTAATATTCTGCACAGAGCCTTACCAACCTAAGACATAAATGCATTGCTTTTGATAATGCATATTCCATGACAGGTAAGGAGGCATTCTTGTCAGAACACCTAAGACAGGCTCATTCTTGTTAATGAAATATAAAAGGGGGAAAGGCAGAGAACTTTGGGGGCTGCTTGGCAGGAATATGACATTGGTCAAGGACAAGGAAGTGGGCTTCAGGCAGGAATCTGACATTAGGCTGGAACAAAATGTAATTTCAAGCAGGAATCTAAATCTTAGGCTAGAAGGAGGAAGTAGGCTTCAGACATGAAAATGAATTTGGGTTATGACAGGCAAGTATGCTCAGATATTTTGGTCATCCTGATAAGCCCTTTTTTTTGGGGGGGGGGCTTCTGCTACTTTTATTTTTGCATGTAAACCACTTGGCAAGTCTTGATAGTGGGCACCCTAGAGATTAAACTGGAGTTCCGCGGGCTCTAGACAGTAGCTGGGAAGTCAGGTGACAAAAACAATGAATCAGACCAATCACATGATGACAAGCCTGGGGTCTCCAGTAGGGTTCCTGGTGCTCAGGTGTGGATGTCTAAGGAAGCAGTGACATGAGAGGGGCAAGCACTGGGCCAGCCTTGAGCCACCTAGATGGCATCAGGGACAGAGGAGCTAAGCAGCTGGTGACTCCGGAACCTCCAGCCTGTGCTTTACTTGACCTGGGGGTTCCTGAAGGACCTGCCAGCAAAATTTGCTTTGCTGTCCATCACTTTCCTCGATTCTACAGATCTGAATGTACTTGGCCAGGAGCTCAGATCTGCAAGGGGCACCAGTCTTGATCTGCCCAGTGCAGAGCCCCACCACCAGGTCGGCGATGAAAGTGTCCTCAGTCTCCCCAGATCAGTGGCACATCATGACGCCCAAGCCATTGGACTGGGACAGCTTACACACCTGCAGAGACTCGGTCACAGAGGCGATCTGGTTTACTTTGAGCAGGAGGCAGTTGCAGGACTTCTCGCCTGCAGCCTTGGTAATCTGCTTAGGATCGGTCACTGAGAGGTCATCGCCAACCACCTGGATGCCTACACTAGCTGAGAACTTCTGCAAGGCATCCCAGTCATCCTGGTCAAAGGGGTCTTTAATGGACACCACTGGGTAGTCCTGGATGAAGGATTTGTACAGGTCCGCCAGCTGGTCGGGTGTGATATACCTGCTGGGGTCATCTGGAGACTTGAAGTCCAGGTCATACTTGCCAGACCTGTAGAACTAGGAAGCAGCCACATCCATGCCAATGACAACCTGGTCAGTGTAGCTGGCCTTTGCAATTGCAGTCTTGAGCAGCTCCATGGCTTCTTTATTCTCCAGGATGTTCGATGCGACTCCACCCTCATCACCCACACTGGTGGCGTCCTTCCCGTACTTCTCTTCAAGTTGTGGTAAACCTCTGCTCCAATGCGCATGGCTTCCCCTAAAGAGGGTGCCCCAACAGGCAGGATCACAAACTCTTGCAATGCCAGCTTGTTGCCAGCATGAGAACCTCTATTGATCACATTGAAAGCTGGGACTGCCAGGATGACCTCAGGGTTCCCGGCCAAGTCAGCAATGTGAGGGTAGAGGGGCACCCCCTTTTCCTCGGCACCAGCTTTACAGACAACCAGAAACACTCCCAGGATGGCATTTGCACCAAATTTAGATTTATTCTCGGTGCCATCCATCTCGATCATCAGCTGGTCAATCTTCTCTTGCTCCACAACATTCAGCTTCTTGCTAACCAAATAAGGTGCAATAGTGTAATTGATGGGCTCAACAGCTTGTGAGACACCCTTGTGAGACACCCTTCCCCATGAAGTAGGTCTTATCATTGTCTCGGAGTTCTAGGTTCTCGTAGATGCCAGTGGACACGCTGCTCGGCATAGCAGCTCGGAAGAGACCGTTTGCAGTGTACAGATCCACCTCAACAGTGGGATTCCCACAGGAATCAGAGATCTCTCTGGCATGGATCTTGAGAATGGACATGGTGAACTTCTGGGAGTCGGGTCACTGCAAAGGAAGGAAAGGGTTCTGTAGACACCGACTACAGCATTAAGGATAGATGTGAGCGCTACGCTGTACCAGGGCCTCTCTCTCTTTTCTAAATCCAATACCCCAGCATCTCCTCAGTCTCTGTTGTAGACTACCTGCTGAGGACTCCCTCTACTCTATGCCTCTATCTCCAACAATTACTAAAATCATCTCCTCTAACCCTCTTCCACGCTCATTCTGTTATCCCAGTCTTACAAGTCAAAAAGGGGACTGGGAATGAGATAACAACTGGAATGTAAAAAAAAAAAAGATTAAAATAATAAAAAGGGGGGATTTCATATAAACCCACCAGACACACTTGCTAGAGAAAAACGTAAGTCAGCAATATAAATAGATGAGTTTCAGATCTTCACTCTTCCTTCTTTCCTTCAAATCTACTCTTCAAGTCTCATTCCTAGTTCTATAGAAAACTGTCTGTTGTGGCCTTTCTTCACTAAAAGGGAACAAAGATGTCAGCACGGACTAGTACACCAGGCAAAACTTTCATTTTCAACGGAATAAGAAAGTATGACATGTCATGATGAAACCAAATTTAAGCAATTTCAGTTGATGAATAAAACACTACCAAAGATGTTAGGAGGAAACTCCCAATCTAAAGAAGTTAACCACATCCAAGAAAACATAAGAAATAAATAAAAGATAACATGCACATACAGAAAATTAGAATATAGAACACAAATAAATAAAAGATAATATGCACATACAGAAAATTAGAATATAGAACACATTCACCTCCCACATACCACACACACAAGCACACACAGATGCACACACACATACACACACACACACACACACACTACCACCACCACCACTACCACCCCAACAACAAAACAAAAATCAACTGAGACACATCATTGATATTTTGCAACATTAGTGGACTCAATTCACCACCAACAACAAAAAAGACATAGATTAACATAATTGTTGTAAAAACAGAATCCATCTAACTACTGCATCGAGGAAATATGTTAAATCATGACAGACACTACCTCAGGATAAAAATGTGCAAAAGAATTATTGCAAGCAAATAGAACTAAGAAGTAAGTTAGTGTAGCCATTTTAATGTCTGAAAAAAAGTACATTAAAAAGCCAAAACTAATCAGAAGAGATAAGGAAGTGCAAAAGTACTTATAAAAGGAAAAACTCATAATGAGGCATTAAAATTCTTAAACTATACACACCAAATCAAAGAAACCCAAGTCCAGTCTGGAGGTCCAGCTCAGCATTCTGTTACCAGAGGAAGGCAGCAAAGATGTCATCAGCAATCAGGGCCAAAAGCTGTTGGTTTCTGGCAATTAATTCCTGCTGATAGCAGGAGGGGAAAAGAAACTTAGTTACTTGTGTTCTTTTCTCTTTGACTCATGGACCCCTTTCTGGCCAGATGAGAGGCTCAGAATTTGTTAATTCTTCATGAGCCAGTAAGAAAAGAAAAGAAAGGGAAGGGAAGGGAAGGGAAGGGAAGG
>NW_021604567.1:9537661-9572925 GCF_004785775.1 Grammomys surdaster | reverse complement strand
AAACAAGATGCTTGCCTGGAACATATGGAGAGAGAGGCGGAAGGGGGAAGGGGGAAGGAAAGCTTGAAAGGGTACCTTATGTTTGAAAAGTATATAGATGGACCTCCACGAACAATGAAAGGAGACTAGTGCATTGCAAGGCTGTGCTACACTTTGTTGGTTAGTCTTCATTGGGCTTCTCTGATCTATGCTGCCCTTGCAGCACTTTGCTGGTCTTTGCTGGCTTTGGTAAATGCTTTGCTGCTCTTAGCTGTTCATACAATGCTTTGCTGGTTTTGCTTCTTCACTGTTCTTCCCTGGTCTTAGCTGGTCTTCAGTTCATAGAGAGAAACACACAAAAGAACTACTCATGGTATTCTAGCTGATTCTTGATGATTTAAGTGACTCTTGCAGATTCTGTGGAGCCTTGTGGCTTCTGCTGCATTGAGCTGCGGCTACTGATTCATGTGTGATGTTTGCTATTGGACTGGACTGCTGGTATTCTGATAACACACAGTAGAATTGCCTCAAAGAACTATGTTTAAACAGGGCCACAGACCCATTTTCTTATTAATATTTTTTCTCCTCAACCTCTAGTTGGTGGCTTAAAAAGAAAGTTAAAGTATTCAAAACCCTAATAAAGTAATTTTAGAAAAATCCAAACCTACAATTATAAGTTTGAAGTCATAAATTTTAAGTCAAAAGTGAGCACAGTTTTGTCAAGAGACAAATCATCTGCTTTATGTCTTACTATTTTGAAGTCTTGTGCAGATAAACTACTCCATCATTTATTTTCTGTTCTTGTACCTACAATAAATTTCCCATTCCCAGTTTATGACATTTAGCTACCAGATAGTGGCCTGATTTCTAACATAGAAGGAATTTTTTTATCATATTTTTCCCCCAAGCCTTCTTTCTTTTCTTAGTGCAATTATCCCATGATACATGAATGTTTACAGAACTCTATTTGCATCTATTATTCTATAGGGAGCTTGAGATTGCCTGTATCAATTTAGGAGTACTATAATATCAATATCAGGAATTATGAAATCATCAATTCATCTATACAGTATTACTACTTGAAAGTATATCTTTATATTGAATCTGCAGGAGATCTGTGCAATAGGATGGGTTGATACCCAGGAATCATTAGGCTATATAATAGTGGCTGGAAAGGCATATCAATAGCAAGAGATATTTCTGGAATGAAGCCTCTGAGGACCCTGCATCTCAAAACTCACCCATTGGAGCCATGCAAAACAGTGGGCCATCTCCAGAAAACTTTCTTGCTTGCCACAGCCTTTCCAAGATGGGTGCTGACACCCAAGTCTATAAAATAACATTACTTTACTTTATACCACATAATGATGCTTACTTCCTGATAGTGGGGAGCTTCAATACAACATTTAAACTATAAAAAATATCATTCAGACAAAACCTAAACAAAGAAATGGTGTTGCTAACTGATATTATAAACCAAATGCACCTAACAGAAATTTATGGATCACTTCTCTCAAAACACATAAATATTCTAAACGACTAAAGAAACTTTCTCTGCTGTTGAAAACACACTTGAACATGAGGTTTCAATAACATGCTGCAGTCTATCTGATGACCACAGATTAATGCTGGACATCAACAAGGCTTATAAACTCAGGGAAACTGAATACCTCACCACAATAAGAAAGAAATTATAGGCTTTCAAGAATTGAATTAAAATCAATACACAATATATGTAAACTTATGGAACTATCCAAAAAAATTAGAAATAAAAAATGGGACCTAACAATGGACAATAAGTAAATCCAGAGAATTATAATGATAAAATTTCAAAATCCATACTTAAAGGTATTGACGAAAGAAATTAAAGTTATCAGAAAATGGAAAAGATCTTCCATGGATTGATAGGATTAACAGTAAAATTGTCATCCTACCAAAAGCTATCTAGAGATTTAATGCAATCCTAATTATCTTTTGATCATAGTACTTCACGCAACTTTGGATAGCAGATTTCAGCTTTCAGTGGAAATATAAAAGAACTAAGATAGCTAAAAGCCATGTTGGATAATAAAAGAACTGCTGTTGGTATCACTTTTCCCCACCTCAAATTGCACAACAGAACTATAGTGATAAAAATAGCATGGTATTGGAACAAAGACAAAAAATGTTAATCAATGGAATAGAAATAAAGACCCAGACCTAATTCCACATATTGATTGTTAATGAAGGACGTAGAAAATCATACTGAAAAAAGGATATCATCTTCAACATCAAATCCATTCATCACATTTGATGTATACATGCAGAAGTATCCATATATACAACCCTGCACAAAGTTCAACTGCAAATAAAGGTCTCAACACTAGGCTAGATACACTGGACTGAATTTAAAAGAATGTGGGAAATAAGCTTGAAGTCAGGCATAGGAAGACACTTTCAGAACAGAGCACTGTTACACAGGCAGTATGACCAACAATGAGTCAAAATGGACCTCATAAGATTGTAAAGCCCATCATGGCAAAAGACACTGTCATTCAGACAAATCAGCAAACTAAAAAATGGAAAAATGATTTTAGCAAATATATATCTGATAGAGGGCTAATATCCAAAATATATAATAAAGTAAAAAAAATGACATCAAGAAAATAAATAACCCAAAAAAAACATGATGTAAAGATCCAACCAGAGAACTCTCAAAAGATAAAATACAAATGGGTGAGAAACAAAGAAACTTTCAACATCGTTAGTCATCAAGGAAACACAATTCAAAAATATGAGATTTCATTTAACACCAAACAGAATGGGTAGGAAGATACACAAAACAAATCACATCTAATTACGACAAGGATGTAGAGTAAAGGGAAAACTCATCCATTGTTTGTGGATCTGCCACCATTTTGTTCATAAAGAACATGAAATTACGTGTCTCAAAGATGTAGTTAAAAAAAATCCAATACTAGTATTCTACGAAGATAACATAGAAAAGGGGCTCTTAATTAGATTTTCTTATCCTCTTATATCAGTTCCTTGCTCAGCCATCATCAAAGAGAAAATAAATACTGGTAATACAGCCATATATTACGCAGAAGATGTGACATCTTGAATCACTCAGCCGTAATGGAGTCTCTCTATCAAGTATCTTTCCTTAATATGAAAGGAACTTTGTGAAATTCAACTGTAGACAGTATAAGATCCCAGGGCTGGGATGAAGACACCAGGGAAACAAGATGTTCTATTTCAACACATATAAACAGAAATTGAGACAGCCTGCACAGGCTTATTTAAAATCTTTTCCTCATTTGCTTATGACATTTTATTTTATCTATTCTTTTATAATATAATTTTAAAAATAAGTGCTTCATTTCTCCTTCTATCTCCTTCCCTTCTCCATCTTACATGTCTTGGTCCCGCTTGGTGTCACAACCTCCCTTGCTTTAACAATTGCAACACATACTTACAAATGAATAAACATATAAATCCCACCCACTGAGTCGATTCAGTGCTGCTTCTAGTAAATGTTTCTAGGCCTCACCACTTGTATTAGATAACCAGCCTGAGGTTCAACTCTGGGGTTGAGTAATTCCTCATCTCTCAGTAGTCTCAAATTTCTTGTAGCTATTTGTTTAGGAATAAAATCCTACTGCATTTTTTCAATCTATGTTGGGATGTCTGCTGGTGCTTGAATTTTTTTTTTATTCATATTTCAAGGATGCAGCTTCACTGTCAAATTAGAAGGCACAATCTGACAGCACTCTTCCTGGTTCTTCCTTGAACTATATTTCTTCCTCCTTTTAAAATGATATTACCTGAACCCTAGATATAGTAATTATTTATTAGATGCACCACTTTTTGCTGAGCACCATATGTTCAATAGTTCTGTGTACTTAAATAGTTGTGGCTTTCTATAATGGGCTTCTTCCAGTAAGTAAATTTGGACAACAGTATATTGCTGGGGGCGGGGAGGACAAAAGTATAAATTTCTACTTTATTTGACCATGATGGACTGATATGCAAAATTTGAATCTCCATGTATTCCTTACATTGTTGACACTTAAGAAATCAGAAAGGTTGATTTTCAAGTGGTTACCTATTATGAAGACATCTGCAGTCACTCTGGGTGGCTTGCTGGCAGTTGCTAATAAAAAGTCACTCAGCTCATTAGTGGTTCCAATTAACTGATATGTACTACAGCACATTGCCAACATGTCTCAGCAGTTGAGATAAATCCAGGCAATATTTGGAACTTTGAAATATGTGAGTATATTGTAGCAAGTGGACATTTAATGTACAGAAATAGAAATCAGTCTTTAAGTACCAATGACAACACTTAGAATTCAGCAGCTACAATGCATCTACATTGGCATCAGTACTGCCTGATTTTGTATACTTAACACATATTTAGATTTATCTGAGAAGAGGTAATCTTACCTGATAATATGTCCCCATAAGATTGACCTATTCTAAGTCTGATTTATTTTCCTAGTTAGTGATTGATGTGACAGGTCCCAACTCTCTAAGGGAATTTGCCACAACTTAGCAGGCTGTATAAAAATGTAGACTGTGTGGCTAGGTTGTAAAAGGAAGTGGACTGAGCAAGCCATGGGAGCAAGCCAATAAGCAGTACTTCTTCATGGCTCTGCATCAGTTTTTGGCTTCAGATTCCTATCCTGAGTTCCTGCTTTAGATTATGAACTACAAATATAAAATAAAATAAATATTTTATTTCCCAAGCTCTTCATGGTCATGGTGTTTTAGCACCACAATGGAAACCTTAAGACAGAATACTATTCTAAATGAGCTATCCTTCCAAGAACTATCAATTTTACAAGTTTGATGGTTAGGTGTATATACAAAGTCTTAAAGTGAAGACTGAATTAGTTGAGAAAAAGTCTTAGTCATCTGTGGGAGTTTGAATAAGCAATGTCTTCCAAATTCTCAGGTATTTGAACATTTTGTTCTGAGTTGGTCCTGATATTTGGTAAGGAATAGGAAGTATGACCTTCCTAGACATCTCTCTAGAAAGCCTTTGAGAGTTTTATGCTCACCCTAATTAAGATTGTGTTTTCTGCTTTCTGCCTGATTTAAAGGCGTAAGATAGCAGCTTTCTACTCCTATCACCATATCTGCCACTTGCTGCCATGATTCGCTGACAAAATAGGCTCATATTCCTCTAAACGATAGTTAAAGTAAATTTTTCTTCCATTAATCACATTTGGCCATGCTGTTTTATCACAATAGGAAAGTAACTAATAGAACATCTCTACTCTGGTAGTAAGATATACATATTTTATACTGTACCTCAAAAACAATAATTTGAAAAATTAAAATTAACTTCCTCTCAAAGAAATCTTGAACACTTGAGATGATGGACAATCATAAGGGATAGAAAATTATACTAATATAGAATAATTTAGTATTCAAGTAGTTATTATGCTTAAACAGAGAAAATACTCCACAGAATATAATGAAAGAATCTTGTTCTGAAACCAAGTGCTCCTACATCAAATACTTAAAATTGTTTTAAATATTTCAGTATATATAAATCACAATTATAGCCAACAGGTGAAAATATGCATATCAGTAAACACATACATATCCCTAATTGATGTAAATAAGAATCCTCATTTTTAATTCATTTATATGCTCCAATTTAGAAGAATCAAAATTAATGCCTGTACACTTACTAAAATCTGATAAAAATCTACCACAAAGCTTTTAAATTCACTGAGTTTCAGGTGAGAAAATTTACAATCATCAAAGACAGGTTCTGGTACGGTGAAGAAATTTCAATTCTATTTCCTATAAAAGGTGGAATTTCAAGTGAATGGATAAACTAGTAGACATACACATGGACAAACGTGTGTTAAACATGTTTTAAATACAAAGATTTTAATGATCTCTTATTGAAACTCCTATTTTAGGTGTTGTAATTTATTATATAGTTTAGTATATTCATGCTTCCATATCATTTTAGCGAACAAACATTGGGATATTTTATTTTATTTGTCTGTCCATATAAACTGCTGATTTGGATGGGAAAGGCCACCATATGACTCATATGACTATATGATTGAAAATATAACCAGTATGGATGTATGGTGTTAGATGGATTTTCAAGCAGTTAAATGGATACAAGAAAGGAAACCAAGGTCCTCTGCAGGGGCAGTCATTGCTTCTAACCACTGAGTTGTTCTCTAACACCACCATTAAATTTTTACATTAGCTTATTTGAGAGAATGGGCATCTATTTAAAAACACTACTCAAGCATGGAATTCTCAAAAACATTACAAATGAAACAGTAAGAAATTAATATAAATATCAATCATGTGAGAAGTTTATTAAGCCACCTAACTCCCTAAACTTATGAAGAGAAGCAACGGAAAAAGATATTCCAAGCTTATATATGACTTTTTCTATACACGTACACAAAAGAATTGCAATTATAACTGTATTTGAACAGAAGTACTCATACATTTTTTATGTTATTTGCCATACAGATTTTGTTTTATCCTAGTTTTTAGTTTTAACAAATTTATATGGCAAATATAAATTTCAATTTAATTAAAATATCATGAAACACTAAATTGATTAATTAGTACAGGATTTACCTTATTGGATCTTAGATGACAGATCATACAGGACATTAATCTACAATATGTTTGCAATGTTGAATAACTGGAGTGTTGTTGTAATTATTTAAACTTGGCCTCTGGTTAAGCCGACTATCTAAGCTGCTGCAACTCTGCCTAGCTCAGCTGTCATGTTTCTTGGCCAGAGGACATGTGCATGCCACAGCTAGAAATGGCCAGAAATAAACACCAGCCCTGCCACCCATGAGACGCCAGCGTTGAAGATGGCTCTGCAAATCTTCCACACTGTCTCCACAAGGCTGGGCATTGCCCAAACCATCCCACCATCCACACTGGCACAGTAGAAAGATGAGACTCTAATGCTTAAAGATTAATTAAAGGCTTATATATTTGGTAATGATCAGTAACAAGATACCCATACAATCTAAAGTATAACCCAATACCCAACCTAGATATACCAACTACCTTTGACTGCTACAGACATGTGATCTTCTGCCTCCATTTCCTCTCTCTTTCTCCTCTCTTAGCTCCTCCTCTTCCTCTTCCTCCTCTCCTTCTTACTCCTCCTCTTCCTCTTCCTCTTCCTCTTCCTCTCCAAACTCCTCACTCATTAGCTCCTCTTACACTGGAGTCTAAAGAGTACCTTTTGAAATACTAGTGAAAATTTGTATGCCTAACATAGCTTGTTAATTTGAACAGTAGGTCTACATTTATATTTTTCCTGATGAAATTAAGGATTAAGCAATCAGGTTACACTATTAAAGCAATAGTAATATAAGAAAACATCATATAAAGCTGGAAAATAGATTGCATTTAAAACAGAAACATTTGCATACACAAAGAAATATTACAACTAACAGACCAAAGTACACCGAGATGAAATTTAAAAGAAACTTCATTTCCTGTTTACTTGGCTTACATTGATTAGCTGTGGATGTGATGTACTTTCAGAGACATTCAACGTTTCCTCTAAGGGTCAGTTGAAGAGTTCATACCTGATGGACAATGAGGGAGGATATTTTTTTCTCATCCTTGCCCTGTAGTTCTTCTGAACTGCTGGTGTTGTCTTTTGTTCTTTACGTCCCTAATAATGCTAGTAATTCTTTTTTTTAATGATAATCTGTGGCTTTTCTATTTTTATTTTTAATTAGTTAATTAATTAATTTATTTATTTTATGTATAGGAGTACACTGTAGCTGTTTTCAGACACACCAGAAGAGGGCATCAGATCCCATTACAGATGGTTGTGAGCCACCACGTGGTTGCAGGGAATTGATTGAACTCAGGACCTCTGGAAGAGCTCCCAGTGCTCTTAACCGCTGAGCCATCTCTCTAACCCCCTACTTTTCTTGACTTATTTGTAACACAAAAGGCCATTTTATATCAACTAAACATGGGATACTTAAATGAATTGCTTTGAGATTAATATTAAAGGCTATAGAATTTTACACTGACAGCCAAGAAAGAAGCTTCAGAGATTAAGCAAAATAAATATTTTTAACTATCAATTTTTTATCCCTAATATAAAAAAGACATTCATCAGACAAAATAGAATCATAGATTTACAGAAAGAAAAAAGTGAATTCCATCTTTTTAATTCTCTCATCAAATGTCTATGAGTCAAAGTCAAGGACCAGAAGACTGTGAGCCAGGCAGAAATTCTCTAACACTGTTTTATGGTGGCATTTCTGGTTGAAAGGCAAATTTTCGACCACTATACAGATACTTGTTCCAATAAGTCTGTTCATCAAATACACAGATAAACTTATTAGAAAGTTACTGTAGTGGGAGATTTTTCATATACCTGAAAATGTGATCCTATCATTGCTAAGGTGTATCAACTTCATTAGGATATGTGTCTATTTTAGATTAATATCACTCCTAAATCATAACTTTAATAACAATGCTCTTCTATGTATCACATTTAAAAAGACTTTTTGTCTATTATATACTTTATTATTAACACTATTTTAAATATAAATATATTTTGATCATATTCTTTCCTTTCCCCATGTCATTCTCCTCACTCCCTACCCACCCTATTTTAATTTTTCCTCCAAGGAAAACAAACAAACAAACAAACAAACAAAAATAAAACATCAAAACCCCTCAAAACCAAACAAATAAAGAACAACAACAAATATATTCCCCGCTCTCCAAAACTACCTTCCAAATTGTCAGTAAAGGAAACCTGACATATTAAAACTCTCCTCATCCTATTACATAGAGGTCAACTCGTATTGAACATTTGCTCCTGAGAAGTTGATATACCCAGTGTCATTCCGCTTTAGAAAAAGGAAGACCGTCGAATACTTGGGCACAGGGGAAAAGTTCCTGAACAGAACACCAATGGCATATGCTCTAAGATCAAGAATTGACAAATGGGACTTCATAAAATTGCAAAGTTTCTGTAAGGCAAAGGACACTGTCAATAGGACAAAACAACAACCAACAAATTGGGAAAAGATCTTTACCAATCCTTCATCTGATAGAGGGCTAATATCCAATATATACAAAGAACTCAAGAAAGTAGACACCAGACAACCAAATTACCCTATTAAAAAATGGGGTATAGAGCTTAACAAAGAATTTTCAATGGAAGAAACTCGAATGGCCGAGAAGCACCTAAAGAAATGTTCAATGTCCTTAGTCATCAGGGAAATGCAAATCAAAACAACTCTGAGATTTCATCTCACACCAGTCAGAATGGCTAAGATTAAGAACTCAGGTGATAGTAGATGCTGGCGAGGGTGTGGAGAAAGAGGAACACTCCTCCATTGTTGGTGGGACTGCAAGATGGTGCAACCACTTTGGAAATCAGTGTGGCGGTTCCTCAGAAAATTGGACATAGCATTACCCGAGGATCCAGCTATACCACTCCTAGGCATATACCCAGAAGATGCTCGAACATATAACAAGGACATATGCTCAACTATGTTCATAGCAGCCTTGTTTATAATAGCCAGGAGCTGGAAAGAACCCAGATGTCCTTCAACTGAGGAATGGATTCAAAAAATGTGGTATATTTACACAATGGAGTATTACTCAGCTATTAAAAACAATGAATTCGAGAGGTTCCTAGGTAAATGGATGGAACTAGAAATTATCATCCTGAGTGAAATAAGCCAATCACAAAAGAACACACATGGAATTCACTCACTGATTATTGGATATTAGCCCAGAACCTTGAAATGCCCAAGATGCAACTCACAGGCCACATGAAGCTCATAAAAAAGGAAGACCAAGTGGAGGTGATTCAGTTCTTCTTAGAAGGAGCAACAAAATACTCAAGGGAGCAAACATGGAGACAAAGTGAGGGACAGAAACTGAAGGAGGGGCCATTTGAAGACCTTTCCACCTGAGTATCCACCCCATATGCAGTCACCAAAGGTAGATGCTGATGTGGAAGTCAGGAAGTACATGCCGATAAGGGCCTGATATGGATGTCTCCTCAGAGGCCTTCAAGAGTCTGACATATTCAGAGGCAGATGCTCACAACTAGCCATTGAACTGATCATGAGGTTCTCAATGGAGGAGTTAGAGTGAGGACTGAAGGAGCTGAAAGGGTTTGTGGCACCATGAGGAGAGCAACAATACCAACCAACCACAGCTCCCAGGGTCCTAACCACCAGCCTGGGAGCATTTATGGAGGGATCCAGGGCTTCAGCTGAATATGTAAGAGTAGAGGACCCTGCTGGGCACAGGTGGAAGATGAGATCCTTGACCTCATGAAGGCTGGACGCCCCAGGGGGTGGGAATTTTGAGGGTGGGGAAGTGGGAGTGGGGGGGGTAGGTGGGGGTTACATCCACAGAGAAGAAGGAGGAGGGGTAAGGGGGTGGGGGGTTCCCGGGTGGGTGGGGGATGGGGTAAGGGGATAACATATGAAATGTAAATAAAATATCCAATTAAAAAAAAAAAAAAGAAAAAGGATTTTCCTTTCCCAGCAGCTATTAATTACAGTTCTGTTTTTAACCTTTACCATGATACCTAGATTTTAATTCATTTATTCATTCAGTTTTTAAAATATAATAAATCAAATATAATAAGATAAAACAAAAACCATCACATCTAAGTTGGACAAGAATGACCAACTCAAAGAGTCCAGGAGAAGGTACTAGATTCAGAGACATACACATTCACACACTCAGGATTCCCATTAACAAGACTAAACTTGGAACCCTATTACATATACATGGGGCATGGTACAGACCCATGCATGCCCTGTGTAGGCTGCTTCAGTCTCTGCGAGTTCATAAGATCATTGTTCATATTGAATTAGAAGGCCTTATTTTCTTGATGTTCTCTATCTCCTCTGGCTCACAGACAATTTCTGACCCACTTCACTTGGATTCTAAGATATCCGAGGGGAAGGGTTTGATAACGGTATCCCATTGGAGTTTCTCTTTCTTGGTGTAATGTCAGGCTGTGCTTCTCTATATTTTTTTTCCATATTCTACAGGAGGATGCAACTCCAGTGAAGGTTGAATAAGGCACTGCTCCATAACTAATGGAGAATATCATTAGGACTCATTTTTATCACTATATTCTGATATCTCTTTTTATGCAAGTATTACTTGGAAAGACATCTAGTGTAGTTATTGTCTTCATTAATGGGACCTTTGCTGTCTTTGTGAATAGCAACATACAGTCTTGGTTAACAGAATGGAGGCTTCACTTTGAGATGAAAAATGGCCAGTTTGTTGGATCTCTGTTACCCCCATTCCATTCTTTGGTGCTTTCATTTAGAACATCTTCATATGTTTATATATTTTTAGGAAGTTTCTATTATGTTAATGTAATGCTACCCCTCAATAACCCTTAGTGTTATTTTTCTCTCCCTTTATTGTACTTCATTTGTAATGAATGTAAGAAATCAGTCAAAGGAAACATACTTAAGTGAACATCATTAATCTATTCATTCTTTCTCTTTTTGAAAAAAAAGTTTTAATTTTTTACCTATGGTTTGTCTATATTTTTCTCTGCAAATGACAGGGCAGACATATTTCTGCATATTCAGTAGTATATTTATTTTAAACAGTTTACAGGACTTTTATCAAGTTAAGCTTGTAAATAATATTTATACTGAAATACTTTAAGCTGATTATTTTCAATTAGTAAAGATAGAACTTTTCATTGACATTTATTTTGAATTTTAAGCTTTTGAGAAAACATACTTCTTAGATTATCATATTTAATGTAGTAATTATGAGGTTTGGGATTGTTCTTCATATAAATGTTTAAATGTTTTCCTGTATTATAAATGTTAAAGTAGAAAGTAAAGGAAACAAACTTTCTATCCTTGTTCTTTAACACATGCTCCCAATTCTAGCAGCAGCTATGATATGATAGTACTGAATGCAGAATCCTCTGTTGGAACATTTCTGCACATTTATTAGTTTACCATTTCAATAAAAGTGCTCAACTTAATATCTGTCATGGAATTATGAGTATAGGATTTTAATTATCTGAAATATGATATCATTTCTAATTACTTACATTGACCACTTAAATTTTATTAATTAAAATGACTTTAAATGAATCTCAATAACAAAGTCCCTCTTTTATCTTCCCCTTCTATCTATACAATTTTCTTCTTTTCAGTGGTTTAATTCTAAAACCTGGATTTGTTTAAGATAATTTTACAAAGTAGATATTTTGACCATAAAATCCTCACTCAAAATTATTACTGATACACTACTTCTTTCATTTTGAACAATACTTCTCTCTATATATTTTAAACCTACTGTAATTCAATGCAGTGCATTTACATAGCAAACACCTTGACATGTGTTCCTTAGTTTTCATTTCTTACAAATGACAAACATGGAAAATGTTAGCTAGACAGGGTTGACTGGATTTCATTCATTTTGATAACTGTGTATTATCACTCTACTTTTTCCTTACATTGATATTTACATTGAATCAAGTTCCAGGAAGTGATAGAATTGCTGTAGAACCAACCACACCCACATATTTCCAATTTATGGAAGAGACCATTCTAAGATCTTTGTCATTGCTTCTTTCTATGTTCAAGATTTTCCTATCTTCACACAATATTTTGCTGATCATAACTCTAATTCTTGGTTTCTTTAATTTTATTACCTCTTTTTATTCTTCCCATTTTTGTTCAGTTCTGTACAAAACAGTTATTTTTTTTCAACATTTTGTTTCTTATGTGTCTATTATCAGAATACAGCTGATTTTTTGCAGTGATTGAACCTAGGATCTCACACAATCTAAGAAAATACTAACAAAGGTTTAACCTAATCCCCCCACGTTTCATTTAATCATAATGTAGCAGGATGGTGATTTTATAAATTGATTCCATAGAATCTAACAACGTTACTGTCATGATGTTGGTACTAACAACATCATTGTAAACCAGAGTCAACCAGCTTGGTTTTGCATAATTTTGTACTGGTCATAGTGTTGCAAATGTTTGTAATTTAAAAACACAAAACAAAACAAAAAAATTGAGAAAAAGTATTGAATGTTTGAAGAATCCTTTTGAAACAGAAGAATATTTATTGCTAGTCTGAAAACCTTCTGGTGATTAACTATATGTGTGAGATTTTATTTTATGTCAGAAATTTCCACTATGAATAGCAGTTATTTTCAATATTTTTTGTTTCTAGACAGTACTTGGATAGGTTGTCATTAAAATAAGCTTTAAAAGTAGCATGGATATTAACCAATGTTTATATATACTCTGTCTCTAATAATAAATACACTAACAGGGTAAAAAAGGATTTATTTAGATTCTATGTGATATTTCTTAGTTATAATTATTAACTGAATCTTCTAGATTATTTATAGAATATTTTATTATGTTTTTATATTTTTATTAGTATTTAAAACAAGAAGAGAATATATGAAGTGTTGCATACAATATATCAGAAGAAAATTTCAAACAAATTATAAGGGAGAAGATGAGGAGACAAAAGTGATTTGAGGAAAGAGTATAATTATAGTAGAATTCATAAATACAGAAAACTGTCAAAAAGAAAACCATTATTTCCTACATGGAATATATATTAAATATAAAAATTCTACAATAATAAATTATATTAATAATGATCACTGGTAAACTTTCATATAATCTTAATTTTATTAATCATTTCACATTTAAAAATTAAATTTAGCTCAATGTTCACAATTAATGGTTGTCTGGCAAAGCTCTAAAAAATAATATAGCTTATTGAACAAATATTTTTAATACTGAAATGCAGTAGCCATAACAGGTAGACTGTAAAGCATTAGTCATGAAATGATAAAACTGTGGCATTGGTTACAATTACATCTTACTCTCCAGTCATCTGTCTTCACAATCCACCCTATGTGTAGTTTTAAGCTCTCTGTTCATATAATTTACAGACTATGTTCAAAGACATGTTTTTTTTTTTAATTGGATATTTTATTTTTTAACATTTCAGATACCAGAGACCCAACAGGTATCCCTGCAAGGGATGGCATACATTTTGCCACACTCCCACACTCCAGACTCCTGACAGGAGGCCAAAGACCTCCATTGATCCGTGCCTTTCAATCACATAGGGCAATGCCCCTGTAGCCCCTCCCAAAGAGAGGCCTGTGTCACCTAGGTAGAGGTTGTGACTACAGGCCTAAGAGCCTTGAGAGATCTCCATATTAATGAGATACCTAAAGGCCAGAGGGCATAGCCAATTAAGTATTCCTTCCCAGACCCTCCTCCTTACTAACAGTATTTAACCTCAGATCCATCCTGAGGACACATGGTACAGCTAAATCCACTGTTCTCCATGACAATAAACCTTTTAAAACCATGGACTTTCTCTTGTCTTTGTGGCCTTCCTTGGAGAAACGTAGAGGGGGCCTTCAACTACCGAGCTGCCACCTTCTAACCTCCCATGGAAGACTTCTCTAATTCCAGCCATGGAGCCCTTCCAACTCAATCAAACTAGCTGAGTCAGCCTTGACCCAGCCCCAAGTGAGTCACAGTGACCAAGAGTTTCTACCCTGCTGGACACATCCAGAGCTTCTCTCTCGCGCCCCTCACGGCTGTAGGCCATTCCAACCCATATGCCCTTGACTCTCAGCATTTCTGCTATTCCCAGGACATCTGGGAACCCAAGTACAGAGACCACTGGTCTCTTGGTCAGCCACTTCGTCCAGGGTACCACCAACCCAGGAGCTCTGCCCCCTGCGGTACTTCAAGCTGAGACCTCTCCATGCCCAGGCAGAGCCCAGAGGCTTCTCAGAGCCCAGCATCCACCCGGGACCTCATGAAGTAAACTCAGTCAAATTCCCACATTTCTGCTCCCCGAGACACTGGTGTCAGCTACCTGGGGTGGCAGACACAAGGGATCCACAATTCAGCCCAACAGGACCCATGCCCATGTGCAAGCTACAGCTCTGCAATCTAGCCAAAGCATCGTATATGTTTAAGCTAAATATTGAGTCTGTGTACTTCATTTTTTCCTCTTTAAATTCTATTTGTGTTTTTTTCCTTGCAGGTTTTGTTTTTAACCTGAACAAAGTGTATTTAGATCTTAGTTATTGCTTCCTGCCTGCACAATTGTATATGACATACGTTAGAATGATAATTTTATTACAATTTCTTAATTAATATTTTATTTTATATTCTAAGAAAGTTCTTAAAATGCCTTGCATGTCTCTATCAAGATGCCCTCTTGGATAAGACAATATTACAAATTGCTTAGAGTAAAACAGTTAAAATAATACTGTAATATTACTGTCGCTTTCAGATTTTATTTTCAGAAAAATTTAAACATGTTGTATTCCTTACTAAAATGACTTAGTAAAAAGTTACTGTTTAATTTACTTTCCATTTCATTACGAATATAACTTTTGTTTTACAACTATTATAATGCCTTCATTTTTTTCATTGTATGTGGTATTAATTTTTATATTCACTTTAAAATAAATTTATATTTTACTTACATTTAAATGTTTATCCAAGGTAAATTATATTTCGTGTAGAAAAGTGGTTTTTTTCATAACAGTAAAAGTTTTACATATAATGCATTAAAATGTGAAAAATGATACTCCACAAAGTTATTATTAAAAGGTAAATAAAAGCATATGTGTTTTTTATATTAAATTTTCTAAAACTCAATGTATTTCCTCTTTCTTGAATCTCACTTTGTTTTTCAGTAGTTGGTAATTCTGACATTTGTCCTTGAAATAATAATTGAACACCTGAGAAAACAACTTTTTTTTTCTGTAAAATTTCAAGCAAATATTCAAGTCTTCAAAATCATATAACTTTAATTTTGATAAATTAAAAACTTATTCTGCTATTATGAAATAATCTATTATTAATCACAGGACCTTGTAGACAAGTAAGGGACTTCAAGAGATGACTCAGCACGTAATGGTGCTTGTGGCCATGCCTGACAACATGAGTGTGGAGAGAGCAGACTTTCCTAAGTTTTCATAACACCACATGCGCATGGTCACCCATAAATATACACAATTAAAAATGACTAATAAGATCATCAACAGAATAACCCAAAGTATACCTTAATAATTTATTATTAATTACTTTTTATAAGTTTATGTCTTCAACACAATCCTTTACCTGATAGAGAAAATAAGAAAAGATGTGGACTAATAGTGTCCCTAAGATAACCCTTTCCATTGTCTGGATTATGCAGTCCACGGTCTCAGTTAAGTATAAATAGGTGTCATGAGCAAAAATTTTGTGATGAAATTCATTGCTCTTCAGACTTCTTTGGAAAATACATACAGACAGTTCTATAAAAAACAATAACACATTTTGGTTTTTCAAAGTCTTCACAAGGCACTATGACTTTGGAACAATTTGAGTTATCCTCTAAAATAATAAAAATATCCTTTTGTTTTCTATGTAGCCATTTTATTCTCTCTTTCCTTTATGAATCTATTCTGCACAGTGAGAATGGAGTGTAATTTATTGTTATCAAAAACCTCCACAAACATTTCCTGCCTCTCTTTCTCCCATTGACATTAAGCAGTGAAACACTGTAGAGCCAACAAGACAAGTGACTTTCTTCTCTTTTTCAACCAGTGAAGCAATTGTGTGACAGTTTTGCAGCTATGCATGATCAGACTCATGCTTGCCGTGAGTTTCCTTCTACAGACGTATATCTTCCTTTGAGATTTTAAGCATTTAGGTATGGGCTAGAAAAAATTTCTGATACATTTACTTTCATTATAGGGTTCTGTAATTTCACAGAACCAATATTGGCTTAATGCAGGGACTTCAACAAAATCATATAATATATTTAAACACTCACACATAGGATTCATTTCTAGTACAACATTACTAACTTGCAATTCACATCATTTTTCTCTTCCTAGAGGAAAATTATGACACTGCTGGCAACTGCGCATATATAAATGTATTTTAGTGAAAAAATAAAATTCTGGATACTTTTTGGGAGTGATTCAACTGAATATTTAACTACTGTGAGTTAAGCTGCGCAAAACAGTTACATTCTACTCAACATGTCTGACCTCCCTTTTAGGACTCAGTGAATTACAGACTTTTGCTATTTGCTTAAAGACTTGTTTGTTTGTCTGTCAGTTATAGATGTTTAAACATCTATATCCCCCTTTATGCATAGGAAACTAAGAAATTAGCAGGAAGAATAGTGTGAAAAGCCTGGTGAATTTGGTGATGGTATTTGCTAGTTTCTACATTTTAACAGATGAACAGTTTAAATAAAGCATTTCTCACTCTACAGTTTTTGTATGATGTTAGCAATATTTCTGGTTTGTGAATATTGATACAAGGCACCGTAGTCCTTGAGTGGTGAACAAGTTCTTTACCCTTACAAACTGAATTTACCTGTCAGAAATGTTCACAGTATCAAGAGATGCTAATGAGCAACTTTTTAAAAATAATAAAGAAGTTAGTGTCTTCTCATTCACTTGTGATGGCTACATTTTTTCCAGGCACCATGGACTTAAGATGAGATCTCATCTGAATGCATTTCCTGAGCATCTGCTTGGACATATTACAAAAACCCCATTGGCAAAGGAAGTCTCCTATGCAAGTTTATATTTAAAGGTTTAGAAAATTAATAATACATTCATTCATTTTGCCACCTAGAGAGAAGTGACAGCATGTCAGAAAATCAGATGATCACACATCCTAAGTATTTAGACATGAATGGAACAGAATGCATGGATCAAAGAACAGAGAACAATGGGTACCCAGACGTCTCAGCAGGTACTGCCTGCAGGCATGTCTATCTTTGGCAGAACAATGCACAGATAAGACAATGTCTGCAGTTCTACTGACAGCAAGAAAATGTGATGCATGGATATTTCTCCATAATTTGATGCTGCTCAATAAGATTGAATTTTTATTCTCAAAATTAACTAGGAAAACTATGCAAACAATTATGATTAATTTCTAACATGCCTATCTGCATGCACACGTGTGCGTGTACATATACACATGAAATAGTACTTTTAGGCACACTGAGACACAAACATAAAAGGCTACAGAGCTTATCTATAAATGTGTCTCTATAATATGGGATTAATTCTTAAAATAAAGATGTATTGTTCAACTCAGTAGTCTTTCAAATCGCAAATGAACTTTAACTACTATTATTTGTATATTCGACAAGCTTTGATGTCTGTTTCTAAGTTTTTGATATATAAAACCAAGCACTTGTTTCAAATAAATGTATATGCCCTGAAAATGAAGATGCTGTACCTCTGGAACCCCATTCTTCAGGAAACTGAGACAGGAGCATCACTATATTGAGATTAAAACCTTGTGTCAAAACTAAGAAAAAATGAAAGGCACAGCTCAATGTACATCTATGTGAAAGAATGTTCCTGATCTATCTGTATTAAAGATGGAAGACATAATGTCAATATTTTGGAGAAATTCTAAATAGAAACTAAATTCAATAAGTATTAATCTATAGGTACTAATCACAGTAAAACTGTAATTTAATTTTTGTACCTACTATTTCAAAAGCTAACTTAAAATGCAAATCTTCTTTGAAATTAACCAGTAATGTACTTTCTGCTCAACTACAAACTATGTCCTCTAGAAATCTAAAGGTGTCCTAAAGGCACCTTTTGTCTCAAACCATCAATATATCTTGGTGAGAGTGTTTAATTTGTTATTAACCACTGAAAATTCTGTCTGATTTCTAATCTTCTTTCTAGTCAGAGAGAAATAAAGCATTCTGCTTGTGAAGAGCTCTGGTGGCTCAGGCAAGAAGGAGCAGAAGTCCTTCTGTCTTAAGAGCATTGTGACCTGTTACAAGATGGCACCATGGTATAATGTCAATCATATTTTCAGGTCTGTAGGTCATAGACTGTGCAAGAGAGAATTTAGTTTCCTGTCAGACAGTAATGAGTGGTGACAATGTAGCTATGAATAACAATCTTGAAAATGTTTTATCTCTAAAGGTTTCGAAATTTGTGGGTATGTTTGGAAAGCTGTGGTTGACTGTGTTATCTAACATTGTAAATGTTAAGTATTGTTAAGACAGAATATTATTCGGTTGTTATTGCTAATTTCCATGTATTCATAAGACCTCACAGAATCATGAAACTGGCAGCCATGCCAGCTATTTACACAAGTAAACACAATGCTAATCTCTAATGTTAATTTGTTAATGTTAATCTCTAAGTTAATTTGCACCATAAATGATACTATATTATATTTATATTTGGTCCCACTTTATCATGTAAAAAAACATGACTTTTATCTTTTACTGAATAGACAGTGCTTTATAATTCTGTAAAATACACATATTATGGAAGTTTTGATTAAATTCATTGTATTTCCTGACTAGGTATGTCTCTCAGTAGCTCATTTATGTGGTTTTATAGTTTGTTAAAAATATTCCATAATACATATTAGATATTATTCACTCTGTTTTGTCCCAGAAGCACCACAAAGTTAGAATGTTGTTTGGAGATTTAGTTAGAATACTCATTTTATGTACAAGAAGTGACTATAATTTTTATAATTAATTTATCTCAATATATTTACACTGTATATAGGTTTCTTTTTCCACTGTCTAAAAATTATTTACAAATAAATAGGTCATTTCCTCTTGCCATCAAGAGATTATTGTAACTATGTGATACTGATTTTTTTGTTAAGCATAGTGGGTCATAAAAGAGAAGGCTACACTGTGGGGGATGTGTGGGAGATTTGTCAAGTACGGATGCAGCAAACAAGGACAGACTGAAAATTAGGCAAGGACAGCACAGGGAAGCATAAAATTTCATCACTATATTGAAAAAAGTACAAGCTTTATTCTAATCTAGTTTTTGTATGAATTTCACACTTAATAAATTTATATCTCAAATGACTGCTCATAAACAAAATTATCGACAATTATACTAAGAGTAATAGAAAAATTGGCATGTATTTCAGATTTTTATTTTGTCATTATGTATTTATGAATGGAATTATGCATGAATGCTCTCTGTTCTACGCCTGTGAAGCCTTCTCCCACACACACAGACATTAGCTTATGCGTGGCTAACTCTCTTGTGCTTCATTTTTGGGAACATATGTTCTTCAAGGATGCTGCAGAGAGAACACTGAGAGATAGAGGAAGCACACTGTTGCCTTTGGTGATTTCACCTAAACAAGACAAAACAGTATTTAGAATGACACAGCAATAAATAACTCTGTCATGGGCCTTAACACAAATGGCAGGAAGTGAATGAATATGTGTGTGTGTGTGTGTGTGTGTGAGTGTGTGTGTTAAAATCAGAAGTTATAATATTTTAAATCACAGATGAACCAAGGGAGATTTTTTTCCTTTGGTTTAGTCAAGAAAACTAACTTTAAATCAGACTATGTTAGGGCTCTATATTCTTTTATTTATAGACAAATTAATAAATTTTCCTTCAATATACTCATTATGTTCTGAATAAGTACGACACAATAATCATTGCAAAGATCCTACATTTTTTGAAGTTTTGCATGGAAGAAATCATTTTACAGCACAATATTTTATATTCTAAGCCTCTTATTAGAATATTTGAAGTCTAAACATTGTAATTAAGCATACATACAGTTCAATTATGTTCATTGTGATCTTAAGTCAAGTTTTAATACACATATAAATCATTGGCACTTTGTTGGATTATTGGACTACACCATTGACATAATAATTGTGTGTACTCTTCCTAGAAAGATAAACAAATATGGTCATTATCAGAAAAAAATCATTCACTCAAGTCTAGTTGCTGAACAAATATGCTTAATTAGGCTCATATGCGTGACCATAGTTAAGGGATTATTCTGCTAACTATATATAATAATAAACTTCCACTTAAGTTATTTTCTCTACACCTATATAATATTACATCATTCAACCTTCTTCAGAGCAGTTGCCTTTTCTGGAATACAGAACAATTTCAGAGCCCACAAGCAGGTCAGTGTTGAGAGTTAAGAGAATATGTAGTAATCAGCACTAACAGGGAGATATATGCTGAATACTCTGACATCAAAGCTCAGGGATCTACATCTTTGAAGAGGTGTAAAATGTTTGCAAGAACTAAAGGTAGTAGACATCTCAGGGGTCAGAGTATGTTATAAGAATGAGAGTACAATGACATACATGAATTCACACTTGAATTGACTGTATGTGTAAGATGTGTAGGATTATGCCATCCAAAATCTCACAAGTGATTAACAATGGCCTTATGACATCTTCCCCTGAAGCGAACATTTGTGGCTAATGGTATAAAAATTAGTTTCCTCCAAGGATGAAGGCCCTATGATACAAAGGTCCAGTAGATGTGCCTACTACACCCCTATACATACAGCCAACATTAAATGGATCCAGTGAGCTTTCAAAATAATGCACATTAAATTGGAAGGAAAAAGTGGAAGAAAAATAGAGAAGGCATTGGTGAAGAAGAAATGGAGTGGGTGATTTGACCTAATTATTTTACATGAAAATGAGGCATTCCCAAACAAAAGCAGAACAGTAAATGAAATGGGCTAGAATTGTGGATAAGATCATGTTCCTAGTTGTGGTAAATCCAAAACATATCATGCTAAAAAATATGAGATCATAGAGAAATTGAGATATGTATTTAAAACACAAAAGGACATGAAAAATCAAGTTATTATGTTACTTAAATATGTGTTTTGGAAGTAATACAGGAGCACTGACTACCTGTCCATGAGAGCATCCTACAACTGTGTGAATTCTTATTCATCACCTAATCTGCTCCATGTTTGAAAACAAAAATAATATTTTGGTTATAAATGCAAACACAAAAACATGCACATATGGACTGTAACTTGCTAAGTGTTCCCAAGCAGCCTGTATAAAATTGGTTGAATATAGCTTTTTTATTTAGTTATATACTCCAATAGAAATATCTGGATGTCTCCAGGGATTTTCCACATGAAATGTTTCTCTGAACAAGTTCACACTTTTTCTTTTTGTATTCTCTGAGGGTTAAGTGGAATCAGTTGTCTTCTGAGAAGAATTGGTCAGATTTCAAAAACTTCATACAGCTATTAAAGTTAGTGAAAGAAAGAAATATAGTATTTTTGTATTTGGCCCCTGACTCTTGTAAAAGTTTCAGTTATATTTACAGATGCATTTTGATAATTTTACCTATATAGTAATATTTAATATAGACTTCATTGATATTGTACTCAGTCACTACAGGCTCATGTCTGTAAGTACATTATAGTGTCAATAATAGTATCATACTATGGTACCCCTGTCTCCACCAACATGAGAAGGATCACAATTTGGGCCTGTCACTGGATCTCCTTTCCCTCAATGTCTTCTCCTTTTTTTGTCCCTGCAGTTCTTTAAGACAGGAAAAATTCTGGGTCAGCGTTTTTGACTGGGGTGGCAACCCAATCTCTCCACTTGAGGCCCTGTATTACTTCATAAGATGTACTCAACAAGTTCCCTCTCCCCACCGTTGGTCATCTCATTTAAGGTCTCTCCCTTTGAACAGGATTCCCCTCAGATATCAACTGATCACAGTATAACAAGGTGTAATAAGACTAGGCACAAACCCTCATATCCAGGCTGGAAAAGGCAACATAGTAGAAGAGAAAATGTCCTAAGTGAAGGCAACTTCCACTGTTAGGAGTCCCATAAAGACCTCAGCTAAACAAACATAACATATATATAGAAATCCTAGCACAGACCAATGCAGGATCCATAATTGCTACTTGAGTGTCTGTGAGCCACTATGAGTCCTACTTAATTGATTCTTCCATCTGTGTTGTGTTGGTATCCACCACCCCTCTGGCTTTTATAAATCTTCCTTGCAGGGTTCCCTGAGCTCTGCCTAATGTTTTACTGTGGATCTCTGCATCTGCTCCCAACAGGTGCAGGAAGAAGCTTCTCTGATGGTAGTTGTGCTAGGCACCTATGTATGTGTATAGCAAAATACCATTAAACATAATTTCATTGAATTTTCTCTCTCCTTTTTTGCCATTAGTGTTAAGTTCTACCCTAGGTCTCTGAGACGTCCAGCTTCTGGCTGTTGGTCATCCAGGCAGTGTTCCACATGGGATCCTGGTGTGGGCTTCAAACTAGACCAGTCACTTGGTGGTTACTTCCATAAGCTCTAATCTACTTTTGTTCTTATCACATACTGGAGGCTGAACAAAGTGTAGGTCAAAGATTCTGTGGCCAAGTTGGCTTCCATCACTGGAAGCTTTGATATTCTCCATTACTAGGAGTTTTTGCTAGGATCACCCTCATAAGTTCTAGAAAGATTCCCACACACTAGGTTTCCGCGTTATGGCCCCTTTGCTCATATTCCCCAAATTCCTGTTGTCTCTCCCTCCCGTCATTGCCTCCTTTATGTAATCTCACCTGCACCTATCACCACTGGCTCAAGTTCACCCATCAAACCTATGCTATTTCCATGTCCCATGGAGATACATGCATCTGTCCCCCTACAGTCCTCCTTGTAATTTAGCCTCTCTCGATAGGTGGATTATAGTGGGATTATCCTTTACTTAACATCTAATATCCACTTATAAAAAATGAATTGTTCTATAGTCTATCTATTTGCCTGCAAATACTGTGATGGCAATTTTAACACTTGAATAATTCTTCATTGTGTGAATGTACTACATATTCTTTATCCATTCTTTGATTTAGGTACATGTATGTTTTTTTTCTGGTTTTAGGCTATCATGAACTAATCTAGTATGGACACAGTTGAGCAAGTGTTCTTTTGGTAAGATCAATGGAGCATCTTCTGATTATGTGTCCTGAACAGTATTAATGGATCTTGAAATAAATCTAGTCCCAATTTTCTTAGGAATGGTCGTATTTAATTTCTTTCATTGTTCAAATTTTATCTCCCACAAGCAACAGAGGAGTGTTCCCTGGTTTCATATCCTGGTCAGCATGATCTGTCACTTGTGCTATAGACCTTGGCCTTTCTGACAGGTTTAAGATGGAATCTCATAGTAGTTTGATTTGCATTTTCTTGAGAGGTAATGATGTTGAACATTTCCTTAAGTGTTGCTCAGGAATTTGTGATTCCTTTATTGAAAATTCCCTATCTTGATCTATACCCCATTATAAAAACTAGATTATTTGGTTTGTTAATGTCTCAGTTTTTGAGTTCCTTATATGTTTTGGCTATTAGCCATCTATCAGATATGGAATTGATAAAAACCTTGTTCAATTCTATAGTCTACCATTTTGTCCTTTTCATGATATACCATTCAGTTCTTATTTTCATTATCAGAAATTTTCCCTAAAATAATTTGTATCAAAATTTTTAAATCTTGATTGGAAATAAGATCCAAGGAGATAAAGTTTAGTAAGGAAGTGTTCAAAATCATGTTGGTACTGAATTTAGTATGATGAGTTTAGCAATTCAAAAATATTCTTCCCTACAGCAGATTGGAAAAAGTACAGACACAGCTAGACATTTTGCAGTGTGAGAGAGCTTTGGACATTCACCCTTAAATTGAATTCTTCCCCCTCAGGTTATGGAACCCTGTGGAAGAGGAGACAGAACTACTTTAAAAAAGTAGAGGATAGAGGACAAACAGACACACACACACACATACCCTCTAGTCCCTCTAAATCAAAATGAATAAAGCACATATGAACTTACAGAGACTAAGACACAAGCACACAGCCTGCAGGGGTCTGCACCAGGTTCTCTGAGTTTGTTACTATAGCTTCTAGTTTACTGTTTTTATGGGATTCCTAAGTATGCAAATGACTGAGTCTCTGATTCCTGAGCAATCTCTTGGGCTTTGTTCTTTCTGTTGGTATGTTTTGTCCAATTTTGATGTGACAATTTTTAGTTTATCTTATTATATTTTACTTTCAGCCTTTAGAAACATGTTATTTTGTAATGAGAGACAGACAGAAATTATAGAATATATTTTCAAGTAAATTAAAGAATTAAAAAACAAAAAATTATGTAGTGAAAACTAAAAATAGAAAAATAAAAGTAAAACATATGTTGTCTAATGATAGAAACAAAAAGGACAAAAGGCACGAGAAAAGAAAAGTAATAAGGACAGGGACAGAGGAAGAAGGTAACACAAAGGAAGATAAAAAGGAGACACATTTTAAAAATATTAGATTTCAGTGTTCCAAATTTATCTATGACATGGAAGGCCAGAAAAAAAAAAAAACTACTGTCTCTTTTCTCCCATTGTACTTTTCTGTTCTCTTCTGTCTGAACAGTGCAAAGAAGCTCCAGAATATATTCTGTTTGCAGGAGGACTCAGCTCTAGTGGCGCTGCCTGATCTAAGGTATAATGTTGAACTACCCACATGGAGTGTATGGCGGTGGTTGCTCTGCTCTAATACAAGCAAGGAGATAATAACCTGTAACAAGCACACAAAAGAGGAGGAGTAATGAAGAGAATTCAGAAAAATAGAGAAGGACTACAAGAATATCCTTAAAGAAATAACATAATATTAATCATTAGAGAGTAGAAAAGAAAGTACACAACTACAAAAAAAAAAAATTCTGAAATTCCCTAGTGACTTGATACTCAGTATTTTAAATGACCTCCATTGTAAAACTGTAATCTCTTCATTGCAAATGAAGGAAAAATTTTCTAGTAGAAAAAAATGTAAAATGAAAGATACAAAGAATATTCATTGCTCATCTAAAAAAGCTTCTATTTCCTAGAATGTTTCTACATATAGTCTATGAGTGTTTACCATTATTTATTTCCGTATTAGATGTTTTAACTGTATTCTGTGCCACCTTTCTGTATTTAAATGCATCTTCTTCAATCTAAATATACACATACACACACCGAGAGAGAGAGAGAGAGAGAGAGAGAGAGAGAGAGAGAGAGAGAGAGAGAGAGAGAAACAAAAACCAAAACAGACAAGAAAACAAAGCAAAAGAAAATATATTCTTTCTCATCAATCTCTTTGTCTCCTTCTTTTTCCTTCTCCCTCACATTTAGCTCTTCTCTATAACTTGCCTTTTTGAAAGGAGTTATTTTCCTCTTAGCTCTGCTGTTTGGGCTATTGAAGTGGCCCTTGTACTTAAAATACAAATCTGTTAGGGAATTAATTTAAATGCAAATTCTTATAGTTATCAGCAAATAATGAATCAATAAGATAGCAATCTTGAGACGTAGATTGTCTGTGTTTAACAGTCCTTGCAGATCCTTCAGTGATTTCCAGTGCATACAGAGGCAATTGTTCCACAGTGAGATGGTTATGCGCCAATGCTTAGCCTCATTTGCTCTATAATGATTCCTAATAGGCTTTGAAGTTAAATATTAGCTGAGACCAGGGTATAATATTCCATACTTTGCATATCTTAATATATCACTTAAGGTGACTAGGTTAGATTTTTTATTATATTTCTGTGGAAGAATTTGACAAGTGTCCTTTTCTTAGCTAAGTAATATAATAGGGTCATCAGATCTTAGTGTATCTAAGACTGGATAATTCTTCTGGTTTGCAACCTCTTTTGTCAACTGAACCTTAGAAATAAACACATGGAAATACAATAAACAATATATAACAAATAATAGTGAATATAATGAATACTACATAGGAGACCTCCTGATAGAAATGAAGTAATTATTCATACTGGAATGCTGGTATTTAGCAATTTGGAGTCAAATCTATGTATAATATCAAAGAAAATATGTTTCAAAATAAAATTTAATTCAACATGTAGCCTTCTTATTAACATACCTATTTATGTTCTCCCTCTCTCTCCTTCTTTTCTTTATCTTACAAAGTATTCATAGCTATTATAGTTATTATGGGATAATTTGATTTTTTGTATATCAAAGTCTATTTATAGCTAGTACATAAGTAACTATATTGAATATTTGCCTCAACATAATAATCAATTAGTTGTTAACAATACTAGATCAGGGATGGACTTACAAAAGATGTACAGAACAATCACTTAAAACATCCACAACATAGCTGACATTAAAAAAAAAACTATAAAACCAGTTATATTGATCTTAGTACACATTGAAGTAACAGAAATAATGACAGTCACTGGAGCTCCAGAAAGGAAGACAAAATATTAAACATGACAGAAATTTAACATAATTCCAATATTTCTAGTAACAGAAGCCAGAAGTATAGAAAGCTGACACTGTTAGGTCATTTCCGTAAAATATGTGATTTAATAGGATACATTATTAAAACTGATACTTATCTAAATCTGATATAATTACCATAAGATTTTCATTTATTTAAGCTACCCTCTTCTTTTGCTCTTTTTAAGAAAATAAAGTAATCTTTGATACATTTTGTGCATATATCTTTCTTATCTTATATTCCTACTTAGATTTTAAATCACTGAATTACTAAAATATCAAGTTCTTTTCAACTGATCATTTTTCTCCAACAATGCCCCAACAATTCTTACTTGTGGTTATTTTCTTCATGAAGTATTTTCAGTTGCATACAAACACAAAATAACTGAAGGGTTTAGAAAGTTTCAAAGAGGGATTTTCTTCTGCTAGAATACCTATTTCTAAAAGTCTCCTGCAATATATTTTGTTATATGTTTAAAAGGTAAAGTTTGCTAGAAGAAATCCATACACATTACTCCAGGTCTTAATATCTGTGTGTTCTTTAGAATGTTCAGTAAGAATACCCATAGGCCCTACCAGTCAACAGTCTATTAATAGTATTGGCTTAGGCTAATAGTATTGACTGTTAGTCTGGTGAACTGTCCCCCATCCCCTATTTTTTTTAACCAATCTGCTTTTAAACCTTTTTAATTACATGCAAGTATTATGGTCAGTTCTAGGTTGAGGAACTAGCAATATAATAGATGCAAATAGTCAAATAATGAGGAAGACAATAAACACAAAAATTCAAAGATAAAGCAAGGCAATAAAAAAGTCTGGTGATCACTCCTGTGATCACTGTTTTTAAGGGCTTATCAGGATGATCAAAATATCTGAGCCTACTTCCCTGTGCTAGTCCAAAGTCATTTTCATTCCTGAAGCCTACTTCTTTGTTCCAGCCAGAAGGTTTAGTTTCCTGCCAGAAATTACTTCTTTGTTCTCGCCTAAGATTTAGACTTCTGTCTGAAAATACTTTGTTCTAGTCTAATATCAGATTCCCTCCAAGAAGCCCTAAAAGCTCTCGGCATCTCCCCACTTTGGTATTTCATAAACAAGACTCAGCCTATTTTAGGTGGTTCTGACAAGAATGCCTTCTTTCCCCATCATGGAATATGCGTTATCAAAAGCAATGCACTTCTGTGTTAGGTTGGTAAAGCTCTGTGCAGAATCTTTCCTGTCCTTCAATTGCCAGCCTTTTAATTTAATATCTTTGTCTGGGAGTCCATTTTCAGGTTCAAGCCATGTACTTTGGCTGCCAACATGTTGATGTTGTTAAAGATAAGCTTTAACAAGATGGGCAGAAATAGTGTGATTTTTACGCATTAAATTTGTGCAGGTGATGAAATAATCAAATAATTAGTTCAAAGACCCAAGCCCTTAACTCTATTAATCTAATTTAGATATCTAAGTAAGAATGGCACCAAAAATGTCTTATTTATTTTTCATAATTATACTGGGTTATGAGTAATTGTTAACTATGCCTTTGTTCTTTAAAATACTTTTGAGAAATAAAATGTTCACAAACATACTCAATTCATGGTACATATGTATAGGATTGAGGTAAATAATTCTAAATCTGGCATAGAAAGAGTAATAAAAGAAAAGACAAATTTGGATGCTGGTATTTACACACATACACACACACATACACATGCGCACACACACATGCACACAGGCACACATAAGACTTAGGAGGGTCATGTAATATTTGGGGTAAAATTTGAGTAATGAAACAACAACAAAAACACATTAAACAAATTTCAAAGGTTTTCTGGAAGCTTGCAGAAACTGATAGAGATGCATGGAATTGATTACTTTTTGGACTTTCAGGGAACAGATTTACTGATAACTCGATTTAATATTTTCAGTTTCCTTATTTATACAAAGCATCACTTATGGTTTGTTATTTTAGTTGTGCTAAGAAACTAATCTAAGCCAACAAAGTGGCATACACCTTTAGCCACATCAATTTAAAGGTGAAGGCAAGTATATTTTTGTGATTTCCAGGCTGCCCTGGTCTGAGTTAAACCATAGCCAGAGCTATATAGTGATAAAATATCCGATAAAAAAGAAAACAATTGATTAAAAATGTAGATAAGTAAGAAAAATAGTTATGATATTTAATTTCTATTATGCAATTATTTTACTTATAACTGGTATGTTTTAAAATTACATCATGTAAAATAAAATTATTATGAATTTCACAGGAAAAATGATAGATCTAGAAAAAAATCTTGAATGCAGTTGCTCAGAAAAAGAAAGACAAGTATGTTCCCTATTTACTTATATGTGTATGTTAGCTGTTAACTCTTCCATAAGCAAACTAAAATCCATGCAACTATAGAGGTTACATGTAAAGCAACTAAATAGGTGAATAGATCTCCTCAGGAAGTAGAATAAAAATAAACAGTTATGGATGTATGCAGGAGAGGCAAGAATGAGAGGATCAAACTGTGATAAGAGGAGAAGAAAGAGATGTAAAAGTAATTAAGAGCCATTTGAGGAGTCATATGTAGAACTAATATTGCATAAATCTCCTAATACATATATATGTAAATGTGTGTGTGTGTGTGTGTGTGTGTGTGTGTGTGTGTATGTATGAGATCTCAATGAAATTACAAACTGATAAGGCAGATAGAGCCTCAAAATGAAAGAAAGGAAGACAGGAAGACAGAAAGACAGAAAGAAAGAAAGGAAGGAAGGAAGGAAGAAAGAAAGAAAAGAAAAAAGAAAAGAGCACAAAGCACACATGTAGACATGGAGACAAACATGTACATATATACTCAAGAATCCTCTAAAACCAGAAAACTTCCATCCCCTATGGTTCTTATATGCTTTCTTCTGTATCTCTGCAATGTTCTGTGAGTTCAGAGGGAAGGCTGTGAATATCTCTTCATACCAAGGAAAACTTTCAGTACCAGAAATAGGAATAGGTTTTTGGCCAAAGGGATTCATGCAAGTCAGAAAAAGCACCAACTATTGAAAAGGTTATTTGCTGCTGTCCACAAGGTGATGGTAAGACTATATTACTGAATAAAACACCTGCATAACAAATGCAACATTGACAAGTTAGATTTTGCCTACTGAGAACCTTCGTCTGTATGGACTAGTCTTCATGTACTGGAAAGTAATCAGTATGCTACTAAAGGAGAAAGATAAAACTCCAACCCACCAACAAGCTTTTCATTTCAATGATGACCTACCCATAAGGTATGCTGCTTTAATAGTGACAAAGCTTGTAGGAGTTACCAAGAAATATCTGATTAGATTTAAGGCCAATTCCATGATGTAGAATCCATTTATGACACTGAACAGATGGCTAAGAACCAGCAACAAAAAAGGCAATGAAACAAAATACTACTGTTTGTTAATGGAATATCACAATAAAATGATTTCTAATGATTTAATTTTGGATTAACTTACACTTTCAGAAGCTTAGTTCATTATCATTATGGCAGGACGCAGGGCAACATGCAGGCAGATGTGGTGCTAGAGAAGGAACTGAGAGTTCTACATTTTGATCAGAAGATAGCTGAAGGATACTATATACTACCCTAGGTATAGCTTGAGCATAGGCGACCTCAAAGCCTGCCCTCACAAAACACTCTTCCAAAACTGCCATATGTGCTACAACAATGCAATACCTGATGTGCTTATAAAAAGATAAAAGAGATATGAAAGTATTTTCTATAGGTGTGTGTTGAGGTATGGGGGAAGGGGATGTCTCACCTGGCCCATGCTGAGGCATCTCTTCCCTCTGAGGGACCAATCAGATGACAGTATAGTATAGAATAGTTTATTCAGGTCATGGGGAGGGGAGTTAAGAGAGTTGTAAAGGCAGAGAGAGAGAGAGAGAGAGAGAGAGAGAGAGAGAGAGAGAGAATGGCTGGCTATGAGCACATGGAGGTAGGGGGTAGGGAAGGAGGAAGGGGTGAGGGAACGAGGGATCAAGAGAGCAAGAGGAAGAGAGCAAGAGAGCAAGAGAGGGAGGAGAGGGCAAGCAGCCCCTTTTATAGTGGGCCAAGCCTACCTGGCTATTGCAAGGTAACTGTGGGGAAGAGCATATCTGGCTGTTGCCAGGTAACTGTGGGGTTGGAGTTTAGACAGAATGCTAACAATACCTCCTAATGTGTTCATTTCTACTCTTTTCACAAAAACAAATAAAATAGAACCAGCATATGTGTCTTTTGACTGACTATGGTATAAAAACATGCTATATATACAAAATATGTTTTCATTTAGCTGCAAAGAAAAATAAAATCATAAATATTTAAGGAAAATGTATATACCTAGAAAGCATGATATTGAGCAAAATTTCCAAGTTTCAGAATAATAAACACCACATGTTCTTTAGCACGTGCTTCTTAACTTTTAATTGTTAAATATTTATGCCTAGGTGGAAGGAAATATGCATTGAGTCAAAGTAGAAGATGGCTTGTAAGAAATGGGAAACAAAGCTGTGGTAAGTGACAGAGGTGGGAGGATTTTAGCCACAGGAAATGTTAAGGTAGCAGGAGAAGACAGGAAACTCTGGAGATATAAGGGTTTCATTTGGGAAGGAGAAAGCAAAGAGATCTCTGAACGACTCTTAAGTAGGGATTTCAACAAAATCAAGTATGCATGCATATGTTGGAGGAAACATTTTATTTTGTAAACAAACAGAAAAAATTTGTCAGGTAATGTACAAAACAGTAATCACCAATATTTTATTAAGTCTTAGCCTCCATCAAAATCTGTTCTCTGAAGTGGAAAACAAGGTCAGATGTAGAGCAGGAATTCACTTCTCTCACATTATCAATTATACAAACAGAGCTGCAGTACTGTCATGTTCATTTAGATGCCACTGAGATACCCCGAAATGCTGGGTCAAATTATTATAGCACATCATTCTATTTTTTATTTTTTTTTTTACTCAGGATGAAGATAACCACAAACAAAATCAAAAACAAAAACAAAAAAAGATAAACCTTCCTTAGACATGAACTGTTCTGTACTTGACTCTGGTTTGTGCTGTGTGTTCTTGCTCAAGGTACCTTGATCATTTATGCATAATGAACTATGTTGTTTTCCCTGTGGTAAGTCTATTGTATCCTGCACTTTGGTTCTTGAGATGGAACTCAGCTACATCAGAAAAAAGCACTGCTGCCTCAGCCACACTGTATATGTTCATGGAGCATCTTGGGATAAGTCTATCCTACAGGTAGTCTATCCTACAGGTATTATTGCCAAATGCACTTGGACAAAGAGAAAATTTCAATACATATGTATGGCTATTAGATTGTACACGAGTGACAAAGAGAAGATCAGGAGTTTAAGGCTGGCCATGGATATTTACATACTTGAAGCCAGCCTGGAAGACCTGTGACCCTTTCTCAACTATCCTTGAAAAAGTATTTCACATATAACACAATTAGTTAATGACTTGAAAAATACTGTCCATAATGTGTGCACAGAATATTGAGGTTTTAATGTTAAGACAATAAATATGAAGAACAGTTCTACTAAAAAATGACTGTTTCTCTTCCTAAGAAAGAAAAGGTTGATGAAATCTAGAATTTAAAATGTTAAGTATACCACTAAAGAAATTAGTATAAAAACCGATCATTGATAAACTCAAAATATTTCAGGCTTCTTTAAAGCATTAGGCCATTTCTTCAGCGTTTTAATTATACAGTTCAAATAAATACCAGAAAATCAAGCAAGAATTTAATAGAGTTGAAATGAGAAAAGTTCATGATCTATAGTTGCTGCAAGATTAGACTAAGCATATGTTTGAAATGGTTTTTGTAGCTCATACTGGGTGCCAAGGACAAAAGTCTTTGTATTAATTCTAAGTATATGTTTGAAGCCAGTGATTTTGAACCTCTTGGTGACAGTGCCCCTTTGTGGAATTTACATTGATATAGAAAACGTCCCGCTTTATTGTGTTCCCATGGCTCTCCACTTCAAAATTAATTGCTAACATTTCTCCTTGTCTGTGTGTGCATTGTGCTCTAAACATAAGGACTTCTTATGATTAAGGGAAATTGCTAGTACCATGGCCAGCAGAGTAAATTCAAACTTTTGTTAACAATACTATAAGCCTCTCCATTTCTACAGGAAATTGTAATAATATCCTAAAACTCAATGTCATGTTTTATTCCTACAATACTGACACTTTGGGCCTAATGCTTTTTCAAAGAAAGTATTGCTATGAGAATTAGATAGCCAATAAGATTATAAGTTTGCCATTTACTGGAATTTCTCTGTAGATTGGTAGAAATATTATATAATGACTTGCTATAAACTAAGGAGTTATTAAAGTTTTTTGTGGTTTTTAATATGTTTCACAGGCTTTTTTTCTGTCATAAATTACAGAGATAAAAGGTGTAAAAGAAGAAAAAGATATGATAAAATAATTGCTAAGTTATACTGTCCATAGGATGCCAATTTCCTTTTTTAAATTTTGTTTACTTTTCTTGAAGAAACATTATCATATAAAGTTATAATGCTAGTATTGGTTAGAATTTATCAGTACAGGAATTTGTATATTTATACACCTCATTCTCCTCCAACTTTTTAGAATTTGTCTTTTACATTGTAAGCATATCTGTTGTTTCTTCTTAGTCAAATATAATATACATAAAACCTCTTCTGACTCTGACTTTATCATCACTGTTTTGATAATTTGATTTTCCTTCCAAAGAATTGAAATCAGTGTCTGCACAAGCTAACTGTATGTCTATGTTCATTGCATAACCTCACAATAGTCTGTAGGAAAAACAGTCTAAATGCCTGATCGATGGAGCCAGAAAAAGTTGCTACCTACATACAACAGACACTTGGCATAATATCAGAGAAAAAAATCCCACAGATCATTGTTGTAAAGAAATGAGCCAGTTATAGATCTGTCATTCTTGAGGAGCACATCAATATTTCCCTGAGTATATTCTTTTGAGTCTGGCTTAATTTCCTCAAGTACTATTAAATTAAACCCAGTTTGCTGGATGAAGATTATTGCATACTATAGTCCTCCTAAGAACATATTCTGACAGTTTTGAGAGCATAAAAATAACATTAGAAGAATATTTTTGTTATAGCTACAGCATTCTGAGGCATCTGCTGAATGTGCAAGTACAGCTGTCTTCCATACAGCATGTCTTTATGTATGATCACCTTTATATTTCACAGAACATAACCTCTACATTCTGATCACCATTATCCTCTACACAACATGGCTTCTACATTCTGATTGCCATTATTTTCTGCTGAACCTGGTGTGGCCCTGGTGGGGACAGAGTGACATGGTCCTGAGGCAGGGAACAGGTATGAACCTCCATGAGTGTCAATGGCTAGTGAGGGCATAAGTTTGTTTATGTCATAATCTACATATTTTCACATTCCTCTGATGAATGTCCTCCCTGTTAACATTAATGACTCCATGAGAATTAGAAAGAGCAAGAGTCCAGGAGGTAAGGATGTAGCTATAGCTCTGCAAAATAGTAAAAGTGGGGACATTCAGGACAGCCCTTAAGCCTTTGTAAAAGTCCTCTAGATACTTGAGTTTGAAATTATGTAATTACTGAACTATGCAAAATAGAAGGATGTAATATGAATTATTAGGGGCTTCAGGGATCTAAAGGAACAAAGGCAGCTGCATTAGTGAGCCAGCTTGTCAAAGATACAAAGGTAGGCAGATTCCTGAGTTCAAGGACAAGTTGGGACATATAGCAAGGTTATTTCCAGGTGTGGTAGAAATGGTAATTTTAGGGCAGGATCCCACCCATCTAGTTTGTGAGTTGTGTTTTTGTTTATCGATGCCAGACAGACTTATGAATGATTTTGCAAGTTAAGAAAAGCAGGAAACAAACTTATGCTTGCTGTCTCTTAGGAATCAAAGGGCTGGGGTCTCAATGATGCTGATTCATAAGATAATCAGAAGGAAACCTGAAGTAAATAACTGGATTAATATGTAAAATAAAATGATTGGACCAGTGTTCTGCAAGAGATGAGCTATCCAAAGAATTTTTTAGGATAAAAAAAGAGAACAGCTTGGAGAAAACACACACACACAAACACACACACACACACACACAGAGAGAGAGAGAGAGAGAGAGAGAGAGAGAGAGAGAGAGAGAGAGA
>NW_021604567.1:9531691-9537651 GCF_004785775.1 Grammomys surdaster | reverse complement strand
AGAGAGAGAGAGAGAGAGAGAGAGAGAGAGAGAGAGAGAGAGAGAGAGAGAGAGAAGCAGGACATGGACAGAGAGATCTCTTAGAATAGTAAGCAAGCAGAATATAGACAGAGAAACTTCCAGAGAGAAAGCAGAGCTCATTATGATGAGTTATCGTTATCTTCCAGAACAGTTCAGTTCTAGGAGTCTTTGATTCCTTGTTTTGTTTTTGCTCTATTCTCTTGAAAAAGACTAAACATTCATGGAATCTACAAGAAATTGAAAAGTAGAATTTTACTCATTTCTGGTCTATTTTTCTCTGACAAATGGCCAGAGCTGATCTATTGTACTGTATGAACATCTTCAGTAATTCTGAACTCTGACTTCAGTCTTCTCACCCTAATGAGACTGAGGAAGGCAGAGTTTCACCTTACCTGCACATGTTAGCAATGCTTCAAGGCAAAATCAGTGCTGTTCTGGAGCTCTCCCCTTCACTGTCCTTATCTCACAGGTTCAGACCAACTTGTTGCCTAAATCTAAAGCTATTTATGTCAAGTCTTCTTTCCACACTATGCAATCGTTTGACAGTAAGAGATAGTTAATTTTCAATCTAAGACTCCTTCAGAACAGAAAGTATGAGTCAGTAAATGGGAATCAGTTGTGAAAGTATGTGTACTAACTATAATACTTAATCTTTCTCAATTTGCTTAGATCACCAAATATATTTTGTTATATGTATATATATATATATATATGTTAGAGACATCTACATCTTCTGGTATAAAGTCTTTACAGTTACAAGTTAACTTAATCCTCTGAAGTAGTATCGCGGAAGAAATATTCTCATTGTGTAAAACACTTAGAAAGAAATTTGTATTTGCCTATTATTGTTTGAAAACCATGCTGTAGTTTCATATAACATCAAAAAAACAGGTGAGTAAATTTCAGCTTCAAAGTGTAATGAACTTTACTAAAGTCATGCAGCTGATATGTTTGAGATCTACTATATTAATAAAGATATTGTGATGAAACTACATTCCTACACTTTTCTTTGTCTTCTGATGATACTTAAAATGCAGAAGATATTTTAAATGAGACCTATTTCTATAATTCTCTAACTCTATGTAGGATGACATAATGAAAAAGTAGATATGGGTAGTTTTTATATCATTTTAATTACTCTTTCATGTACTCAAGCTCTAGTACATGAATTCATACCTAATTGTACTTAAACTCATAACAAGTTTTCTGCATTTGAAACATATTTTATGCTCTAAAATATTATATGTCATTATATATACTGATTTATTAAAATACAGAAGCAGAAAATAGTATAAACCACAGTTATATTTCAAATAATTTTAAACAAACAAAAAATAGAATGGTATATATGCACAAAGAAATATCTTTCAGTATATCCTTGAAAGTATTTCTTTATTCATTGTAGATCAAGCTCTATATATTCACTATTCATTAAGCAATATGACAAGTGATAATATTGAAAATATGAAAGATGTAAGTTCTTACTATCATAAAAATTGAAAGAGTGTGTAAGAGTGTGTAACAATGTAGACACAGTGCTACAAGAGAAAACAAGTGTCTATGAAAGAACTAAACCATGAAGAATATTGGCTGAAATTTTTCACAGAAATACCATGAAAAAGAAATAGGAAGAAAAGGCAAGGGTTTTCAGATGTTCTAATAATATGAACAAAAGCATTTCCAAACTTGTCGGTCACAGATTGTAGCTGGCATTGTTGTGAGAACTGTTCTTCAATAGAATAACAAGTCTTTATTCCACATAGGGCATCAACAAGAGAACACAGGGACAATTCCACCCAAGTGTGATTTGTTGACCCACGGCATTAATCTGGGTCCGTGTAGGAGCATATGTAAGAGAATGTGTATGAAGTTATTTACAGGTGCGTAGGGGATTTAAAAGAAACAACCACTGTTCAAATTGTCTGCCTCACAGCTTCTATTCATGTGGAGACAAAGTAAGGTTAACCAAAACTAAAGATGTTTGATAATATGTTGTGCAATCACATTAAATAGTAAACTAATTTTTAAGTATACACTAAATAAATGAAGTCCAAATTTACTTGTCTTGAATGAGTACACAATATCCCTACCAAAAGATGTGTCATTTAATAAAATCTAAGCACCAGAAAAGGGATACTTCTCCAGGAGATATTTATTGGTAAAATCATCCATAGATCTAAAAAACAATACAAGTATTTTCCTTGTTTATCTAACCTAAGAATAAGGTAAAAAACAAACAAACAAACAAAGACACAAACAAATAAACAGAAAAACGGATGCTGGAAACATCGCACCCTTTGGTCACAGGACATAGATAAATCTCTTTAAACACAGGAATTTTCCTCCCTACAGACTGGGTTTTACTGTGCCATAAGAGAATACACAGGCATCTCAGGAGAAAAGACACCCATGGTCTTAACCAGCACAGGACATTTGCATATTAAAATAATAACTTATCAAACAAGATATTACTTACATTTTACCTTTGAGACTCTAATTATATTTTATCCTTCACTTTCCTCTTCCAAACACCTCCTCCATAAACTGCTTCCTTCTTTCCTTCATATTCATGGCTTCTTTTTTAGTAATTGTTATATAATGCAAATACAACACACACACACACACACACACACACACACACACACACACATATGGTTGCTGTTTGTCACAGCAAATTCTTGTGCTACTCCCAGGCAAATATTATTTCTCCTACATCTTTCATTTCTTAATTGCCTGGAGTTCTAGCTGTAGCAAAATATCCATCTTGATATTTCTACCATCTACTTTGGCAATTAAATGGGGTCATATGTGATCTGCAAAAGCTTTGCTGCTGCTGCTGCTGCTGCTGCTGCTGCTGCTGCTGCTGCAATTTTTATAGACAGAGTGTCTGATATTACAGGGTGACACAATCTCATAAAAAAAAAACCTCCCTGAACTCCTGGTGCTTACAATATTTCTGCAGTGTATTGTTCTCTTCTGTAGTGTTTCTTGACACATAGGTGCAGTATTGTTTTTTGTCTGTTTTTTGTTTGTTTGGTTTTAGATCTATCCATTAGATTGGACTCCACAACACTGCATACTGGTTGACTTTTGTTTCTGTAGTGGTCTATATCTATTGCAAAGAGCAATATCCTTTGTAAGAGGTGAAACATATTTATCTGTAGTTACAGGAGCAAATATTTATAAAGTAATAAACATGTAAATGTCTTGAGTTTTTAAGTTTAGTGTAGAAAAACATGATGGAGATATAGTAGGCACATGATCACTTCCAAGTCTGGGTAATTTTGTTCCTTCCTTTGAAGATGTGAAAATTTTGTTATTATTGCACGTTTTTCTCCAAGTGTGAAAGTTGAATAGTGCAAAAGTAAAAACTTTCAGCATCACCACACAAGTACTAAGTGTTATACAAAGGACTGAATACAATTTTTCATGATACTCCAATCTTTGGCTATTACTAGTATGGAAAACATTAGTGTAAGAACCTTCAGTATCTCAGTGATCCAAAATGGCAAAGGATTTTTTTCCCATTTGTATAATTTAGATGTCTCCAAAGTTATCATGAAAGTAACACAACATTCAAAATATTGAAAGAATATTTAATAAATAGTAAAAACTTAATATACAAGTAGAAAATCCAGACTTGATGTCTACTTCATATTACAAATTCACTCATCCACTATGTCCACAAGCTTGGCCCTGTTGTCTGTTGTGTTCCATGTCAATTTTGGAAAGTTGCTGCGAATTCTTGAAATGAAGACAATGGTTTTTAATGGACTAAGACACAAAATCAGTAAACTTTCTCTTCACATGTGGTACATTGGCTGAGAAAAGTTAGGGAAATAATACCCTACAAAATAGTGACAAATAGCATAAAATACTTCAGTGTACTTGCGTATATGCCAAATAGAACTTTCTTTTAGCTTTTTGAGAACTTTCTGCACAAACAGTATTTTCTCATGTAATGATAAATGTATTTCCAGAACCAGCCTTCCAAATGAAGACTGTTATTTACAATATTGGATTGATTTCGAGATCAGTCCATGATTGGGTCCAAATTGCTCGTTAGATTTAAGAAAAATACAAGAGTCTATAACTTGTCTTTTTGATTCTTTGACCCACAGGGTGTAAAAACTTGAGACAAGGCAGCTTGCCCCATCTGTATATAGGAAGCAAAGCTGGGTCAGGAACTTATGACCAATACAGCTGCCCAATCAACACTGTCACAGCACTCAGCAAGATCGCAAGTCAGCATAATCCTTTGTCCCAGCATCAGCATGTCACACCAATAACTCTGGCAACTGCCATGCTCCTTCAGCATCCTGTAGAAAAAAAAACACAAACATGCCTTCTTCCCCATATTAAATACCTGATTGGGATCATGCCTTATGTCAGTAAGTGGATCCTTGCCTTTCACCTAGGCATAAGTATGCCTAGTTGTAGGGTGCCATAGACACTCAGAAGAAAGTTCCTGGGCATCCAATATTTTTTTAAAAAAATTAAAATAAAACCATGATTTAAATAAATTTCTGGTTTACAGGGATGTACTGTTCCCTTTTTTATTTTATGAAGATATTGTTTTAAACTTCGTTGGGCCATTCCACAATACCTTGTCCTTGAAGATTATAAGGAATCCCAGTAATAGGAGTAATATTAAATTGTTGACACAAAGTCTGAAATGCTCAACTGCAATAGACAGGTCCATTATCTGTTTTATTTTAAATTGGATATTTTATTTATTCATATTTCAAATGTTATCTCCTGTCTCCATTTCCCCACCCCCAGTAACCCCTTATCCCATTCTACCTCCTCCTGCTTCTATGAGTGTGTACCCCCAACCATTCATCCACTCCCACCTCCTCACCCTCAAATTCCACTATACTGGGGTATACAGCCTTCACAGGACCAAGGACCTTCTCTACCACCTATGCCTGATGAAGCCACCCTCCACTATATATACAGCTGGGGCCATGGGTCCCTCCATGTGTGTTCCAAGACTGGTAGCTTAGACCCTAGGATTTCTGGTTGGTTGGTATTGTCTCTCTCCCCATGGGACCACAAGCCCCTTCCTCTCCTTCAATCTTCTTTCTAAACCTCCACTGGGGACCCTGTGATCAGTTCAATGGTTAGCTGTGAGCATCTACTTCTGTGTTTGTCAGGTCTGGTCTGGCAGAGACTCTCAGGAGACAAGTATATCAGGCTCCTGTCAGCATGTACTTCCTGGCATCCACAACAGTGTATACATTTGGTGACTGCACATGGGATGGATACCCAGGTGGGATAGTCTCTAGAAGGCCCCTTCTCCAGTCTCTGCTCCACACTTTCCCTCCATATTTATACACTCCCTCCAATGAGTGTTTTGTTACTCCTTCTAAGAAGGGCCAAAGCACCTACACTTTGGTCTTCCTTCTTCATGAGCTTCATGTGGTCTCTGAGTTGTATCTTGGGTATTGTTAGCTTTTGGGCTAATATCCACTTATCAGTGAGTGCATACCATGTGTGTTCTGTGATTGGGTTGCCTCACTCAGGATGATATCTTCTAGTTCCATCCATTTGCCTAAGAATTTGATGAATTCATTGTTTTTGATGGCTGAGTAGTACTTCATTGTGTAAATGTACCACATTTTCTGTATCCATTCCTGATGTGTTTATAAAAAGATAAAGAGATAAACAGATTATGTTCTGTGGAGGTGTGGGGTAAAGTATGGGGGAAAGGGATGTATCAATGGTCCCATGCTAAGGCATCTCTTCCCCCGAAGAACCAGCCACACACTGATATAGTATAGAATAGAGTTTATTCAGTGCATGGGGAGGGGAGTTAAGTGGGTGGTTGAGGAAGAGAGCGAGAGCAAGAGCGAGAGCGAGAGCGAGAGAGAGAGAGAGAGAGAGAGAGAGAGAGAGAGAGAAGAGAGGAGAGGAGAGGAGAGGAGAGGAGAGGAGAG
>NW_021604567.1:9499367-9516691 GCF_004785775.1 Grammomys surdaster | reverse complement strand
GGTCCTGGTACTATCAGACATGTTCAGACTGGCATTTTGCTTTGTCTTAAACTATGCTACATCAGAGTTAGACAAGTGCCTTTAAAAGAGAGTAAAACTTTCAGCTTCCATTCTGACTCCAGTAATTGATAGTATTTGAATAAATGGAAAGATTTATTATCTCCCCTTCAATTTAAGGTTTCTTGAGCACATAAAACTCATTCATCATTCTTAAATAAGTAAGCCTGTCTACTAACCTTCAGTAAACTATCCAGCCTTAATATGAAGGGATGTACCTAGTCCTATTGGAACTTGATATCCCATGTTTGGTTGATATCCCTAGGAGGACTGCCCTTGTTCTGAAGGGAAACAGAGGAAGAGTGGATCTGAGGAAGAGGAAAGGTAGGGGAAGGGACTAGGAAGAAGGAGAGGAAACTGCAGTTTGAATGTAATATTTGAGAAAAGAGTACATTTCTTAAAAAATTAAAATTATGTGCATTTTCTCTCACTGAGGCCAGACCAGGCAATCCTCTGCTGTATATGTGTCTGGGGCCTCGTATCAGCTGGTATATGGTGCCTGGTTGGTGGTTCAGTGTCTGAAAGATCTCAAGGTTTCAGGTTAGGTGAGACTGCTGGTCTTCCTAAGGAGTCTTCCTCCTACTCTACTGGGGTGGGGGCATGTTCTTCGAGATTGGGGAGGAGGAATAGGATGAGGAAATGTTGGGGAGTGGACCAGGAGGGGAATAAAGACTGGACTGTAAAAGTCGATTAAAAATAATTATTTAAAAAGGTACTATACTAAATAAAACCTATGAACTACAAATTCTACTAAAATACCTTGATAAAATGTTAAAACATATATTATGGAAATTGGTGTCCTATACATGAATTATGTATATTAATAATCATTAAATTCTTCACAAAGTCTAAAAAAATTAAGATTAAAAATATATTTGTTATGTAAATTAATATTACAACCTTAACTAATGTATTTCATTTGTTATTATAAAAACTAATGTCATCCATGCATTGATGTATAACTTTTGTTTGTATATACAAAATAACTAAAAGTTATCATTAATACTATGATATAAAAATTGCATCAACATATTGTTTTATATAAAACTCCTAATACACAGAGTAATGCACGCACATTGAAATGATCCTTTGGTACATTTTAATACAGATTTGCAAATTTTCTTCAATTCTAACTTCCACCATACTAATGGATGTTTCACACTTACTCATTCCTACAGGTGGAACACTGAGGCATTGTAATCATCATATGTGTGCTCACAGCTGTAACAAACTAAAGAGTGCTCTATCTTCCTGAATGAGCATTTGTTTTTTGTCCTTTTCCTAACATACTTAGGATAGTGACTTTTGAATTTGGTGCTCTTCTCAAGAGTTTAACTGTTTACAATGTATGATATGCCTATTACAGGTATTTTATAGGTGTCCTTAATCTCAAAAAAATCTATGATATTTTATGTATACATTATTACATAATGTGTGTATACACACACACACACAGACACACACACACAAACACACACACACATATATATGTATATACATATACATATAATATTTCATATTTATATATATGCCCAAGGAAGTTGCATAGATATTCAATTTAAATTCTCTAGTGTGCTGCATTGAGTAGAAGTTGTGTTCCATTAGATTTCAAAATCTCATTTGACGACACATTTCCCAATCACATCTAGTTCCATGGTAAAACAAACAAACAAGCAAGCAAACAACACCTAGGACTGCCCTTACTAATGGAAAAGAGGCAGCCCCTGCTGACACACTTACAACTTAGCACTACAATATAAAAGGTCCTAAATATGGAAAAGAGAGAAAAATAATGAAAAGGGGGATTGAATTAACAGCCTGATACCACAATATCCATATGATTTCCTAAGCAAAGAGTAATATAGCAAGAATAGTCTACAGAGTGTGAAAGTTTCAGAGTAATGAATGTAAGTGGAGAGCATCTGGTAGAATCATACAGGGGATAGGACTGTATGCTTATACATGTATGCATTTATAATCATTTGTTTTGCTTTATTTGTACTGCTCTGTTCTCTTTGTTAGAGATGAGAAGAAAATTCAGCAATAGGAAGTTCAAACAAACTCTAAATTCTAGTGGTGGAATCATGGATGAACAGGTTAATTGTGGCTTTTATATCTTTATCACATGCTAAGTTTGTGCAAGGCTCCAGGGACTAAACTGACTAGGGGAATACCAGAGAGTGAAGACATATCAGATACTCTTATAGACACAGCTGGTGTTGGGCAGACTGGATTGCTACATATAAAAAAACAAGAAGGCAGATTTTTTATATATATTTCTGGATCAAGAAAACTCTTTTAGCTAATTTTGGTAGAAGTAGTCTCTATACGGGACCATTCTTAGTGCCTGAAATACCTAGGGGTAGAAAGATGGTGGGTATTTTTTTACACAGACTCAGTATATACACTCATAGACTAGAAGGCTTTATCATCCTTCCGAGATCCACCCTTGTACTTTGAGTAGTTTTACTATTTTCCCATGTGTCCTAGACATGGCTGTGTCCATGTTAACAATTAATATTCACTCAAAAGGTAATTTATTCAGTGATTTCTCCACTTCCCAGAAAGAAAAGTTGTAGTGATATCCAGAGATTTAGGAACTGAGGGTAATGTCTGTTTGTTAGAAGACTATATTGAATATATGTGTATGTATGTATATATATGTATATACATGTACATATATATATATTACTATTATCTTTGTCAATATCTACCTATATCATATATACACTTAGCAATTTTATATTTTGCTACAGACTTTTTCTAAGTTTTAATTAATTTTTACTTACATGTATGTAAATCTGTCTGTGCATATATGCATGTATATTTTCATATGTGCACAGACAATAAGATAGTTTGGATCCCCACTTCTCACCTGGCTGATGTAGATACTTGGAAATGAACTCTGGTTCTCTTTGTATTCAGCAACACATTCTACATTTAAGCCATCACTCTCATCCTTTGTTATAGGATTGTAATAACAAATATAACTTTTAATCCAAGCACAGAGAGAATTATCTAATATATGTTCTGAGTAGAATTCTATATCACTAAGATCTGAGAAAACAGAAATATGCATTTTGTTCTTAAAAAAACTCCTCAGTGTTTTATAAAATAATAATGTTATATAAATTTGTAATTGAGCAGAGAGACAGAAGCTTTGAACTCTACATATTTGTTGCTCAGAGACAATGAATCAAGCTTTCATGCTCAAGCTTTGTTTGATGTAAATATATATACATACATATACATATATATACACACACACACACACACACACACACACACACACACTTGATAAGGAATCCTTTTTGAATGAGCTTCCAAAATGGCAGTTAAGAGGAAGCAGAATCATACATGAGAATTCTATAAGAGGAGTAGAGAACAAAATGTGGAAAAAGTGCAGAGCTTCAAAGAACAAGAATTTGTTCCAATTTTTCCCACAGTTTATTCATTGAATTTCATCTTTAAAACGCGAAGCTCCAATGTGAGAGGATCTGAATAAGAATTCCAGACAAGTAGTAGAAGGATAGAATTTTTCTGTTAATACTTGAATATACAGAGTATCTTTTATCTTGATTAATTGTTTTTCCTGGCAACATGATATATAAAACTTGGGGCTTCCATCATCAGCAATAATAACAACAAAAAGCTTAGTTTCAATTAGTAAGTACAATATGATGAATAAGCAGAACAATTATGTTCTCTGAAAGAAATATCTTATGAGATAAAAATCCTAGACAAACAAGTTGTTCTTTAACTAGTGAAATTATATGTGGGGATATATAATGGTTTTATTAAAATAAATGATAAAGTTAATAACTTTTAGTATATATTAGAATCACTGTGCTTAAATGAAAAGCTCTTGACAAAATATTTATCATACATTATTACATTCAAAATGAGTTTTAGTAGAGTAACACATGTGTATAGACAGGGCAGCAATCAATAAGTCATGAAGATATAAGGGTTAGTGACAAGGATTTCAAATTTTCCCCATTAGAATTTGGAAAGGGTCCCCTCTCCAAGAAAAAGACATCAGGATGGGTATGGCCCTCACACCTCACTGGACAACAACAGGGGTACCAGAGCCATTACAAGGTCCCCTTCAAGTACTGGAGGTCAGGCCTCTATCCCCGCCTTCGCAAGATTAAAATTGCCACAGCCCTTCTATACTTAGAGAAGGGAGGAGATGTCAGGGGCAGCCCTGCTTACACACTGAAGGCCTAAAATCAGCAATAGGCCTGTCATACATGTATACTAACACCAAGTCTTGGTTCTCAGTGGAAAAAACATTGAAACAGATGGCTACAAGCTATTGTAAACAGGCACCTTTTGTGGAAATTAACAAGTCTGAATAGTCATAGACCTTGTAAATAGGTAGCCTTGGCAGACAATGCCAACTTAGATAAGGTCAAGCGAGTCATAGGCAGAGTCATAGTGACTTGTCCCCTGAACCTTCACCCAGCCAATACCCGGTTCTGAAAGATATCTGTATTCCCCCGAAAACACACATTCCAGTGCCAACCCCCTCCCCACATCCTGGCTTTCTGTGTTTATAACCCCAGTGTGAATGAATTATGATTTGAGAAAAAAATTAATTACTTAAAAAAAAAGAATTAGGAAAGGGATAGGGATGCCTGTTTTCTTTACTTTTGTTTGTTGTTTATTGTTTGTTTGTTTTAATAAATACTTCTCAAATTACTAATAAAAGGTAATGAAAACAATAAAAAGATTCATATTAGTACTGATTATGTGGTATTCTTTCTATTCACAGGAAACAAGTCTGTACAAAAGAGAGGGAGAATCTGAAGAGACCATATCAAGTGGTTAGGCAAGGCCCTGAGTTGGGGGATAGGGCCACCCACTCATCTCCAAATTCTTAACTCAGAATAGATCCTGTCGAAAGGAAGTACTGGGACAAAGAAACTGAAGAGAAACCTTCAACCTTCTGTTGAAGAAACAGCAGAGACTGAAGGGAAGGCCATCCAGAGACTGCCCCACCAAGGGCTCCATCCCATACACAGACAACAAACCCAGAAACAATTGCAGATGCCAAGAAATGCTTGCTGACAGGAGTCTGTTAAAGCTGTCTCCTGAGAGGCTCTGCCAGAGCCTGACAATTATGGAGACAGATGCTTGCAGCCAACCATTGGACTTAGCATCGGGTCCCCAAAGGAGAAGTTAGAGAAAGGACTGAAGGAGCTGAAGGGGTTTGCAACCTCATAGGAAGAACAATACCTACCAACCAGAAAACCCAGAGCTTCCAGGGACTTACCACCAACCAAAGAGTACACATGGAGGGACTGAGGGCTCCAGTAGCATATGTAACAGAGGATAGCCTTGTCTGGCATCAATGGGAGGAGAGACCCTTGGTCCTGTGAAGACTCGATTCCTCAGTGTAGGGGAATGCTAATACGTGGAGGCGGGAGTCAGTATGTGGTTGGGGAGCACCCTCGTAGAAGCTGGAGGAAAGGGTGATGGGATAAGGGTGTTGTGAAGGGGAAATTAGAAAGGAGAATAACATTTGAAATGTAAATAAATAAAATAATTAATTATAAAAAGATTAAAATTATTAGGAAAAAAAAAAAGATGATCAACAGAGTCAGCTAACCTGGAACCTTGAGGACTCTTAGAGACTGAACCACCAACCAAGGAGCACATGGGCTTGCCCAAAGAATCCCACACATATGTAGCAGATGTGTAGTTCAGTCTTCATGTAGATCCCCAACAACTGGAGTGGGGTGTTTTCCTAAAGCTGTTGCCTGTTTGTGGATCCTGATCCCCTAACTAGACTGCCTTTTCTGGCCTCTGGGAGAGGATATGCCTAGCTAGCCCAGAATAGTCTTGAGGTGACTGGGGGTGGGGATGCCCATGTGGAGTTCTGCCCTCTCAGAAGAGAAGAGGAGTGGGAGGTGGGATGAGGGACTGTGTGAAGTGAGGGCCAGTAGGTGGGGGCAATGATAAGTATGTAAAGTGAATAAAAAGATAAATTAGTGGAGAAAAAATTGTGATTTCCTTGACAACGTGTCAAGGAAATAAAAAAAACGAAAGCAAGAAAAGAGTTATAGACTGCATCAATGAAAGAACATGTCAACATCTGTGAGGAATTGGATCCTTCACGTCATAGACCTGAGCTTGGATCTCTATCAGGGCACTTCCATTATAACTGTAGGAAGGAATGCTGTTCAAACAAACGGTATAGAGGAAGTATGCTTAGAGCGTCTGACATATCTGGATGTATTAGATGCTTTCTAATGCTAAGAAAAAACTTTATGATCAAGACAACTTAAAGAAATAAGTGTTTATGGAAATGTAAAGTTTCAATGAGATAGCAACCACAATGCGACAAGAAGCCAAGATCTGAGATCTAGTATCTCATACAACTAACAGATTGGTAACGACTCCTGGTTTTGAAACCTTAAGACCTACCTGACCCAAGAAGGTGGAGAAACTTTCTTTCAAAGTATCTCATTAAAGTATGGTCATTTTTACATGTGTCAGCCACATGACACAGGACATAGATAATAACATAGGACTGTGCTAGTGGGTAATGAGACTTCTCTCAGAAAATGACAAATTCTCTGATTCAGGAAATAAATGTACAAAAAAATGTAGGAATGTTATATTCTAAAATACCAAAAATGCTTCTGAAGTAACTAAAGACACATGCACACACAAATACAAAATGATGTTTGTTTCTGAGTGTGTGTGTATGTGTGTGTATATGTGTGTGTGTATCTGTGTATTTACACCATGTATATAATAGAGATATTATTTGGAGGCTTGTAACTTATTTTTTTGATGCAGGATCTCTCATGGAGACCTGGGACTTACCAATTGTAATATGCTAGATGATCAAGGAGCTTGGGAAATCTGTTTCTTCTCACTATTGGAATTATAATTATGTAGTATTGTTCCCTACCCCTAACCTTGAAGTTATCAAGCAATCTGTCTCCAGTCTCTCTGGTCTTTATTTATCACAACTTTTCATAACCACTATTTTATTTACTACATATATTAAATCCACTTATAAAAATTTCTTGTTTTAAAGATTTATTTTTTTTATTTATATGAGTACACTGCAGACACACACTAGAAGAATGGATCAGATCCCATTACAAATGGTTGTGAGCCACTGTGTGGTTGCTTAGAATTGAACTCAGGACCTCTGACAGAGCAGTCAGTGTTGTTAACTGATGAGCCATCTTACATAAGTAATATGCATACTTCTGCATAGACATATTCCAAAATATTTCAGGCCTCTTGTCTATTTTAAATATATGGAAAGTTAACATGCAAGTCATGAATAAAACAGTCATGTTTCCTGTAGAATAAAGAGCTATCACTAAGTCAACAGACAAGTCATAAATATCAACAATGGAATATAATCAACTCTGATGAGAAAGGAGAATGTTAGAGAGATGAAATTGAGGATTCTGTTGATTAAAAGATGAAATATTCTTTCTGTTGTGCAGGAATCTACTTACATGAATCTGTTCATGTATAATACTACTCATTAATTAGGTTCTTTCATTTGTATCTCCTTTTCCTTTAACCAAAGCATTTATTGAAGAGCTTATATAAGATATATCATAAACATTGTTGTATAGAAGATAGCTTTTGAACTCTGAATGTATGTAAAACCTAATAAAATGATGTCATTGCTACCAGTAAGTTTTAAAATGGCCTTGAAATTTCTGTTGTAAATTCTATTATAAATGATCTTAAAATTTTATATATATATATGTTTTATATATATGTCATATATAATACATATATATGTGTGTGTGTCTGTCATCTATCATGATACCCTAAGAGGAACACAGAATTTCCATACTCATCTTGCCAAACATGCATAAACAGAATCAATTGATGTGAAGTCTTACCACCTGATAATGAAACCAAATGTGCCCAAATCATAACCTTTCTTTATAATCAAAGAAGTATAATATAATCAATGAATCTTAGGCACAGATTAGTTCAACCTCATAGTTGAACAAAAGGTTCATGACCCAGATGGATTTTCCAATATCTTTTTTCACCCAGCATAGTAAAAACTATTTTCAACAATAAAAGAACTTCTGGTGGAATCACCATTGCTGACTTCAAAATGTCTTACAGAGCAAGAGCAATACAAACTGTATGGAATTGGTACACAGGCGGGCAGGTAGATACATAGAATACAATTGAAGACCCAGAAATGAACCCACACACCTATGGTCACTTGATCTTTGACAAAGGAGCAAAAAGTATTCAGCAGAAAAGAGACAACATTTTCAACAAATAGTACTGGTTCAACTGGGGGTCAGCATGTAGAAGAATGCAAATTGATCCATTCTTATCTCCTTATACACAGCTTAAGTTCAAGTGGATTAGGGACCTCCACATAAAACCAGTTACACTGAAATTAATAGAATAGAAAGTAGGGAAGAGCCATGAAGACATGGGCACAGGGGAAAATTTCCTGAAGAGAATGGTAAAGGCTTATGCTCTAAGATCAAGAATAGATAAATGGTCCCCATAGAATTGTAAAGCTTCTGTAATTGCAAAAATTCTATAAGACACTGTCAATAGGACAAAATGGCAACCAACAGATGAAAAGATCTTTACCAACTCTACATCCCATAGAGGGTTAATATCCAGTATATACAAAGAATTTAAGAAGTTTGACTCCAGAGAGACAAATAACCCTATTAAAAAATGGACTACAGAGCTAAACAAAAATTCTCAACTGAGGAACACCAAATGACTGAGAAGCACCTAAAGAAATGCTTGACATCCTTAGTCATCAGGGAAATGTAAATCAAAACAACCCTGAGATTACACCACACAACAGTCAGTATGACTAAGATCAAAAACTCAGGTGACAGCAGATGCAGGCAGGGAGATGGAGAAAGAGGAAAACTCCTCCATTGTTTGTCGGATTGAAAGCTGGAACAACTACTCTGGAAGTCAGTCTGGCGGTTCCTCAGAAAATTGGACATAGTACTACATGAGGACCCAGTTATATCACTCCTAGGCATATACACAAAAGATGCTCCAACATAAAACAAGGATATATGCTCCACTATGTTCATAGCAGCCTTATTTATAATAGGCAGAAACTGGAAAGAACCCAGATGTCCTTCAACAGAGGAATGGATACAGAAAATGTAGTACATTTACACAATGGAGTTCTACTCAGCTATTAAAAACAATGAATTTATGAAATTCTTAGGCAAATGGATGGAATTAGAAAATATCATCCTGCGTAAGGTAATCTAGTCACAAAAGAACACATATGATATGCACTCACTGATAAGTGGATATTATCCCACAAGCTCAGAATACCCAAGATGTAATTTACAGACCACATGAAACTCAAGAAGAAAGACCAAAGTTTGGATGCTTAAGTCCTTCTTAGAAGGGAACATAGTACCCACAGGTGGAAATTCAGAGACAAAGTGTAGAGCAGAGACTGAAGAAAAGGCCAAATAGAGACTGCCCTACCTGGGCCTCCATTCCATATACAGACACTAACCCAAGACACTATTGTGGATTCCAAGAAGTGCTTGCTTACAGGAGCCTGATATAGCTGTCTCCTGAGAAGCTCTGCCAGAGCCTGACAAATATAGAGACAGATACTTGCATCCAACCATTGGACTGAATATGGGGTCCCCAATGGAGGAGTTAGAGAAAGGACTAAGGAACTGAAGAAGTTTGCAACCCCATAGGAAGAAGAACAATACCAACCTACCAGACACCCCAAAGCTCCCAGGTACTAAATCACCAATCAAAGAGTACACATTGAGGAACCCATGCCTTCAGCCACATATGTAGCAGAGCATGACCTTGTCTGACATCAGTGGAAGGAGAGACCTTTGATCCTATGAAGGCTTGATGCCCCAGTGTATGGTAATGTCAGGGCAGGGAGGCAGGAGTAGGTGGGTGGGTGAGGGAACACCCTCATAAAAGCAGGGAGAGGGGAGGTGGGATAGGGAATTTCCAGAGGGGAAGCCAGCAAAGAGGATAGCATTTGAAATATAAATAAAGTATCCAAAAAAATTAAAACATGAAGTATATGGTAATCTAGGTAAATAAGTTACTTCTTGAATATAGGTACGCGTTTTTTCAGAAGTTGACATATTAGTATAAAAATGATATAGGATGATACAAATATTTTAACTCACATTTACATAAGGATAAGGAAGGTATATGCTTTTGCCCTTCCGCTGTCTAGGAGCTGTAGAGTTATCTCTGGAGGAGGGAAGAGCATTTGAATAACGCACCCCTAAAATGTACACTGTCATTCTGATCAAAGACTCCAAGCACCATCCTGCATTCCTGTCTACTCCTGTCCCTTGATACATGTTGGATTCACCAAGCGATATTGCTCAAGAGGCAGAAACCTTGTACAGCAAACTGAACCTGTTATAGCACTGTCTTCTCTTCTATGTCAAATTAAAATATACCAACTAATTGAGCCACTTTATAAATGATACAGAAAATATCAGGTTCAGTTTTCCTCAAACTCCAAAGAAGCCCCCTGATGTTGTGCTTATCTTAAGTACGGCCAGGTCAGATGCAAACTTTACCCTTCTGCTCAGGTGGGATAGATCCACCTGCATAAAACACTAATTTTCTAGCTATTTTTATTGAGGGGCATTGTCCTTGTAGGTTTCTTTAGATTTATTTTCTATTTCCTGGTTGAAGTTATCATTACCATTAGTCTAGAATGGGTACTTTTGGTCCACTGCCTCCAGCTGGTTCAGTGCCATCATGAAACGCACCATGGTAATACATTAGAGACAGAGGATGAATTCAAGGTCCCTATATAGTAAGTGATGATGTAGAGTAAAGGGATGGTTATTAGTATGAGGTATGTCAGTGAAAGTGTATTGTGGTCCTTCATTCATGAAGTTAAATACATCCAGGTAAGATTGACTAATTGAATAATTTTGTACAATGTATTTTGATCATTCTCGCCCTTCCCACTGTTTCTTAGATAATTTATTCCTCCATCCTTAACCACATACTGCTGTGACTTCTTTATTTTAAGTCTTTAAGAATTTTATACAATGTGTTTTAAACCTCTTCACCTCACTCAATCCCTTCCCTCACCTCCATCTCTGATCTCTGATTCGTTTCCATCCATCTTTGAGAATATTTCTTCTTATTACCTTTACTTCTTTCCCTATTGTGTCCAATTTGTCTTGCTTAGCTAGTTGTGGGACAGTGGCCTGCTCTAGTACATGGTAAGCATACCTGAGCTGGTGCAATAAAAAAATGACTCTTCTTGTCTAATAGCTACCCATGTCTCTGTCTAGTACATTTTTCAGTGCATGGTTATCTGTTTTCTTTAATTTCTTACCAACAATTCTTTTAACGAATGGGCTTCCTCCAGATTAAGTACATTACTGTAGATTGTGAATATGAAGAGTTATCTAAGAGTCATTACATTAGCAATTAAATGCTATTAGGTTCTTATCTAGTAGTGGAATTACATATCCATGAAAACCCTCCATGTTGGGATTTTCTTTGCCTGAAGCTTTCATAGATCTTGTATGTGCTACTACAACTACCTTGAGTTCATATGTGCATTTGCACAGCTGCATCTGTAACACACTCTTTCCTTTACATGTTACACTATCTCTGGCTCTTAAATTATTTCTGCTTCCTCTTCTGCAAAAATTTGTGAGCCTTGATGTGAGTTATAAATGTCCAATCCAGGGCTGTGATAGCTCCGAGGATTCACAGCTGGGTAAGCCTGACGAAGGCTTCTCTCTGGTAGCACCGTGTGTTCCAACTCCAAAATGATCAAATGAAGGCCCACACTGTCACACCTGGCTAGAACTTTTTAACTGAAGATAGATAAAACCTTTACTAAATGCTTTTCAGTGAAGTATTATCACTTATTTAATTCTAAAAGAGAAACGACCACTACAAATTAGCTTTCACCTAGTTGAAACTGTTTCTGAAACTTGTCTAGTTTAGACATTTTTAGTGCATGCTTATCTTTTCACTTTATTTTCTTATTAACAATTTCTCTTTTAGTGAATGGGTTTCCTCCAGATTAAGTACATTACTGTAGATCGTGAAAATGATGTATCTAAGAGTCATTTGCTGGGTACTAATAATTATACCTCATAGAATCTAGGAATTAGAAATGAATGTTGAATGTTTTCACAGGAAATGAATGACACCTGATTGAGGATACATATTTAACCTAGTTACAATAATAAATTATGCATAGTTATTCATTAATTCATGTATTATAATATTTGGGTTTTTTCTTTTCATATATATGAATGTGTAGTGTATGTTTGTATTTTTTTTATGTTTTTGGGAACACATATATCATGTGTTTTATGCATGTGTATATGTGGAATTCAGGATTCCAGAAATCTTCGTTATCACTTTTCTGCCTTGTTTTTTTGGAGGCAAGTTCTCTCAAACATACCCAGAGCTTACCAGAGCAGCTAGGTGCACAAGCCATTTTCCTATGGGGAAGCTGTCTCTGCATTCTAAGGCTGAGATTACAGGCAGTGACCTCCTTTACCTAGACTTATGTAGGGATAATGAAAGAGTGATCGATCCTCTTGCTTGCAACACAAGCATTTCAATTTTGGGGCTGTATCCCTATGTGCAGTTCTACGATTTTATATGTCATTTAATAAATTTCATTTTAAAACTGTGCTTTATTTTGAAACATATATTGCTAATCACCTCTAAAAGTTCAGGAAAATGTTTTTCATAAGAGCTTGATAATCATTATAATGCATTTTCCTTTGAGGTATGACATCACTGCTTTTCAAAATTAATTGAAGAGGGAGGGCACGGCCTTGTAAGTTTTCAGTCATTTACCAGTAAAATGGAACAAAACATTAACATTCATGAGGCCAGTTGAAACTAGCTCATCATCTCATAATTTAGTGCTCTATTTTTTAAACTACCATACATTTATACTAAATTATGTCTTTTTTAATGAACACAAATCATTATACTCATAATTTATATTTCCATGCAATTTAGAGAAAATATTTCTACATCCTAGGTATTAATTAACTGAGGTGTGTGTTTAGATTGACTGAAAGGGATGTTTGAATTTATGACAAAATATCATGGTCATCCTTTATGTTGCAGTAGTAGTCTTTACCATAGGTATTGTAAGATGAAATCAATACTTTTATTATTTTTCTCCCCCAAAGTTAGCTGTAGTATTATTATTGAAATAAATGCATAAAGCATCTGAATCTAAGAGGTGTTTGGTATTAACTGTTTTAACTACTTAAATTTGGCAGGAGGTAGTAAATTATTAACTAGTATGAATCTGTTAATGAGAACATGCTGAATTTTATTTAGTAATATTTAATAAAATGAGTCTATTAGTTATTCATTTTATCCTATGTGTCCTTTTCATTTTTTTGAAACTTAGCTTCATTAATTTAAGGATGTGCAGAATATAAAATTTTTCTTTATTCACTAAATAGTGCTCAGTCTATGCTTAGTTTTTTATTTCCAATAAAATAACACTTTCATCTTTCTAATGTTTCATAACAGGAAATTCTACATTTTCCAGGTGTCGTGTATTTCACATATTATACTGAGAAAAAGCTTCTTCTTCTTGATGGTATTTTCTTTTTTCTTGTGTAGCTATTGCTATAATCAGAGTACCCTTTGACATGTTTCAGTTTAGTACCCACAGGAATTTCAGACCTACTTCTAAACTTGACAGATTAAAAAGCTAATTATCATCACTTGAGGTATTAGGTATCTTTACTTTGCCCATTCTTAGTCTCATGCCTTATGTGTGTATTTTATGTTTATATTATGTACGTGTGTGCATATGTATGGATATATGTATTTCTGTGTGTGAGTGCAGGTACAAATGTGCCAGTGCATAAAAATATAAAGGTCAGATGACCATGACAGGTGCTAGTTATCAGTTTCTATCTTGTTTGAGGCTAAATCTCTTGCTCATCACTGGTATTCCAGACTAAATGTCTTATACATTTCTGGAGACTTTCCTGTCTTTGTCTCTCTTCTTAATCTAGAACGTCTGAATAAGAATTACTACTGACATGGTCTATCTAACTTTACCTGGGTCCTTTGAATATAAACTCTGGTCCTCAGACATATGTGACAAGCATTTGCTAATAAATATGCCCAGTTCCTGTTACAATTTTGACTTAATAGTTTACATATAGACTAAACAGCAGTTTTTAGCCTTACCAACATAGAGCAAGTATGATACACAAGTTTAATGTTCTGCTAAGCTACGTACCAACTTTACATCTTATTGCATTAGTTTGTGATTGTGGAGATTTCATGTGTCACAGTTTCTGAAGCATCAGGGTCTCTCAGATTGTTATGATATGTTACCCAAAAGTAAGTTTTGGCTGCTTAATTTTAAAAGTCTTATGTGAAGGTATGTCAAATAATCAAAATCTTAAAACTAAACTGAGAAAAAAATAGAAACATTCATTTTTCAAGATAAGTGTAATAGATTATGAACAAATATATATATAACAAATAGGAGATATAAAATAAGAAGAAATTACAAGAGAAAGGGAATCTATCTATGTTTGCATGTTCTTCAAATTTAAGTAAACAGTATATCAAAATGGTATAATCTAGGAAATCAAATGCCAAGATCTATTGAATATAGTTTTCTGAAATTATATTTTACAGAAAAGTAAAAATAATCACTTATAAAAAGTATCATGGCATGTTTGAATTGCTCTCATCATATAATTATCATTTTTAGTTCTAATATGTGTGTCCCTTAAATAAATACATACATATAAAGAGTACAAATGCATGCATATATGTATCAATGCTGACGTCAGATAATCTAATTTCCATTTTTATTCATCAATGATTGATATTTATTAATAACTATAAGAACATTCCGAATAGCAAGTTTGTTAAAAGAATAACCAACCATATTTTTCACAGACATTTTTTTTTTAATTAGAGTATGTTACTTATAAAGTTATATCTCTGTGAGGAGCAGAAAATAAGATTCCATGACTTTGCATCACTCAGAAGTTTTGATAAAATTATTACTCAGCACAAACATCTAACTCACCAATGAAATGATAAAACTACTTCAATTTTTTCTCTCCTCCCCAAGAAGACTTCACTAGAATAAAATCATAGTTATATGAAAAGGAATCATTTCACACAAGGTGAGCTCATGGATGAAGAGACATTTGCTACTGCACTGAAGGGTTCATAGAAGCCATATTTAAGAAAGAAAGAGATATTTCACACGATCAGAGAAATCGTCTCATAGAGTGACTCCACCTAAAAGCATGACAGCTAGCCTCTGCAGTACCCTTTTAATCTGTCTGAGGAAGAATTAGATTATTAGTAATTATTAGTGTGTGACTGGTTTAGGATCTCTGTGCTTAATACTCAACCTTGTAATCATTCATAAAACTTCCAGTTGGCGCCTCTTGCTCTATAAGTAATTAGGACACAGTGAACGTACAGCATATTAATCTGTTGGGCATGTGCCAGTTCACAAGAATTTACTGATCATCCTGGGAAAATTGCTAATGTAAACTACATCTCTAAAACATAAAGAAGAATGAGGAGGCCATGGAGGACCTTCATGGTAGGTAAGCATACAGGTGGCTTAGAATACAGAAGACCTGGGATTCTGACAAAAGGAACAAAAAGGGACAGGGGATAATTAAGAAAAGCAAGGATGAAGACAAGGCTGAAAAATAGGAAGAAGGGGAGAAAAGATGAACCTGGACCACTGGATGAACCCGCACCCATATCATATGAGAAACATTAATTGGACTCAGAGTGGTTGAAATTAATGAATAAATAATAATTAAAACGAGAGCATAAATTTGCAAAGTAGTGATGATGGGAGTTCCTGAGGCAAGCAGAAGAGAGTCTAATTGAGAGGCAATAGGATCAAATTATTTTGTATGCATGCATAATTTTTCAGAGAATAATTAATAATAAAAGTATGATTTTGTATAAAAAGATAGTACAGACACAATTATAAGAATATTAAATTCAGTTTAAGGTCTTTATAATCTTTTTGCATTTTTCTTAGCATGTCTAAATTATATATGAATATATAATGATATATGAATATATAATGATATATGAATATATGTAATTTAGACATGCTAGGAAACATTCAAAAGATTGTAAAGATAATGAAATTAACTTTATAATAGAAATATATATAGATAGATAGATAGAGATATATAGATATAAAATGGCTTCATGGAAATTGAGTAATTTCCTAGAAAACAGTAGTTCTTCAGTTATAAGTCTCTGAAAATGTAGGCCCAGTTGTGCAGTTGGGTCTTCTTGTGAGACTCCTAATGTTGAACCGTGGGAAGTCTCTAACTATATTGACTGCTTTTGAATTTCTTTCCCAGAACTGGCTATCTTATCTAGTCTCAATCAGAGATTGTGGGGCAGTGAGCTATGAGAAAAGGCCGGGAAGCTTGGTAGAAGAGCTCTGGAACCCCTGAAGAAGGCCACTGGGATGGAAGGCGCTTCGAGCTTTTTCCAGACATCCGGCTCTCTCAGCTTCAGCTCTCTACAGTCCCTCCCACAGAGAGGTCCATGGTCATTGATCACGTAGGAGTAGCACCTTCATGTAGATGAGGCATTCCCAAGCTCTCAGACCAAGCCAATAGGGGTTACCTGCTGCCAGACCTTAACCCACCCCAAAACTGTATGTATAGGCCAAGCTCAAAAGTAAAGATGTGCGAGATTCTTCCAGGTGTCTGAGAGCTTCTGTTGTGGTCCTTTTCGCTGACCAGCCGGTGCCTCACCGAGGCACTTTTTAAAGAGCTGTAACACTCTTCAAAGAGCTGTAACACATTTCCCCTCTCTGCCTCTGCTCAGACACTGAGACGTGGTTGGTGGTAGGAGCAGAAGAGGACTCTCCTGTCTGCTCCCCGTCGTCCCTCCCAGGCCGCCCGTGGACAGAGGAAGCCAGGCAGCTACTGATCACACCCTGTCCTCATCCCGGTCAGAGATCCTCGTGGGACCCATCTGGAAGTGTACCCACAAGAGATGAGACTAGTCTTACTGTAAATTGATATACCAAGGCACAATGGTGTCCATGAAAGGCCTCCTCTTTTCTGAGGAGACTGTGAAAAAGGGTGGATGGGTGGGAGGTGAACTGGGGGGGGGGGGGACTGGGAGAAGTGGAGGAACTGTGATAAAAAAACTTAACAAAAAAACAAAAACACAAAAGAAAGAAAGAAAGAAAGAAAGAAAGAAAGAAAGAAAGAAAGAAA
>NW_021604567.1:9492865-9499357 GCF_004785775.1 Grammomys surdaster | reverse complement strand
AAAGAAAGAAAGAAAGAAAGAAAGAAAGAAAGAAAGAAAGAAAGAAAGAAAATGACAAAAAGGAAGGAAGAAAAAAGGAAAGAAAATTATTGATTATTTTCTGTGGTGATTTATGACATCTTTATATTTCTAAAGTTCCAATGTATTCTAGATTTATATTTTAATCCCAGTATATTTTCATCTTGGGAGCTACTTATTTATGAGCATGAATGCCACAGTGCATATGTGGGAGATCAGAAAATGAGAGCATTCTAATGTCCAAGTTGGGGACACGAGACTTGACATCAGGTACTTTACCAACTGAGTCATCTTTTTGGTTCTCATCATTAAATCTAAGCTCATTGCACTTTAAGAAAGAGCTTCAGCAAAGTATTTTGATTTTCTGTAAATCACTGAGTTCCTGAATGAAGTAACAGCATCTATTGAAGGGCTGTCAATTGAATGACTCCTGTATATTAGTCAGAAATCAACTGAGGTTGTTTATGTGGATCTACATCTAAAATCTCTTCTTTGTTCTATTGATGTCTGACTCTAATCCTCGGCAAATATCAACATTAAGTGTTCTGTGTAAGCTGTTTGATGAATCTTGAATGTTTGTACATTAGATATTTATTTGTCTTTTATTGTTTTTATATCTGTTGCTACATTTTCTATATACTCTTACTTTTAACAATATTTTTATTTAAATCTAACAATTTGGGCAATTGAAGTATACATTAATTTTTAGATAAACACCTTTGATATAATGAGCTTTCAGATTCATGAATACATTAATTTTTCCCATTCATTTAACATTTGGGTTTGACTTATTAACATTGAGAATTTTCTGCTAATTAGCTCTATTTTTTTTCACATTTGCACATAGCTAATTTCTATTTTGAGTTTTTTTCTAAAGGACCTCTTTTTTATGGATTTGAATATATGCAATACAAACATGTAGAAAATTACATAAATATATGCTACTGTATTATATCACCTTATTCAAATTTTAATTCTAAGAGTTTAGACTTATTTTTATATTTTGGTTTAAAATTTTAGAGGATATATTTTATATCACATATTTCCCCACATTCAACTTCTTTCAGACTCTCTTACCTCTCTGTATATAGAATTTCATATAATTTCTCCTTCAGATAAAATAAGCAGCAAAGAATTTTAAAAAATTAGATATCAAAACACAAAAGCAAATATATAAAAAGAGAAAAATCAATATACCAGAAAGTAATAAACCAAACCAAAACAACATACACACAAACATAACAAAAACAAAATACTAAGGAGCAGGTTTTGTTTATGCCAAGCATTTTTGTGTGCTATATCTGCTCTTAACTGGTTATACTAATTTTGTTTATTTTGTTTTTCCGTGTTGTGAATCCCCATGGACATTTTCTCTTTTTTTTATTGGATGTTTTATGTATTTACATTTCAAACCCTTTTCTGGTTTCCCACCTGCACCCCCTCTTCCACCCGCCTCCACCAGCTTCTATGAGGGTGCTCCCCCTCCCACCCACCCACTCCCACCTCACCATCCTGAGATTCCCTGACATTGGGAATTCTCTTATCACAGACAAGCAACAGATTTAGAAAAATACCCCACTCCAACTGCGGTTCTAATAATTGTTACCTTTTTAAATGGTTATTTTATTTATTTACATATCAAATATTATCCCACTTTCCAATTTCCCCTTCACAACCCCCTATCCCGTTTCCCCTTCCCCCTGCTTCTATGTGGGTGCTTCCCCACTCACCCACTCCTGCCTCACCGCCCTAGCATTCCCCTACACTGAGGCATTAAGCCTTCATAGAACCAAGTCCCTCCCTCTCACTGATGTCAGATAAGGCAATAATCTGCTACATATGCAGCTAAAGCCATGGATCCCATCATATATACCTTTTGGTTGATGGTTTAGTCCCTGGGAGTTGTTGGGGGTGGATCTTGGTTGATATTGCTGTTTTTCCTATGGGGTTGCAAACTCCTTCAGCTCCTTCAATCCTTCCCCTAACTCCTTCATTGGAGTCTCCTTGCTCAGCATGATGGTTGGCTGCGTGGAGCCACCACTGTATTAGTCAGGCTATGGCAGAGCCTCTCAGAGGACAACTATACCAGACTCCTGTCAGCAAGTGCTTTTTGGCATCAGCAATAGTGTCTGAGTTTGTTGTCTGCAGATGAGATGGATCCCTAGGTGGGGCAGTCTCTGCATAGCCTTTCCTTCAGTCTCTGCTCCACTCAGTTATTAAAAACAATGACTTCATGAAACATGCAGGCAAATGGATGGAACTAGAAAATATCATCTTGAGTAACATAACCCAGTCACAAAGAACATACATGGTATGTACTCACTGATAATTGAGTATTAGGCAAAAAGCTCAAAATACCCATGATACAACTCACAGACCATATGAAGGTCAAGAAGAAGGAAGACTGAAGTATGGATGCTTCAGTCCTACTTATAAGGGGGAATAAAAAAAAGTCACGGTAGTTAGAGGAAGGGAGGTGCTTAGGAGGGAGAGAAGAGGGCGATGGAAAAAGGAGAGCAGGATCAGGTGTGGGAGGAGAAGTGGGGGGAGAAGTACAGAGCAGAGCATCAAGAAATTGAACAGAGGTGTGTAGCAATGGAGAATTAGAAACAAGGATAGCCACTAGAATGTTGCCATGTAAGCAAGAGGTTCTCAGGACCTAGTGGTGATGGCATTAGCTGAAATACCCAACAAAGGGGAGAAAGAACCTGTAGAGACCATATCCAGTGGATAGCCAAGGCCCCAGATTGAGGGATGGGGCCACCTGCCCATCTCAAAAATATTAACCGAGAATAGCTCCTGTCTATTGACCTTCCTATGGAGTTCCCATATCTGCTGTCCCCTCGAATTATGTTTGTTCACATGTGTGTTTGTGTGTGTGTGTATTTACATATGGGCATTTTTTTATTTCATGAAAGAAATGAAAATGGTTAAGACATATAGAAAAAAGTAGGTATTTGTTGTGGTAATTATTTAAATCGTCCTCCAGTCAAACCTACTATCTAAGCTACAGAGGCTCTGCCTAGCTCAGATGCCATGTTTCTCGGCCAGAAGCCATGTGCGTGTTCCAGCCAGAAACATCAGCCCTGCCACCCACGAGACATCAGCATGGGAGATGGCTCTGCCAATCTTCCATGCTATCTCCACAAAGCTGGGCATTGCCCAGACCATTCTGCCATCGACACAGGCCCAGTAGGAAAATGAGACTCTAATGCTTATATTATCCAAAAGCTTATATATTTAGTAATGATCAGTAACAAGATGCCCATACAATCAGAAGCGTAACCAATACCCAACCTAGATATACCAACTACCTTTGACTGCTATAGACATGTGAACATCCGCCTCCATCTCTCTCTCTCTTGTTCATCTCTCCTAGCCTCTACTCTTCCTTCTCCTCCTCTTCTCTCTCCTCCTCTTCCTCTCCTTACTCCTCCCACCTTAGCTCCTCCTACATGTAGTTTTACATGTCCCTTATTAGTTTAGGTTTAAAGTTTTATGTCTTTCTTTTTTCCAAGTTAAAATTTCATGTGTTGGTCTAGTCATGAGTATTCCAACAAATGACAATGTAAATATGTGCAAACATACATGCCTACCACACAAACTCACACAAATTTTCTTTGTTTAGATAGATGTATAGTCTAAGGTATTTTGATATTTTCATATACATTTTGAATACAATAATGTACCTTGTAAGTAATCTTTCTGTGCTCAACTTTATAAGTTGTTTGATATTACTTGCAGCCTAATATCAGTCACTAATGGCTGTCTTAGTCTCGTAGGTTCATCTCTGGGAGCTCCACCAGCAAAAACAGTTAGTTAGTGTGGAGTACTTTATACATTTCTCTCTAAAGGATTATTATCTTTTTTTGCTACGTGTAGCATTTAAGGAAATATTCTTTCCTGCTGTTCTATAATATAGCTGTTCATGTTCACGTCACTGTAATTTTAACCACATATCGTGTGTTAGTTTGAAGAAATAGTTTTATTTTTTTTCCTCCTGAACTTACCAGTATTTTTAGAAACCAGTAGTGAGACTTTTACATTGAACTGAAATTATAAGAACTTGTAAATAATAAATTTTTGTGCTGAAAACAGAGCCTTCTCTCACTTGAAATTTGTGAATGAAGAAAGAGATTGACGATGCTATGCTGGTAACAAATGAAAGAAGAGCTTTGCTTGCAGGGCAGAAAAGGAAGGTTTTACATTCATCTTTTCTTCTGAAGCATGAAGTATACATCCCCTATCATAATATATGCTATTGTGTTCAATGCAAAGCCCATATCATAATATATGCTATTGTGTTCCTGTGTGGTTAAGTTCACTTGTTAGTCAATTGGCTTAACATCAAAATATCAATTCACAGTTTCCCTTGGAGTCAAAAGAGAATTCATGAAAATTAGAAACTATCTTACCTAACTTTATGAAGAAATATTAAATTCTCAACTGATGGCACATTTCAAATGATCAATAAAATGGACTCATGTCCAGAATCAATTCAAAAGAATACACAGTAAGGTCAAGGTCAAGAAAAACTCTTCAGTAAAATGAATTTCTATTTCATAACTAAATCAACTGAATCATGTATCCTCCTTTACAGATTTCACTTAAATACAAAATATGTCATAATTAAAACTGAATTCATTGATTGAATAATTTTTGCTACATATTGGGAATATGAAGAAAACACAATAGATAAAGTTCCTCTTGAAAAAGAGGCCTCCCTCTACCAAGCAAAATGAATGAAAATATAACTAAACTGAGAAACCAAGAGCAATGTGGCCCATTTATTAGCTCTGCCATTACATACCTAATAGGTTATATCTACTTATGGAATAACGCAATGCTGAAGTGTAGTAGTGGTAAAGTCATTAGGCAAAAGTCACCATCTCTAATTCCTGTCTTCAACTTTACTTCAATAGGATAACTGAAAGAAATCTCATATCAAAGCACATGAGGATCAAAACCACTTACAAAAAAGCTAACATACACTGAGAAAGGGGAGAACAGAGCTCTGCCTCAGTACCACATGCCACTTGGGTGTTTGCCCTCAAATCCATCATTTCATATCTTACTACTCTCATTACTGCTTCCTGTTGCTTCCTTGCTTCATTCTCCAGGCACAGTTCCAACCCCCCAGCAAGAAGCAAGGACAGTAAGCAGAAATGGAGCGTGTGAGCTCACAGAGAACAAGGTTTCCATCCTCATTCTATAAAATTGCATAGGACAGTTGTGGCAAAAACTAGACTTCCAACATTAGTTAATGTCAGCTGTTAAGTCAATGAGAGAAAAATTAGAATTTAAATCATGATGCTTATCATGAGAAGTATAATTGCATCTGCAGAAACAGTGTGTCCTGAACAAGTAGAAATTCACCATATTTGCTTATATCTGCCTAATAATTACAAAATAAAAATATTTTTATTTTGCTGTCATGTCTCAAGACACTGCAATTAAAATATTGCTGTAAATGTCATCCCTTTATAGTTTTTATTGGATGCCATGTTTTATACAAGAATGAAGTCCAGTGTTTTGGCACTTCTTGGTGGTTCAATGTTTTTGTTTTTTGTTTGTTTTTTGTTTGTTTGGTTTTTTTTTTTGTTTTTAATGCATAAAGCCCCAGTTTTGAACTTTAGTACCACAAAGAATCAGAAAAAAATAATTTTAGGTTTATTCAGGGTAATTTTATCCAGACCAGTTTCCTAAATTATGGGAAGATATTTTAAAATAAAATGACAGATTTCAATGCTCTATTCCTATGTCCAGACTTAGTACAACAAGTGCCTCAGTGACAAATTACTTACATGATAGATGTCCTGAATGTATGAAATCACAAATTACATTTTCTTCCTTTCCATTTTCGCATAGTAATCACAATGAAGAAATAGACTATGGCAAATAACCTGTGAGCAAAACATATAAGATTTAGGACAGAGAAAAATTAATATTCTATGCTTACTTCAGTTTATTAACTTAATGTTACTGTGCAGTCATTGCTTCAATATCAGAAGAAAGTGAAGACAGTTTTGGATTGGATTCTATTTTCAAAACTTTTACCTCATATTTAAGTGCTCTGTGTGTGTGTCTGTGTGTGTGTGTGTCTCTGTCTGTCTGTCTGTCTGTCTGTCTGTCTGTCTGTCTGTCTATGCGTACATGCATGTACACCTTCTTGGAAGCTTACATTCTGAGCTAGAAAGCAGTTTTGTGAGTAACCTAAAAGTAGATTTTTAGAACAAAAATTGAGATCCTTTGAATGATTGATCATTCGGGACTCTTAATTTCTGAGCCATCTTTCCAGACGTATAATGTATTCAACTGTATTTCTTTATTTTCTTTTGTTTCCTCCCCCTCTGTGATGGTTCATAGCTCAGTCATTTAAAACATTTGTTTCTGTTTTGTTGGAGGACCCACATAAAGACTTTTCTGAACATCTGCTACATGTATGCAGGGCATCTAGGTCTGCCCACCCCCCCT
>NW_021604567.1:9395967-9492765 GCF_004785775.1 Grammomys surdaster | reverse complement strand
TATGCTCCTCCACCCCTTCCTCTTTCCCTCCTTCTTCCACACAGTTCCCTCTCCCCATCCTCTTCTAATAATAACTTTGTTTCACCCCCTCATGAGATTCAAGCATCCTCCCTTGTGCCCTCCTTCTTATGCAGTTTCTTGGGGTCTGTGGATTGTATCTGATTACCCTGTACTTTAGGTCTAATATCCACTTAAAAGTAAGTACACACCATCCATGTGCTTTTGCATTTGGGTTACCTTACTCAAGATGATATTTTTTAGTTCTATACATCTGCCTGTTAAATACATGATGTCTTTGTTTTCAAAAAGTGAGTAGTATTGTATTATGTAAATGAACCACATTTTCTCTATCCATTCTTCAGATGAAGGGCATCTTGGTTGTTTCCAGTTTCTGGCTATTTCAAATAAAAGTTCTGTGAACGTAGTGAAGTACATGTTCTTGTGATAAGATGGAATATCTTTTGAGTATACATCCATGAGTGGTATTGCTAGGTCTTAAGGTAGAACTATTCCCAGTTTTCCAAGAAACTGCCAAATTGAATTCCAGAGAGGTTGTAGTAGTTTGCACTCCAACCAGCAATGGAGGAGTGTTCCCTTTGCTTCCCATGTGCTGTCCCTTGAGTTTTTTATCTTAACCATTCTGATGAGTATAAAGTGGAATGTTATAACTGTTAAGCATAGCCAATAATTTAGACAAAGACAGTGACCCTTGCTTCTCCAGTCACTGCCAAGGGATTGACAGTTGTGTGAAAGCTTGCTTGTGTTCTGTGAAAGAACGTCATAAAAAGGGATTCCCTGTGCTGCTGTCCTCCTAGGTATATGAAACTGACTGCCACTTATTCCTGTGGAGAGAATGCCTGTCAACATGAAGGTACCTGTCATAAATACCCTGAGCACCCTGTTTGTATCTGCCATGTTGGGTATGATGGAAGCTTCTGTGAGACAGATCATGAATGTGCTTCCATCCAGGATGGAGTCAATGGTTACTCCTGTTTCTGTGTGCCTGGACACGAAGCCAGACATTGGGACTTGGAATTAGATGACAATGTTTCTGATCCCCTCATTAATGAGATTGCATGACTCAAGGAGAGGAAGATTCACGTGTGTCTGTCCTAAAGTATATTCTGGTGTCATCTGTGAGTTGGAAATTGATAAATGTGGATCCCAGCCATTTCTACATGGTCCCATGTGTCAGGATGCTCTTGAAGTTTCCTTCTGTGACTATATACCTGGATTCCTTGATGACTTTGATGAGTATGCCAGTCAGCCATATCTCCATGGAGATCCATAAGTGAATAAAGGAAATAAAAACTACAATAGCTTACAGGTAGTGGCTTCACAGGGACACACTGTGAGATTTTGATGATTCATTGTTGGTCAAGGCCTTGCCACAGTAAAAAAACATGTGAAGACATGGTGGACAGCTACATCTCTCACTGCTGACCTGGATATACAGGTGTCCTGAGTGGGGCAGACATGAATGAAAGAGCAAGCCTTGCCAGTTCGGTGGGGGCGGGGGTTGGAAGAAAGCTGTCCCTACAGATCAATACTGACACATTACCTTCCTCCTTCAACTACCTTGGAACCTCAGGCTATGTTTGTATCTGTTAGCCTGGATTCTCAGACAGGAGCCTAGCTTAATTCTCCTTTGAGAGGTTTCACCTAGGAGATGCAGAGACTCATAGCCAAACATTAGACAGACCTGGGGAAGCCTTATGAAGGAGTTGGAGGAAAGATTGAAGAACCTAAAGGGGATAGGAGAACCACAAGAATACCATCAGAGTTAAGTAACCTGTACCCTTGAGAGTTTTCATAGATTGAACCACTAATCAAAGAGCATACAAAGGCTTGACTTAGGCCTCCCACACATATGTATCAGGTGTGCAGCTTGTTCTTTGTGTGGGTTTCTCAATATGATCATATAAGGTTCTAATTTACTTGGTATTCATAGGATATGTTAATACTTAAGCAACTAACATAAATTCTAATTTTTATTTATCATGACCTTCAAAATCTGTTACCAAATAATAACACTAAATAATTCCATTAAGGGTAAAATTAATTATAAAATACATGGCCAACATGGGAAAACTATTTTTTCATTATGATAGTAACTATATGTATCCATGTAGAGCTTCAAAGGTCATGAGAAATGTTTAACTACATTAAATTGGTCCTTTTGGATAATTTGATTCCTCATATTAAGACATGACTTTATAGTATTATAAATTTTTAGCAGAATTAACTATATTGATTTTTGGTAGTAACATGGAACTTAGTGGAAAAATATCTCTCTCTCTCTCTCTCTCTCTCTCTCTCTCCCTCTCTCTCTCTCTCTCTCTCTCTCTCTCTCTCTCTTTCTCTTTCTTCCCTACCTTCCACTTTTCAATTTTCCCATATCTTTGTCTATTCTTACTCTATTGTCTATTCCCATTTGTTTTCATTCTGCCTATTGTTGTGCTATTTTAGTAATATTCAGATGTGTATAGGAAAAAATATATCATTGAAAGACCTCAAGTTACATAACTTATGTTAAATAAAAATGCTGTCCTGCTCCCTGGCCCATAGGAGGTGACACTATTAGGAGGTGTGGCCCTTCTAGGTAAGTACAGCTTTGTTGAGGAAGGTGCGTCACTAAGGGACAAGCTTTGAAATCTCAGATGCTCAAGCCATATACACTGTGTCTTAGTCACTCCCTACTGTGTGTGACTATAGGTGTAGCTTCTTCTCTCAGCTCCTTTTCAAGTACCATGCCATCTTGATGCAACATGCTTCCTCCCGTGATAACAATGAGCTAAACCTCTGAACTTATACCCAGCCACAATGAAATGTTTTTCTTTATAAGAGTTGCCATGGTCATGGTGTCTCTTCACATCAGCAGATACCCTAACTCAGATGATAACAAATGACATATATAATCAAGTGTGAAATTCTAAAAATAAATTCTTTAAAAATACCTAATTAAAGAATATCCTCATTCTTTATATCTAGTCCTTTCCCCTAAAATCTGGTGAAAGCATTTATAAACACCATGGAGACTATAACAACTAAAATCAGTTTAAAATATAAAATGAGATTATTTTTGAGAAAAAGCAAATTAAATAATAATTAGGTTCACAAATACAATAGCATATAGAGGTATATTACTTACAGTTTTCATGTGTAGAAGAATGAATAATAGTCAAGGATTTACTCTAAAGTTTTCCTATCAGTATACTAAACATATTTTATAAGAGGAATTTCTATTAAGTTGTATGATAAAATTTGTTTGAAACATTTCATATTAAGTAGGATACCATGGTCTCAATTGCAAAAGAAAAAAAAATAGATTACTTTCTTTGAGTATACAATATTTTGGTTTTAGTTAAAAATATAGACAAATAGTGTACTGGCTGATTTTGTGCCAACTTGATACAAGCTGAAGTTATCACAGAGAAAGGAGCTTCAGCTGAGAAAATGCCTCCATTAGATCCAGCTGTAAGGCATTTTCTCAATTAGTGATCAAGGGGGGAGGTCCCCTTGTGGGTGATACCATCCATGGGCTGGTAGTCTTGGGCTCTGTAAGGAAGCAAGTTGAGAAAGTCAGGGGATGCAAGCTAGTAAGTAACATTCCTTCATGGCCTCTGCATCAGCTCCTGTATCCTCTCCTGCATGAGTTCCAGTCCTGACTTCGTTTGGTGAAGAACAGCAATGTGGAAGTTTAAGCTGAATAAACCCTTTCCTCCCCAGCTTGCTTCTTGCTTATGATGTTTTCTTGCTTATGATGTTTTGTGCAGGAATAAAGACAGATGGTGTGTGTGTGTGTGTGTGTGTGTGTGTGTGCACTTGCATGTGCATATTTGAGTGTATGCTGTCCTTACTTTTTATGACATGCAGAAACATGTTTGCATAAAATATAAAAAATTCAGTTAAAATTCACTTAAATGACATCATGAATTCATAATGTTTAACTAATCAATAAAACATTATGCTTTAGAAGGTATCTTTAATAAAAATTTGACTATTTGTGCAATATAAGCAGAAAGAAATTTACCAGTGTTTTCATAAAAGAGCATTTTCAGTATAATAGTATATGAGGGTAATAAATTTCATTAATTTTTCAATATAAATATTAAAATATTTAATAATTTTTTCTTATTATATTTTGTTCTAACATATATTTGCTTTCATAGGTTCATATATTACATTTTGAACATGTTCTTTCTCTACTAGTCCCTTCTAATCATTCAAATTCCTGAAAAATTTGTCCAATATTAGCTATCTATATAATCTTGGTTATGGGGCTAGTCAATGTATCCTGGTCTGTAGTCCTTGGAGCATACCCTTAACGAAAGTCATCAACTGTCAATTGCTCCACAGTTAAGGGAGGAGCCACAGGATCCCCTCCCTCTCCCCCTCTACTCTAGAATGTTGACTGTTTGATCTTTTACAGGTCTTGTTCAGTCAACCACAACTGCTTTTCAATAATAAATCATGAAGTCCCATCATATGCAGAAGACACTTATGTTAAATCCTCTCCACCTTCTGGCTTTTACACTCATTTCTCATACTCATCCATGAGGTTGAGAGGGTTTGGGGGTCATGACTAAATAGTATATTTGTGGTTGAGCATTCCACTGACATTATCTGTATTTTGATAATTTATAGGTCAAGCACTAACCACTGCTATTCCATTAAAATATCTTTCTTTCTAATGATGATTATTCCCTTTTAGCTTCAAGAATTTCTCATAACAGAATACTCTGATATTTCTATTCAGTGTCATTATATGGTAAGGCATTCTCTAAAATTTAAAATCCTTAGATGATTCTGTTTGTAACTCAAATTTTCATTACTCTTGAAGAGATGTGCAATGTATATTACATTTTAAGAATGCAGTAATTTCACATTGTAAATATCTGACACAAGTAAATTCTCAGGTATGATCATCCTTTAGCATGTATTCACATCCATTATTTAGAATTTCTATTTATTCATAGAACAGTAAGTGAGATAAAAATACTTTTCAGTTTTATATCTGATTATACCCCAGATATCACACTACCATAGTTTGCTTTCTTCCAATTCTAACACTGCATCTGATCTTTAAATAAAAATGAAACTGATTATTTAATGCTCATAGCTACATTACCTAAAATGCATAACATTTAAGTATGAGTCAAATATTACTAAAACTTCATCGTTCCTTATTAGGTAATTACCAGGTAAATAGACAATAGTATGTTTTATAATTTCCTAGTTAGTACTATTTGAACTCAATGGAGGAGTTAGAGTGAGGACTGAAGGAGCTGAAAGGGTTTGTGGCACCATGAGGAGAGCAACAATATCAACCAACCACAGCTCCCAGAGTCCTAACCACCAGCCTGGGAGCACTTATGGAGGGATCCAGGGCTTCAGCTGAATATGTAAGAGTGGAGGGCCCTGCTGGGCACAGGTGGAAGAAGAGATCTTTGACCTCATGAAGGCTGGACGCCCCAGGGTGTGGGAATTTTGAGGGTGGGGAAGTGGGAGGGGGGGTAGGTGGGGGTTACATCCACGGAGAAGAAGGAGGAGGGGTAAGGGGATGGGGGGTTCCCGGGTGGGTGGGGGATGGGGTAAGGGGATAACATATAAAATGTAAATAAAATATCCAATAAAAATGACAATTAAATAAATTGTATTAAAATAAAAAAATAAAAAAAATAAAAAATACTATTTGAACTCTATCCATCTTAGTAATTTAAATCAGCATTCTTTGACAGTTGAAGAAAGTGGCAGGTAAATCACCCTGTAACTATGAACTAATAGTGTTAAAAGTTGGGATGGAAACTGTGTAAGACCAGATACTCTGGGGAAAATAAATATTTTTAAAGCCTCTGAAATTATTCAGCACATTTAAAAACTCGATATAATGTTGAATCACAATAGTTAATTTTAATTATGCCAGTATGTTAGCTGTTATGTCTTCAATAAACAGAGTACAATTTATATAACCACAGAGCTTTGTATAGAACAAAGGACTAGGGAGGAATTATTATCACTCTAGGAAGAGGAAATAGAATCAATGAGAAATAGAATCAATGGGAAATGGAATCAATGGTTGTGGGTAAATAGGAGAGAAAGGTATTGGAATTGGAGGGTCAATAGGGAGAGGAAGGTAAAACAGGGTGAAGTAAATAGTTCAGGGAGTGTAAGCCAAAAGTAAAAGTGTTTGAAGTGTCTTTTGGAAACCTAACAAAGTTGAAAGTTCATAATATCTACATGTAGGAAGGTGATATAAATGGAATAGCAAAATAACTGTGGAAATTGAATGACAACTTGACATTTGTTACCAATTGAAGCTCTCAGTAATGATACTGAATTACTTATTGACATAGAGGTGCATGGATCCCCCCAAATCACAGGCTATTGCAACATCAATGGTTACTCTCCTGAAACTGATAGGAAGACCCTATTGCCAAAAACAGGACCTACAAAGGTATTTTATATTATTAGTGACTATTGTGAAGAGTGTCATTTCCCTAATTTCTTTCTCAGCCTATTTATCCTTTAAGTAGAGGAAGGCTACTGGTTTGCTTGAGTTGATTTTATGAGTATCTACATTTTTTTTTATATCAGGTTTAAGAGTTCTCTGATGGAAGTTTTGGGGGTCACTTAAGTATACTATGACATCATCCCTATTTGTATCCCTATGACCTCCTTTTGTTGTCTAATTGCTCTGATTAGGACATTAAGTACTATATTGAATAGTTAGGGATAGAGTAGGCAGCCTTGTCTACTCCCTAATTTTAGTGAGATTGCTTCAAGTTTCTCTCCATTTAGTTTGATGATCCTACTGTTTTTCTGTATATTGTTTTTACTATGTTTACAGGTATGGGCCTTGAATTCCTTTTCGTTCCAAGACTTTATATCATGAAGGGGTATTGAATTTTGTCAAATGCTTTCTCAGCATCAGATGAAATGATCATGTGTTTTTTTGTCTTTGAGTTTGTTTAAATGGTGGAACATGTTGATGGATTTCCATATATTGAACCATCCTAGCATTCCTGGCATAAAGCCTACTTGATCATGATGGATGATTTTTTTGATGTGTTCTTGGATTTGGTTTGGCAGAATTTTATTTTTGCATTGATATTCATAAGGGAGATTGGTCTGAAGTTCTCTTTCTTTGTTGGGTCTTTGTGTGGTTTAGGCATGAGTTTAATTGTAGCTTTTTAGAATGAATTGGGTAGTGTTCCTTCTGTTTCTATTTTGTGGAATAGGTTATAAAAATTGGTATTAGATCTTCTTTGAAGATCTGATAGAATTCTGCATTAAAATGATCTGGTCCTGGGCTTTTTTTTTTTTTTTTTTTTTTTTTTTTGGTATGGGGACTTTTAATGACTGCTGCTGTTTCTTTAGGGGTTATAGGACTATTTAGATGGTTTATCTGCTCCTGATTTAACTTTGGTACCTGATATCTTTCTAGAAAAGTGTCCATTTCATCCAGATTTCCCAGTTTTGCTGAGTATAGGCCTTTGTAGTAGGATCTGATGATGTTTTGAATGTCCTGATTTTCTGCTGTTATGTCTCCCTTTTCAGTTCTGGTTTTGTTAATTTGGATACTGTCTCTGTGCCCTCTGGTTAGTTTGGCTAAGGGTTTATCTATCTTGTTGAATTTCTCAAAGAATCAGCTTCTGGTTTTGTTGATTCTTTGTATAGTTCTTTTTGTTTCTACTTGGTTGATTTCAGCCCTGAGTTTGATTATTTCCTGCTGTCTACTCCTCTTGGGTGTATTGACTCTTTTTGTTTTAGAGCTTTCAGGTATGCTGTCAAGTGTATGCTCTCTCCAGCTTCTTTTTGTAGGCACTTAGAGCTATGAGTTTTCCTCTTAGCACTGCTTTCATTGTGTTCCACAAGTTGTGGTATGATATGTCTTCATTTTTCTTTAATTCTAAAAAGTTTTTAATTTTTTTCTTTGTTTCTTCCTTGACAAACTTATCATTGAGTAGAGCATTGATGTTCATTTTTCATGTGTATGTGGGCTTTCCCTTGATTTTGTCATCATTGAAGACCAACCTTAGTCCATGGTGATCTGATAGGATACATGGGATTATTTCAATTTTCTTGTATCTGTTAAGGCTTGTTTTATGATCAATTTTGTGGTCAGTTTTGGAGAAGGTAACATGAGATCCTGAGAAGAAGGTATACTTTTTTGTTTGTTTTAGGATGAAATGTTCTATAGATATCTGCTAAATCCATTTGGTTCATAACTTCTCTTAGTTTCACTGTGTCTATGTTTCCATGATCTGTCTGTTGATGAGAATGGGATGTTGAAGTCTCCCACTATTATTGTGTGAGGTGCAATGTGTGCTTTGAGCTTTAGTAAAGCTTCTTTTATGAATGTGGGTGCCTTTGTATTTGGAACATACATGTTCTGAATTAAGATTTCATCTTGGTTGATTTTTCCTTTGATGAGTATGAAATGTCCTTCTTTATCTTTCTTGATAACTTTTGGTTGAAAGTTGATTTTATTAAATTATAAACTGGCTACCCCAGCTTGTTTCTTGGGATCATTTGCTAGAACAAAGAAGTAATTTCAGGCAGGAAACTAAATCTTAGACTAGAACAAAGAAGTAGGCTTCAGCCATGAAAATGACTTTGGGCTAGGACAAGGAAGAGGCTCAGATATTTTGGTCATCCTGGCAAGCCCTTAGAAACAGTGATCATGGCAGTGTTCATGGAACTTTGTTTATTGCCTTTCTTGTTCTTTGACTATTTGTGTTTATTGTCTTGCTTGTTCCTTGACTATTTGCATCTATTGTATTGCTAGTTCCTCAACCTAGAACTGACCTTAATACTTGCATGTAATTAAAACTGTATGAAAGCAAAAAGGAGGAGGGGGGATGGGATAGGCTTTTCTAGGGAGGGGAAATGAGGAAAGGGGATGACATCTGAAATATGAATAAATAGAATATCTAATTAAAAATATTTTAAAAACAGAAAAAGCAAACAAAACAACAACAAAAACAAAAATAACAAAACCAAAACCAAAACAAACAAACAAACAAACAAAACAAGACCTAAAAAACTCATTGAACTTGCAGAAGTCCAGCTGGTGCCTACCTAGAGCCTTAGCCCCTATTGAATAGTGTTTAATAGCATGGATCAACACTGCATGTTACCAAAGGAAAAAGTTAAAATACAACCCAGCTACCAAACCCTTAACCTTCAAGAATAAACTGCCTGAAAAATACACTAGTAGAATTGATACAAAGATTTCCTGTGTCAACAACACATATCTGACTAGATTGAAGGTCATTTTTTGAAACGTATCCATCTCTGATGCTCCTGGGGTGATCAAGAAAGTGAGAACAGAGATTCCAGGAACCTAGGGAGAAACAAATACTTTGCAATAAAGCACTACAATAAGAACACTTCTAATGGCACTCTGCTGTACTCAAGATCAATATCTTGCTCAGTCATCATCAAAAAAGGCTACTCCTGTAAGCAGATGCAGAGAGTAGGTGAACTGGGGACATTCTGACTTAAATGGGGATGTTTTATTCAGTCTCTAACCTCAGGCACTGGTAATTCTTAAGAGGGAGGTGAGGGGTGAGAGGAAGAGGGTTAGAACTAAAGGGAATGTAGGCCTCAGAAACAGCAGGACCAATGCACATATGAATTCAGAAACCGTGGTGGTACCATATACAATAACTACATGGACCTGGGCCACAAAGGTTCCAGGCCTGAGAGGGAAAATGGATACAAGCTACATCCCTTACTCAGAATTTATCTCAAAATGATAACTACACACAATTGAAAAATTACATTTTTTTAACAGAATCTCACTGGGTATACAAACGAATCTTAATTTCAGGTCCAATGTCCAGCAGTAGATGGCCAAAACATTATGATCTCTATGATGTGTTTGGAGTTATTTTATGTTACAGTGGCTTCTTCAGGCTTTATTTTTTCCATTACAGGTAGCTCCTCCTAAAGCTACATCTTGCATTTTAGTTCACTGTTAATACCTCCCCTCATTGTCTTTTCATAAGAGGCTTCCTTAAAAATAGCATTGAGATGCTCATTTCCTATGATTGACTGCATGGGCTCTTATTCATATGTATATTCTTTTTACTCATTTATTTTTCAATTTTAGACAAATAGGATACATACTGAATATGCATTTCTCAAAGAAGCACATATATTTAAGCTAATTGTTAATATAGTTGAGGCAAAAATATTATGAAAAGACTTGATGCTTTAGCTTCTTCTTTTAAATATAAATCTTATATATGTTAAACATTATCCCAAGAGTCACTCTCAATTAAAGCTTTAAGCAGAGAGAGGTAACATAAATTATAAGTCAGTATTGCACAAGACATGGTATTATAATGTCATGGATATAAGAACAATAAAGTTTTAAATTTCCCTACAGGCTACTCTTGCCTATTTGGATATGTTGTTCAAGTTGTGCATTGCTCAAGGGATATATTCACTATAAACAATTCTTTCTAAACAAATTGATGTCTGGTACCACAAGTTAGGGTTTGATTACTGAAAATGTGTATATAATGCAAAGCTAATTATCAAACCCAAAATTGAAATGTACTTTTTTTCAGGGATTTAAATGATTTCCACCAAGGGATAAAGCTTTTCAATATGCAGAGAGCTAGTGTCATGCTTCTTCTAGTAAATAGCAAAATAGCTGAAGCCAAATAACACTCTCCAATATTTTCCCTAACATTTCTATGCGGCATTAGAGAAATTTGAAATTTGTACTGAGGATCATATTCTACCTAATGCTCATCTCTAAATGACAATATGCACTGACATTTTTATAAAACATGTTTTATGTATAGGGATGCCGTACTTCTAATTAGGGAGTCTATAATTAGCAATCTAATTTTGGCTACTCCTATGCAATATTAAAATGAAATTTTCATTTGCTGTTTTGTTTCTCTGGGACTTACACATCCATGCTAAATGACTGCTACGGAGCTACAGCTGAGATTGTAAAAAATGTCACCACAAAATGTTCTTATCCCAAGAATATCTTTAAAATTTTCTTTAAAATAAATCTTCTGTCACTTATTCTACCATTCATTTAATATATGCATCATTATTCATGTTTATTACTCTTGTAAAAACTTAATCTTTCACATTGATTTACTTTAATGTCTACTACTTTATACTTATAATGAGAACATTTATAGATTAATATAAATATTTACTTGTATCAATAAAGTACTTATGCATTGAATTTCCTCTATTTAATATCTTGGACACTGAATATTTCATAAAATAAATAAAAAGTTTTGTCTTATAATTTATGTAATATAGTCAAATTTTTTAAAAAATTAATTTTGTGTAAAAACAAAATATATTAGAAATTTTTTCAATTTGATTTTGAGTGACGGTTTCAGTGACTTGTAACTTTGTGAATATTCCCCTCTGTGCCTTCTTTGAAGCCTCTTTTCTTTGGAATATTTGTGCTATGGGAAGTATCATTTCATTTTTTTAAAATGCAACATGGTCTCAATCTTGAAATATATATGGAAAAATATATTACAAATATGAAGATACCAGAAGAAACTTCTTGAAATAACACAGAAATGAGCAACTACAGGTTGTTTCTCAAGAAATGATGACTAACATAAACTGTAATCTAGAAAAACAGGAAAACTTCATTGCAATTAAGTTCTTATTAGAAAAGTAAATATATTTTATTATATAAATATTTTTTAAAGAAAATAGTTAAAATATTGTATTTTAATCAATAGTTACTTGAATTTCAATTTTACTATGGTTTATATTTGATAACATTCTCTTCTTTGTTTATTTTATTAGCACATTTATTGTGATTTTAAATGTGGAAGAGGATTCTGCAAGCCAAAGAAGGCAATACAAATCTCAGTTATCCTCTACTGACAAGGAAGTGTGAAAATTTGGGTAAAATGACTTTTGTTTCTGTGAATAGAATGCCATCATAAAAATTTAAACAATTACATGGTCTGTGGTAGCCCTGAAATATTGTCAGGGAGTGCCAAAGAGAACCCCCTGATTAGATGGGCTTTGCAAAAGCACTGTGACATGAGTCAAGCGCTGTTAGCCACAGACAGCCTGAATTTGCTTATCACAGTTTGGGTAATGGAATGGGAAAAGTAAAGTAAAAAAAAAAAAAGTAAAGTAAAAAAAAAGGTAAAGTAGAAATAAAGAGAATGATCCCTGTGTACTAACTGGCTTCCTAACACTGTGCAAGAAAGCCACTCTTAAAGCTGTGAGCTGTTCTTTATGCACATATCCTTGCCGCATTCATCAGAGATAGGTGGAGATGCTCATGCAGTGCTTCTCCTTAGAAAGCAGATAACTACATAAAACACTAGAAGAGTATTCCAGCAAGAGACTCCTCATAATGCTCACTGAGTATGCAGAAGACCTGCTGCATATTCTGTAATAAGCATATAGCATATTTAACTCAAGTCAATTGGCCTGGAGTTAATTGTAATTATATAGGTTGGCTAGTATATACTTGAAAGACCTGGTAGTGAGGATAAAGAAACACGTGTATTTTGAAGACATTGATTACTTGGATTTTGTCTTCAGTTTGACCACAATGTAGGTCAATTTTTGTAGACTATTCCTATCTTAATTATTGATGCCCAAAGAGGGCATAGTTAACATTGGATCATAGTTAACATTGCAATCCCTTTGGAATATATGCCGAGATCAGCTCATATTCAGTACCACAGAGATCCAATTCCTCCTGAACTATTTTTGCATCACTCTAAAGATTTGCTCTTGATTAACATCTCTTCCTAAGATTAAAGCTCCATTTCTCTGGAAGTGGAAAGTGAGTCTAAATGACAGCAGTGGAGGGCTCTATTTAGCAGCAATGTTTCTGGCGTCAGAAAGATCCTGATGATCTATTAGGATTTTTCTGTGCTTCTTTTTTTAAAATATTGCTTGGGGCTATTGAGAGGACTTAAAATTCATCCTGCTGAGAGGGTAAGCAGAAAGAATTAACATGGAGCATGAGCTTGCATCCATAAGAGCTAAACTAAGTTGTTTAGAATCAGAATACTGTGATTTTGAAAGTACATTGAACAATGACTTCAACAGACTGGTATCTGAGTTTTAAGATGGAGAAAAATATTCCTTTTCCACTAATATTATTTATTCAAGCACATTTGGAAAAGCATGAAATGGATTTGTAAGCAACCTTCACATGAATAATTGCTTAGTTTCTCTATTGTCAAAAGAAATTGTTAAAGGGAAACTTGGCATTATTTTGCCTCCACCATCCATATATTTATTAAATTTTTTTCAACTAATATTTAATGTTTTGTGGAAACACATGCCAAAAACTGAAACAAGAGGGTTTGTCTTCGTCTTCTCCTTTATTCCACATTTGTAAGTGAAAACTGCTTAAACGTGCCAGAGAATCACAATTTTTTTCAAGACAAGTCCAGCTTTCACTGCTACAGCAAAAAGAATTGCCCTCCTAAAAGCATTTCTTCTGTTTCACTGAAGAGAAAATTATTATTCTCTATTATAGATTACTTTGTTTTATAAAACATGAACATGTGAATGAGGACTTGAAGAAAAGGGGAATGAGGTTTTCACTTTTATGTCCTGAATTATATACATATTTATATATATTTATCTTTGTATCTCTGCCTGTCTGTTTATCTATCTATCTATCTATCTATCTGTCTATCTATCTGTCTGTCTGTCTGCCTACCTACCTACCTACCTACCTACCTACCTACCTATCTATGTATGTATCTTTGTTTACTCCTTATTCATTTGCCAAGAAACAGTAAGTATAGGTATTACAATGGACTATTAAATATTTGACACTTTAATTTTTTATCATTTTTAGCTTTCAATTTCTGCTTGAAAATGTTTTTTTCATTCTCTATTTTCTTATAGCCATTTGACTTGGCAATATTTATATAGGACAGTTTTTTTAATTCCTAATCTTTATTTACAATCCAGATTTTATCCCCTTCCTGATCTACTCTCTGACTGTTCCACATCCCACACGTCCTCCCCCTGCCTCCAAGTGGATCTCCCCACACCCCTTCCAACAGTCCTTCCCACTCTCTGGAGCCCTTATCTTGAAGTTTCTACCTTGATGTTTTGCTAGAGCTTTTCAATCATCTATTGTGTTATAAATCACAATTCCATGAATTAAGGCCTATAGTTCTTGTTGGCCTCTGTTACTACTAATCAAGGTCCTAATATTAATGTTGCTATAGTATTATTTCATATGCTTGTAACCATACCTTACAATCTGATTGCCTTTTTTGTTCTCTCTACAATGAGCACTACCTACTCTACTTGTGACAAATACCATAATTATACAAAGAAATCATTTCGGGGAATCTTAGAAAATCTAATAGTAGATGTAGAGAAAGATAGCACATAGGAGAAGGCTTTCATACTAAACAAAACAGTAAAGAAAAAACTTTATTGAATAAGAGAAGCCATGGCATGCTTCACAAGAAATGTAGTTACATCCATCAAACATACAGAGCTTCTATTTCTACTAATCATGAGATATAAAAGTAGGACAATCATATACAATCTCTTGTAAAGATGAACCTCAAGAATTTTATTGTACCAATTACAATATTTTTATTGAGTCATATATGTTCTCCCTTATACCTTCAATGATAATAGATGCATATTAAACTTTACCTTCTAGAGTTCCCTGAAGTTTGTATTGACTAGACTGATGTGTCTAAAGCCATTAGAAATTTTCTGAGGGGATTGTGACTGGAATAAACTCTACTGAAGTGGAATCTCAGGCTGTGGAAGTAGTCTTAACTTCAAATGTTTCTTATGTTTATGATGAAATTTCCATTATGTACACATATGATGTCTTAATCATAAGGGATGCTGTGAAAGGGAACATACTAGAGGCCAAAATAGAGGTTACTCTGTTGACAGCAACTTGTTCAGGATAATAGGCATGAACAAGAGTCTGAAATATCATCAAAGAAGGGAGAAAATTGCAGAGCTCCTCATGCCTTATTTGGAGTAAAAGGTATATACAATAGTGACTTAATATCTTTATTAAATAAATCTTTATAATTTCACACACACACACACACACACACACACACATACACACACACACACATATATATTATACAGATATTTCTTACCTCCTATTCTTTCTTCTTTCCCTAATACTGAACTTGACACCCTCCCTCGTTCTCTGTAATTCTATTTCTTATCTGCACATCTGATCATTGTTTTTGTAATCAACTGAGTTTAACCAAAATCATCTTTCCTTATGATGAGTTTGGAGCTATCCAATGGAGTCTGTTAGGTTCAGAAATCAGTATACAACTGAAGACAATGATTTAGCCTCTAAATTCTGAATGTGCCAGTGCCAGTCTATCAGAGGTCTGGCCTAGAGCTCAGTGAGCTCCTTCTCCTTTATTTCCCCTGCTGATAAAAGTTTTCTAACCCCCCCCAAAAAAAATCTTAGGGGAAAAATTTCATTTAAGCTTATAATCCATTCAATGAAGACACAGTGGCAGAGGCCTGCAATAACAATCAAGTCAGAAACACAGTTAAGAAAGTAAAGAAATGGCTGCTGTGTTCTGGGTTTGGTTTATTGTGTCTGGTTTATCTTCTCCACTCTTGTCCAGTTTGTGTTCTTTATCTAAGGTATAGTACTAGGCTGGCTCTTTTCACATCAATTAAGACAATTCCCCACAGAAATACTGACAAACCAACACAAATTTTATAATCATGTATCAAGACTTAAGAAGTAATCCTAGGTCATATAAAGCTGACAAAACTAGCCCTTATACCTACCCATGACTGTTGTTGACAGGGCAAGCCTTGTACTTACCAACATAGCATACCACATTGCTATGTTTTCATAAACAAGGGTTTCCATGGGTATACAGGTAATATTTTAGGCCATTATATTTTCTTCTAGCTTTTACATAAATTGCTGGCCTTTTGCCCTAATATAATATCCACCATATGCAGTTCACATTCTTTATCAAACCTTACTTTCACACATGTTCAAAAGAAAGATGACTTTATGGTATTAAACACATATAAATATAGGTTGAGTTCTATTATTGAATCCTAGGTAAAACAGAAGCATACACAAGAGACTAATCTGTGCTCAAGATTTTTTTATCATATAGTATAACCCAATATTGAAATTTTAGTCATGTGCTAACTTTACTGTGTAATAATAGTAATGAAACTAGTGATAGTTTTCATTCTGGGGAGAGAATTTCAACTTCATTTGATGCTTAATGAAATGAACCTTATTAGCCCCTTGCATTTTTATTCATGGCTAGGTCATTTGAGACCAATTTTAATATTGACCTTCATTTCTAATTCTAGGAATTAAAGAATCTGGCAATGAATTTGTGTCCTGTGAAAACAACCCTTCATGTAAATGTTAAGTTCACAGAAATCAGGAAAGCTAGTTTTGAAAATGCTATTAAAATATGGTCACAAACAAATTCTGTTTTTTTCTAATGCTTTCATTTGTGCCACATAAACAAGAAATTTAATTCAAGAACCACAATCCTTTCTAATTATTGTAGTTTTTAATTTTGTAAATTATTATTAAACATTAAATATTCATGAGTTTGTTTAGCTTTTTGGTTGTCAGCAATGATGCACTGTGGTGCTAAGGGCTAGTCTTTTATTTGTGGGCATCTTATTAATCATGAAACTCTGAAAGAAACAATAAATGAAATAAAAGCTATAAAACATAATAAAAGTATATATCTTAAGCTATTTAGAGAAAATTTTGAAAATTTTTAGCTTTAATTTAAAAGTGAAATAAAATGCAGAATCAAATTTATTAAAATATTTATTTATTTATTTATTTATTTATTTATTTTAAACGCCACATTTTATTCCCCTCCTGATCTACCCTCCAACTATTCCACAATCCATACCTCCTCCCTGTCCCCTGTCTCCCCGAGAATGTCCCCATCCCCACACCACCACGAGAACTCTAAACTCCCTGAGGCCTCCAGTCTTTTGAGGGTTAAGTGCATCTTCTCTGACTGAACCTGGACCTTGTAGTCCTCTACTCTCTATGTGTTTGGGGCCTCATATCAGCTTGTGTATGATGCCTGGTTGGTTATCCAATGTTTGAGAGATTTCAGGGGTTCAGGTTAATTGAAACTGCTGGTCCTCCTACAGGGTCACCCACCTCCTCAGCTTCTTTCAGCCTTTCCCTAATTAAACTATAGGGGTCAGCAGCCTCTGTCCATTGGTTGGGTGAAAACAGCTGCATCTGACTCTTTCAGCTGCTTGTTGGGTCTTTTGGAGGGAAGTCATGATAGGTCTCTTTTTGTGAGCACTCCATTGCCTCAGTAATAGTGTCAGGCCTTGGAAACTCCTCTTAAGCTAGATCCCACTGTGTGTCTGTCCTTGAACCTTCTTTTCCTCAGGCTCCTCTCCATTTCCATCCCTGCAGTTCTTTCAGACAGGAAAAAAATATGGGTCAGAATTTTAACTATAGGATGGCAACTCCCTCTCTCACTTGATGCCCTGTCTTCCTGTTGGTGGTAGGCTCTATAACTTCCCTCTCCCTACTTTCAGGCATTTCATCTAAGGTTCATCTAAAGTCATCAAGACTCACTTTGACTCTTGAGAGTCTAAGTGAGGACACCTCAGACCCACTTGAGAGTTAGAAGAAAGCAATTACAAGTGGGAATGAAGAGAGGGACCAGGGAGGTAAAGTGGACAGGGGTGGAGGGGAAGAGGGGAACTTGATTTGGTATTGGGTGAGGGAAAAGGACTGAAGCCCTGAAGGCCAGCAGAAAGAATGGAAACAGGAAACCTCAGGAGGTAGGAGGTTGGGGGGACCCTCCAGAATGCACCAGAGACCTAGGAGGTCAGAAACAAATTTATTAACCAAAAGAGTGACTCTCCTCAGTGTAAAGATTGTCCTAGACTAAATATATTCTAAGATATCTTAAATGATCTAACGATTTTAAAGATTGTGCCACAATCAGACATTTTGCAATGTCTAAATTGGAAGTCTCCAGTGAGACTCTCTTTTTAAAGCTTGGGGAATCCTAGAGAAAAGGGGGAGAAAAGATTTTAAGTATTAGATGTGATGGAAGACAACACCATGAGAACATGGCCTACTGAATCAACTAAGCAAATGAACTATATGGGCTCTCAGAAAATGCAGTGGCAAGCATGAGGCCTGCCTGAGTTTCACCTCATATCTTGCTTGTATGTTACAGCTCTTAGCTGGTTGTTTGTTTGTTTTGTTTTTTTTTTTTTGTTTTTTGTGGCACTTCTAAAAGTGGGAGTGGGCATGTCAAAATATTCTAAGACATTTTAAGTAATTGAAGTATATTTGTTAATGTATGTGTCAGGTTATGTTTGTATAAAACACATATTTAAGTACATATGCTTGTGTGTACTAATGGAACTGCAGAATGTGTTGAATCACCTGTAGTTGAAGTTAATAACTGTTTGTAAGCTGATTTGAATCTGGTACTGTAGGATCTTCGGCAATCTACATGAGCAGTATGTGACTTTATCCACTGAACCATGTCTTCAGCCTTTATTTTATAAGATTTTTAATGTAAATATTAACATATTACCCATTAGTATGATAACTCAGAAATCTCTTATTTTTGTTATTATTGGGTATTCTGACTACCGCAAGAAAGCTACAAAGAATCTTTGGGATGAACCTAGTTAAATTTTTATTGAAGTCACACAATATGTCAGTGATAGAAGCACTAAAAAGTGTAATATCTTGTAGTTAATGCTACTCGATTAATTCCAATTGTTCCTTAATAGTTAACAATTTTTAAACCCAAACAGAGTCCTGAGGTATAAGTATTAGTGAGATTTGGATACTTTTTTTTTCTAAGCCAGATTCACTGAGGAATCAAAAGAAATGTGTATGAATCTGTTAATCACTGTTGACTGTCATCTTCTCTCTTCTTCCTTAGTTAGTCAAGTTCAGAGTAACAGAAAAGAAAATATGTGACCCTGTGTTTTAAAGGTAAAAATAAAAAGAATCTCATTTCAGAAAAGACATCCTTCAGTGGATTTTTCGTGAGTATCTATATAAAATGAGAAATATTAAAGAAAGTAAGTGCCTGGGAAAGGTAAGAGAATAAAATGAATGAAAACGTTTTATTCATACCACATGATTAAAAGATGCATCAAACTTCTAATTTTCTCTTTTTAACACATATGCAATAACTTCAGCAAACTACATAACTTTTTCTTCTGTGTACTGTAATGGCACACAACCAACATTAGAGAAATTGTGGGATAAATTTATTCTTCTCTCCAGACTTTGTGAAGACTAATAAGGGAATATTTAGCTATGAAGGACTAATTCTTCAACCAGAATGTAAAACATACCAAAGGAAGTTAATGATCAAATACGTTCCTATTCAATTTCTTTATAAAACACGTTAAAATCATTCACTGACATTTAAACTGGATGTGTTATTCTGAAGCCAAAACTACTCTACTCAGAGTTTGTGCTTTGATTACATTGACAACTTTTCTAAATTAATTGGTCAAAGAAAATTGTATGGTCATCTCACCTTCACTATGAAGTAGAACAAAACATATATATATATACAGCAGCTTAGCTACAATATATAGTTATAGTGATTTACTAATGTATGAGTATATAGAAACATGAGTGGAGATTTTAGATTTGATATGCCTATTAAGTTCATACATATGAATATTTACCCTTGTTTAAATAAAAATTATTGATTCCATATTCAGAAATTAACAATTTGTGTGTTATTCATAAGTTTTACCACCACGGTTCTATGTGTAAAATTATAGTTTAAAACAGTATATTTAACTAACTTATGTTACAACGAATCTAAAGATGTATCTCCTTTTTATACATCTAATTTTTGGCCATTTTTTAATACCAGAGAAAGCTGTAAATGTGGTTTTTGACATAATGTATCAAATTTAGAGGTCAAATCAGTTTCTGAAATCTCTTTCATTATCTGTAGGAGGAGCTAAGGTGGGAGGAGTATAAAAAGGAAGAGGAGGAGTAAGGAGGAGAGGAGGAGAAGGAAGACAAGAAGCTAGGAGAGAGAAACGAGAGAGAGAAAGAGAGAGAGAGAGAGAGAGAGAGGGAGGAATGTGGAGGCAGATGTTCATGTGTCTGTCTGTAGCAGTCAAAGGTAGTTGGTATATCTAGGTTGGGTATTGAGTTACACTTCTTATTGTATGGGCATCGTGTTACTGATCATTACCAAATATATAAGCTTTTGGAAATTTTAGCATTAGAGTCTCATTTTCCTACTGGGCCTGTGTGGATGGTGGGATGGTCTGGGTAATGCCTTGCCTTGCAGAGGCAGTGTGGAAGATTGGGAGAGCCATCTCTCACACTGACATCTCGTGGGTGGCAGGGCTGGTGTTTCTGGCTGGACATTTCTAGCTGCAGAGCACACATGGCCTCTGGCCAAGAAACACTACGGCTGAGCTAAGCAGAGCCGCCACATCTTAGATAGTTGGTTTGACCAGAGGCCGCTCTAAAAAATTACTTCCACAATCATCTTAAAACATTCCCTCTGTTTCCCCATGTTTTCTCCATTAATCTATTCATTAATTCATTCACATCCTGATTGTTGCCCCCTTCCAGGTTTCCCCCTCACACAGTCCCTCCCTCCAACCCCTCTTCTTGAGTATACCCCCACCTTAGCACATGAAGTCTCTGCAGGACTAAGAACATCCTCTCCCACTAAAACAAAACAAGGCAGTCCCCATAAGGGGAAAGATTCCACAGATAGACAACAACTTTATGGGCAGTCTGTGTTCTAGCTGTAGGGAGGACCTACATGAAGTACAGGATGCACATTGGCTACATGTGTCCAGGGTTCTTAGGTATAGAACCTGCATCCTCTTGGGTTGGTGGTTCAGTCTGTGGGAGCCCACAAGGGTCATGATTAGTTGACTTCTGATGGAGTTCCTATCCTCTCCAGGGCCTTCAATCCTGTCCCCAACTCTTTCATAAGACTCCTTGATCTCCATCCAGTGTTTGCCTGTAGACCTTTGCATCTATTTCTATCAGCTGCTGGGTGGACCCTCTCAGAGGACAGTCATGATAGGCTCCAATCTGCAAGCATATTGAGTATCATTAATAGTGGCAGGGATTTGTGCTTGCCCATGAGATAGATCTCAAGTTGGGTTGTTTACTGCTTGGCCATTACCTCAGTTTCTGCTCCAAATTAGTCCTGAGTTTCATGAGAAATTTTAAAAGAGAAAATTTTAAGTTCAAAATTTTGTGGGTAGGTTGGTGTCCTTAATCCTTCACTGGGGGGTCTTGCTTGGCTACAAGATGTGGTCATTTCAAGTTCCATAGCCTCACTGCTATGAGTCTTAGCTAAGGTCACACCCATACACTCCAGGAAGCCTCCCCACCACAGGACTCTGGAATGTCTAAATAGAGACACATCTTCCTTCTGGCCTACAGTTCAGCCAGGACAGAGCCAGTGCTCCAGACCCTCTTCCACACCCATGAACAGCCTGATTCCCAGGAAGTCACTCACAACCAAGCTCACTGCTTACAGGGTAGAAAATATCCAGTCAGAGACAGTAAGGCCAGTTAACACCTGAGATAACCATATGGTAAGAGGCAAGAGGCAAGCATAAGAACATAAGCAACAGAAGCAAATGCTACTTGGCAACATCAGAACCCAGTTCACCTTCCACAGCAAGCCCTGGCTACCCCAACACACCTGAAAAGCAAGATTTAGATCTAAAAACCATATCTCAGTAAGATGATAGAGGACCTTAAGGAGAACACAAATAACTCGCTTAAAGAAATACAGAAGAACACAGGTAAACAGGTATAAGATCTTGAAGAGAAAATGCATAAATACTTTAAAGAAATACAGAAAAACAAAATAAAAAAGGTGAAAGAATTGAACAAAAGCATCCAGGATCTAAAAACAGAAATAGAAACAATAAAGAAATCACAAAGGAACGCAACCCTGGAAAAGGAAAACCTAGGAAAGAGGTAGGGAGTTACAGATGTAAGCATCACCAACAGAATAGAATAGATAGAAGAGAGACTCTCAGGCATATAAAATACCATAGAAAACATTGACACAACATTCAAAGAAAACACAAAATGTAAAAAAAACTTCTAACCCAAAACATCCAGGAAATCCAGGACACAATTGAAAGACAAAACCTAAGAATAATAGGAATAGAAGAGAGAAGATTCCTAATGCAAAGGGCCAGGAAATGTCTTCAATAAAAATCATAGAAGAAAACTCCCCTAACCTAAAGATTGAGATGATCATAATGTACAAGAACCCCAAAGAACACCAAATAGATTCAATCAGAAAAGAAATCCTCTGGTCATATAATAAAAAACTAAATACACAGAACAAAGAAAGAATATTAAAAGTTGTAAGGGGAAAGGCCAAGTAACATATAAAGGCAGACCTATTAGAATTACAGTACACTCCTCAATGGAGACTCTAGAAGCCAGAAGATCTTGGACAGATGTCATACAAACCTCAAGACAACACAAATGCCAGCCCAGCTTATTATAACAGCAAAACTCTAAATCACCTTAGATGGAGAAATCAAGATTCCATGACAAATCCAAATTTAAACAATATCTTTTCACTAATCCAGTGATGTAAGCCAGACATATCTGCGTATGTCCATTAATCAATTTCTGGGAGAAGATGAAATAATGTATAATTGGAGACTACAGACTGCTTGCTTAGCTCTGGGTTCAATGAGAGACCATTCCTCATGGGAATAACTCAGAGAATATTAAAGCAGCACACCTGATGCCATCCTGTTTCTATGGATGTACACACACAGGTATATATGCAACACTAATGTGCATGCACACACACACAAACACACACAAATCAAACACATACCACACACAAATCACCACACACAGAGGCACACAGAAACATACACATTGAAATAAAAAAAATGATTGTCAAACTGGACTAGAGGATGCCCACAAGGTCTTAATCCTGGGTGGCACAGAGTACTACAGACAACTAAGGAACGCTGAGCTGATAGGGAAAGAAAAATGTGTTTTCCTAAGAAAGAGAATAACAGTTGTTTATCTAGTACCAAATGGTTAGCCATGAAATCTACAAAATCATACGTGTAACATTGTTCAGACAGGACAAGTTTTATATACATATATATGTATATAAAACATATATGCATATATATAATATATTATATATATTTTAAACATTATATATATTATATATATATGTCAAGCCACATATATATATACATATGTGTGTGTGTGTGTGTGTGTGTGTGTGTGTGTATAGCTACGATAGTTAAAAAGGCCTTGAACTTGAAAGAGAACAAAGAGAGGCATATGAGATTAACATTGTGAAAGAAAAAGAGAAATGATATAATTAAATCATAATCTCAAAAACTAAAAAAAAATGAACAAAAGAAGCTCTTCTGTAAATGCCACAATGGATAAGCAACCCAGAAGTCATTTCTCATGATAATTGTAAAGGACTATAGAAGTGCAGTCCTATTTCTTCTAAAATGTAAATGTGTAACCACATTAAGTCATCTACTGATTGTCTTTTTGTCTCTTCAAAAAATTGTTGCAGAAAATACTGTTGTGTTTTGCATATTCATATTTACTGCAAAACTAAAGAAAACTATGAAAGAGAAATATTATAGTAAATTTTATCTCACAGATGTCATCTAGAAATGTATTGCACAGATAAAGGAAATTTACACTGAATAACCGATGAACTGCCTACACAATGACAAATTTCTATTGCTATAGCTGCTATGAAAGTAGAGCACAAACTTACTGAGGAACAATAGAAAACTAACATTTTAAATAACAATAAAACATAATTAAGAAATTAACATAAGTAGAGAATTTTATTTAGAAAATAATTATGTTAACAGTTTTAGAAGTGAAAATGAGAAAAGATAAAAACCAAACTATTGTTAAATCTATGACTTTTTATAGTATTAGATAAGTTGAAAGTGAAGGCATTAATAGTGGGTGCAAGGGTCGGGGAGCACCCGCATAGAAGCAGCGGGGAGGGGAATAGGATAGGGGTCTTGCAAAGGGAAAACCGGGAAGGGCAATAACATTTGATATGTGTATAAATAAAATATCCAACAAAAAAAAAGAACATTCAAATTGAATGAAGAACATTCAATGTGAATGCTTATCCATATTTGAGACCTTGGTTTTTAGATTAGATTTTTTGGCGAACTGTTTGATTGGAATGAAGGGAATATTTTAGAGAGTAAACAGAAAAATGATCTGGAAAGAGGTAAACTAGTATAGAAATAGAAAGAGTAAAATTATACTGTTCTACAACAAAATGGTAAGTTCTGAACAAGTGAACTAACATAGCCATATGTTCTTTTTATTTTCCTTTTTTATTTTAATTTTAGGGATCATAATATAATTACATTTTCCCTCCAAACTCTTCCATATAACGAGACAGCCCACTGAATCTCTGGCCCTGGTCCCCCCACACACATTCCCCTCCTTTTGCCCACTCCCCTTCTTCTCTGAGAGGGTGGAGGCCCACCTGGGTATCCACCCATCCTGGCACATCAAATCTGCAAGGGCTAGTCATACCCTCTCCCATTTAGGCCAGACAAGGCAGCTCAATTAGGGGATCATATTCCACAGACAGGCATCAGCTTTATGTACCGCACCTAGACCATATGGAGACCAAGCTGCACATCTGCTGGGCAGCAAGGTCCAGCATGCGGTGGTTGGTGGCTCATATTCTGAGATTCCCCCAAGGATCCAAGTTAGTTGATTCTGTTGGTCTTCTGTGGAGTTCACATCCCCTTCAGGGCCCACAATTATCCTTCCCCCTAACTCTTGCATAAGAGTCCCTGAGCTCCATCTAATGTTTGGCTGTGGGTCTTTCCATTTGTTTTTGTCAGCTACAGGGTACAGCCTCTCAGAGGTCAGTTCTCCTAGTCTGTAAGCATAACAGAGGATCATTAATAGTTTCAAGGATTGGTGCTTGCCTGTGAGACTTCTCAAGTTAGGCCAGTTCTTGCTTGGCTGTTCCCTCAGTCTCTGCTCCATCACCCGTCTCTGAATTTCTTGTAGACAGGATAAAGCTGGGGTTCAAAGTTATGTTGATGAGTTGGTGTCCCTTTCACTCCACCGTGGTTCCAGCCTAGCTACAGGAAGGGGCCCCTTCAGGTTCCATATCTGCTGAGTCTAAGCTAAGGTCACTCCATTGATTTCTGGGAGCCTCCCCCATTCCAGGTCTCTGGCATATCCTTTAAATGCCCTCCTCCCCAGATTTTTTCAACGTAAGAAAATTCAGTGACTGGAGTTTTATAACTGTGTGTAGTATAAACCCAAAAGTTCAAGAGAGCCTCTTGTCAATCAGGGAAAGACAGGAAGACTTCATAATTTCGTAGGCCATCACAAGTTTTATGTTTAAAAACGTTAGAATCCTGTGTAGATTAAGACACGCAATTTTACCGGGCAGTGGTGGTGCACGCCTTTAATCCCAGCACTTGGGAGGCAGAGACAGGAGGATTTCTGAGTTCGAGGCCAGCCTGGTCTACAGAGTGAGTTCCAGGACAGCCAGAGAAACCCTGTCTCATGTCTCAGAAAATCAAAAAAAGAAAAAAAAGAAAAAAAAGAAAAAGAAAACCAAGACACACATTTTGTGAATGAACCGCGTTTTCTTCATCCATTCTTCCTATTCCTGCGCTCAGAGCTCTACACAGATTTACTCTAAATGGCAGTGTATTATTTTGACAAAAGACAAATTTAAAATACTTGGTAATGTTTAATTTAATTGTACTTATTATCATTTTCTCCTCCTATATTAAAAACCATATATTTTAAACTATTACAAAATACAAAGTATTTTGTCAGATAAACTAAAAATTCTGAAAATTCTTGACAAGAGACTAGGTTTTTATACATCTTATTGAACATCACTCTCAAATCTATCATTTTGATTTTTTTCTTTTATGAATTTATTCAGATTTGTGACTTCTTCCTATCTGTCACAAAAGAAGAAACATCCAACTGAATATCTGCTGATAATTTTTATTTGTGTTAGTAGATACAGGCTTGAGGCACAGCTATAGGGCAAATGGGAAGAGGTTTGATTTTTTATGATTTTTGTATCCTTTCATTTCTTTATCCCTGTTTACTGTTTCTTAACACAGTTACTTTGGCAGTGTGAAACAGGAACTTTAGATTGTTTTATACTCTTTATGTCTCCATTGTACAACAAGCCAATTTCTTAATATTTCCCAAGCCTTTTCCTTTCATTAAATTCTTCACTCTAGATGTGTATTACAAGGTATTGTTTTTGAAATTGTAACTACCAGTTTGGGTCTGATCCCCAAGTAGTTTTAGGAAGCTATTCTATGATGGGATGATAAAGGGGAAAAAAACTGACTAAAATGCAACCTGAATTTGCAATCGCTGACTTGAATGCTATAGTAAAAGTCAGTTTTAGTGATATAAAAATCAATCATTTTGAAAGATGATTTCTCACATTAACCTATGTAATGTTGTACTGTATAGAAGTTATTCCTTTATTATTTAGTTTAGATTACTAGACAGATTATATGAGACACTGCTTAAATACCAACCGATGTATTCATCTTCCATGGCAAATATCAAATGTACATACAGGAACACATATAACACTAGCATACAGACAATGATGAAAATTCCAGAATCTTGCACATGGAGTTTTCAATGGACTTAAGAGCATGAACAATGGAATTAGTAGTTTAAATGACATTTTCTACTCTATTATTTCAAATCACCTCAGAAGTCCTTTATTAATAATGAGCCAAATGTGTAAATTTATATCATTTTAAGTAGCTTTAGAACTTGGAGACTAGACATATAGCAACTACATTTTTACTACTCATCTTTTTAATTTAACTGCAGCTTTTCCAAGACACTAAAGGCTCAGAAGTAGTTTTTCTTAGAAGTGTCATACGGCAGAGCTCACGAGGAACATTTGTTGGTTCTTACAACACTTTGATTTTACTCTCTTTATCAAAATTGCTCTACAACTAAAATAGAATTTATGTGTCAGTCCCCATGCTTATAAATCACTTTATACATTTGAGCTACTTGTTAGCTTGTAATGATGATCTGGGATTACTGGCTTTTTCTTTTGTAAGTGGAGTTGTCCTTGTCAGCATTTCTACAATGGAGATTGGAAAGCAGAAAAACTAAAAAACTATGTGGCTTCACCAACTGCAGTCAGTACTGTGTTACAAAGCATTTTAAAGTGACAATAAGAGGAGAAACCACAGCAAAACAATTTTCCCCCAACAACACATCGTAACTTTATTAAGTAATAAATGGAACATATTTGCATGTCATTTACCTTCAGAAAACATACAAGTTTGTATAAACTCTATTATAATTTGCTGAGTATTCCAACTATTTATATCGGATGTTTGTAACAGGGTAAATAATTTCAACTCATTTAATTTAAAAAAATCATATAAAATCATTAAGCTCACTTTACTATCGAAAATATCATATCATTTATTTCTCCAGGTCATCATGTTTCCAGTTAGACTCACAACCAGAAAAAGGAATAACTACTCGCATTTTACAGTTAAAGAGTCTAAATCAAAGATTCTTTGCAGAAATGCAAAGGACCCCCTTATAAATGTTTAATCAGAATTTCCCAACAATCGGTTCCTCTCATTGATTAAAACTTCATATATTTCCAATATTGTTACAAGAAATTGCATTATACATATAATTTTTCTGTACTGAATAATAAATTGGGGTGTGCCAAAATAATTAAAATCTTTTCTATGAAGAATGTCCATAAATAGAAAAAGTCTTAAAGTTAGGCTTAACCATTCTTCAACTGAACATTGATTACCAGGAGAGCAAGTGATTTTAATGGAATTTTACATAATAATTTCAACTTAAATGAGATTTTTAATATTTTAATAAGCTATGTAGTATTTTTCAATAGAATCTATAATTGACATCTGAAAGTAAAACTTTTTCTTAATGTTCTTAATGCTTGAGCAAACTTCTTAGAACATTTATATAAAATGTACCTCAACAATTTAATTATTGATATTAATGTTAGACCCTCAAAGTTGGAAAACTCAGTTTCTTAGTAAAATGCTCTTCTTACATGGATGTTTTGATGAATACATTGAGATCCATCTTTTTGAATTCCACATATGAATATGATTTAAAAATTAAGGAAAATGCATATATTAATCTTAACAAATATCAAATTAAGACAGACATTGAAGAAACCTGGGTAATGCCTGTCATGACTGTTTTATTTTTAATATTTTTAATCTAGGGAGATTATTTTAATCAAAACTGAGTTTTAGCACTTTCAATAATCCAAAAATATTTTGAAAATTTAACACTGATATAATAATGGATCAAGTTGACTAAACTGGATTTGAAATATTATTGTTAATCACATTAACATTTAAAAGGCACTGTTGTCTCCAGCCTACACACATGTTCAATTTTATATATTTAACTTTACATATGGTTATGTTATTTTCTGGCTATAATAAGATAAATTATTTATAAAACAATCACTGTATTGCTTCTTCTCTTTAATTATTAAGGCCTAACAAAATATGTTCAATTATAATTATAGATATGTTAAGTGAAGATTTAGAAGCAATGTTATAAAGAATATATTGGATTTTGGAGAGTGAGACATAGTTTTAATTATTTATTTATTTACACTCATATTTTATTCCCTCCCCTATCTACCCTCCTACTGTTCCACATCCCATACCTCTAATACACCACCCTTTCTCCATGAGGCTGTTCCCATCCCCACCCCCCACCCCACCTGACCTCTAAACTGCCTGGCACTCCAATTCTTTGAGGGTTAGGTGCATCATCTCTGATTGAACACAGACCTGGCAGTTCTCTGCTATATATGTGTTGGGGGCTTCATATCATCTGGTGTATGGTGCCTTTTTGGTGGTTCAGTGTCTGAGAGATCTTGCGGGTTCAGGTTAGTTGAGACTGCTGGTCTTCCTACATGGTTGCTCTCCTCCTCAGCTTCTTTCAGCCTTTCCCTAATTCAACCACAGGGGTCAGCAGCTTCTGTATATTGGTTGGGTGCAAATATCTGCATCTGACTCTTTTAGGTGTTTGTTGGGTCTTCTGTAGGGCAGTCATGATAGGTCCCTTTTGTGACTACTCCCTAGTCTCATTAATAGTGACCAAAGAACATTCATGTAATATCAATGAAATATAGCTAATATAAAAATGGGAGATTTGAGATAATAAGTTGAATAATTTTACATTTTTTTCCAATTGAATAATGAAAAAAGTGATTTTCAAAAGTAATAATGCAATTGAATACATTTCTTTGGGAATATCTCTATGATTCTAGATGCCTGTGGAGACTGAATCTCTTGGTTTCAACAGGTAATGTGCCTTACGCAACTAAGACTATGAAATTCATACTTTCTTCATATGTGAAATACCAAGGCAACAAGATGCAGACTTACTTAGAACAGGGATGAAGTACAACCTAGGCAGAAAAACAAAGCTGAGTTTCAAGCTGTCAGAAGCACGTAGACTTTATTCAATTTCAAGCAATAAATTCTCAACTTCCCTGAATAAATTAAATCCAGATGTAACAAATCAAGAGCTTTCTGTGATAATAATTCTGTCTAGCAATTTTTTAATTGGTTTATTTGAATTGTTGATGTCTAAGTTCTTGAGTTCTTTATATATTTTGGATATTAACTCTCTCTCTCAGAAGTAGATTGGTGAGGTTCTATTCGCAATCTGTAGTAGCCTGTTTTTTTTGTCCTACTGATAGTGTCCTTTGTATTATAGAAGCTTTCAGTTTCATTAAGTCGCAGTCATCAACTGTTGATCTTAGTACCTGAGCTACTGGTATTCTGTTCAGGAAGTTGTCTCCTTTATCAATATGGCCAAGGAAAGTAGGGACACTTTCTCTTCTCTTAGATTTTGTGTATGTGGTTTTATGATTATGGTTAAAGGGAGTGGTTATGACTGGAAAGTAAAGGTGGCTGATATCGGAATATAAAGTGAATGATAAATAAATACTTCTTTTTAAAAAATTTGAAAAGAGTATTCTCTGTCCTTGTCTCACTTCTTACCCTCTCAGAGTCCACTCTTTTAGTATTGTATATGATGCTTTCAACTTTTTCAGCTTCTTACTGTTGCCTAAAAATTGAATCATTTATTACACAAATTGAACTGAACTTAATTTGTATGAACTGTTATAATAAAACAAATGCCATCCAGAAGAATTAGTGTTATTTGAATTGAAATGAGAATACAGACATTTTTGTATCAAACTAATTCTGTCTGAGTCAAAGATATATTTTCATGAGAGTCTTTTTTTTTTCAGGAAACGTTTTTGGGTAAGAAGAGAGGATGCAGATAACAGTTTTTACAGAATAAATATTTTCATCTTCATATGATATAGAATGAATTCTAGGTACTACACACAAGTGTTGTCACTGTTTCCAAAGGATACTCTTTCTATGTACTAACACATTATCTCTGGCTGTTACACTACTTCTGTCTCCCGTTTTGAAATATCTCCGAGCCTTGGGTCAAATGGCAAAGTACATATGTAACTTTTATCTCTGATCTTCCTCCAGTACAAAATTATCTAAACTGTGGTCAGTTGTGAGTTTTATATTTATCATTATCAATTGCAAATGGACATTAACCCAATGAGGGTTGAGAGATGCAATCATTTATGATTAAAATGATATGTCATTAGAAATCAATACCATGTCCATTCTGCAGAATAATATCAGTAGATCTTGCCTTAAGATCTTTGATCAAATTATAGATATTTGTCCTGAAAATAGCAATAATGGATATAATTTTTAACATTTTTACCACTATATTGTATCAGAGAATGTCTCAAAATAGGACCATTATTGTTATTATTGTTGTTGTCATTGTTGTTATAACTCACAACAGGGAAATATTGATAGTTTCTATTCTCCTGTCATAATATTGCATAATACATTCTGGCTTTAAGAAAACTATTAATGGAGATAAAACTTCTAGGTAGCTAACTACCTGCTTTGATTCTCCATGTTGTAAGACTCAAGTATATCCTTTCAGCAGCTTATGCATATATATACTCTTTGCATTTCATATATTGTGAAAAAACCAACATAGAACATGGATGAATAAGTTCTTTTATAGTATACGTAATCTTTGGCAATTTACTCAAGAAAGGTACCACTGGATCATAATGTAGTCCTATATTTAACTTTGTGCAGAACTCTCACACTTATTTCTAGAGATGGTTGAACATACATAAATCAATAAACAAAATCTACACCATGAATGTTCTCAAGGAGAGAAACCATATAATCCTCTGATTAGTTAAAGAATGAAATTCAATGTATCTCCCATCTCTTTATGTTCTCACACCAGTCAGAATGGCTAAGATTAAAATCTCAGGTGATAGTAGATGCTGGTGAGGGTGTGGAGAAAGAGGAACACTCCTCCATTGTTGGTGGGACTGCAAGATGGTGCAACCACTTTGGAAATCAGTGTGGCGGTTCCTCAGAAAATTGGACATAGCATTACCCGAGGATCCAGCTATACCACTCCTAGGCATATACCCAGAAGGTGCTCGAACATATAATAAGGACATATGCTCAACTATGTTCATAGCAGCCTTATTTATAATAGCCAGGAGCTGGAAAGAACCCAGATGTCCTTCAACTGAGGAATGGATTTAAAAAATGTGGTATATTTACACAATGGAGTATTACTCAGCTATTAAAAACAATGAATTTGAGAGGTTCCTAGGTAAATGGATGGAACTAGAAATTATCATACTGAGTGAGGTAAGCCAATCACAAAAGAACACACATGGTATTCACTCACTGATTATTGGATATTAGCCCAGAACCTTAAAATGCCCAAGATGCAACTCACAGGCCACATGAAGTCCATAAAGAATGAAGACCAAGTGGGGGTGATTCGGTCCTTCTTAGAAGGAGCAACAAAATACTCAAGGGAGCAAATATGGAGACAAAGCGAGGGACAAAAACTGAAGGAGGGGCCGTCTGAAGACCTTTCCACCTGAGTATCCATCCCATGTGCAGTCACCAAAGGTAGATGCTGATGTGGAAGTCAGGAAGTGCATGCTGATAAGAGCCTGATATGGATGTCTCCTCAGAGGTCTTCAAGAGTCTGACATATTCAGAGGCAGATGCTCACAACTAGCCATTGAAGTGATCATGGGGTTCTCAATGGAGGAGTTAGAGTGAAGACTGAAGGAGCTGAAAGGATTTGTGGCCCCATGAGGAGAGCAACAATACCAACCAACCACAGCTCCCAGGGTCTAAACCACCAGCCTGGGAGCACTTATGGAGGGATCCAGGGCCTTAGCTGAATATATAAGAGTGGAGGGCCCTGCTGGGCACAGATGGAAGATGAGATCCTTGACCTCATGAAGGCTGGACGCCCCAGGGGGTGGGAGTTTTGAGGGTGGGGAGGTGGGAGTGGGGGGGTAGATAGAGGTTACATCCACAAAGAAGAAGGAGGAGGTGTGAGGGGATTGGGGGTTCCTGGGTGGGTGGGGGATGGGGTAAGGGGACAACATATGAAATGTAAATAAAACATCCAATAAAAAAAAAAAAAAAGAGTCCTGGATAATATACGGATATATGTGAAATATTTTAGCAAAACAAAGCAATATGTACAAGCCCAAAACAAGCATATCTTGTTAAGCAGAGCAATATGATCCAGCCCATACCACAAAAGATATTTTTTTTAACTAGAGAAAAACTTGAAACATTTCCATTCTTCTCTGTAATTGGACAACAATTACCTCATCTCCTCAGTTCTGTTCAATATATTTTGTGAAGTTTTAGCTGTAGCAATAAGGCACGTGAAAAAATAGTATGTGTATTATATGCTCATGCATCTATCCAGAGCTAAAACAATATCAAAATATATATGTATGTAATTATTCTTTCAATATTTACATTCTGATGAAGTGATGACACTTGGCTCATAATATGATGAACTCGTTTTATTCCACATACTCTGTTATTCCTTAGCTAATTTGTGGTAATTTTATTGTGATAGCACATTTAGAAGATATTTTGGTAATCTCATTACTTTTAAAACCTATATTTGCTTTAATATGTTCCTCATGTAAATATATTCAATTATAACTACTAGCTCTTGGCTGTAATTTCCCAAGTCATTTGTAGTTGCTTGAAGTTCATCCTCCAGTAATTTCCCAAGACAGAGTTGAAGAAACAAAGTGAGTTTTTGAATATTTAAAAGTTTATATTGACTTTATTCTCAATCACATTTAAACTTATTTTAAAACATCTGACTCATGTGTTCTCTTTATATTTACATAGCAGGAACACCTCAATTTAGTTATTATTAAATAAATCCCAGCTGACTTATAATCTCTTAAATAGCTCTTTTTTTCAAAATGTAGTACCTTTTATCTGTAGGATACAATAACATTATCCAAATTGGCAAAAGTTAACAATGTTTATTCTCGTTTATAAAAATGTATTGCTGTGCTTTAAAATCGAGATTCATATCTTAAAATTTAACTCCAGAAAGTGCTCAAAAATGTATTTTTATCCATTAAAATAATACTTAGGACAGAAAATGTATAAAGGGGTGAAAAAATCTCTCAGAGAAAATATTGATGTTTTTCATCTTTATTTTCATTGTATCTTATACTGTCAGTATAAACTGGAAAGACAGTGTTTAAGAAATGAACGTTATAAGTCATAGTACAACAAGATAACTGAACTTGAATCTGCTATTGACGAAAAACAGTGCAATGTTCAAATTGACAAATTTTCAAATTCTTAAAATACCAAACTTACATTAGGCACCAATTCAACATCATTTAAGTGAATACACCTGCAATAAATCAAATAATTTCATTTTTCTATACCTCCAAAAGTTAAAATTACAAATATCTAGTCTATGCAGTCTAGATTTGGTTTGGGATGTTAACACACTGTGGATTGAAGTTGAATCCTAGCAGAATTATCTATGATTTACCTTTGAAAACTCTCCTGTGGAAAGAAATCATGTTAACGCAAAATCATCAGTCAAACTACATAGTACATATAAATATATCTAACTGATTATTTTAATAGGCTAATGAGTGGTGAAATATTTTACAACTTTTCAATGCTGAATAAATTGAAATTATACAGATCATCTGAATCTTATATATCAGAGAAAAATAATATGGTAGAAAATAAAAATAAATATAAATATGAGAAAATGTGGTAAGAGAGATAGTAAGTGAGGGATGATGAAAAATATTATATTTACATAATGTATACTTATGTATACATGAAGAGAGGGGGCTTACAACAAAAGATTTAGTTAGGTACAAAAATCTTAAGAATGACCTAAAGAAGGGGTTGGCAACCCCACAGGAAGAACAATAATATCAACCAATCCAACCCCCCCAAAGATCCCAGGACCTAAACCACCAATCAAAGAGTACACATGGGAGTACTCATGACTCCGGCAACATATGTACCAGAGAATTGCCTATTCTGGCATCAGTGGGAGGGGAGCCCCTTGGTCCTGTAGAGGCTCAATGAGTGGGGAGTGGGTGAGTGGTGGAACACCCTCATAGAGGCAGAGCAAGGTGAGGATATGAGGTTTGTGAACGAAAATCTAAGAAGGGGGATAACATTTGAAATGTAAATAAATAAAATAACCAATAAAAAAGAGATAGACCCAAAGAAGCAAAAATGTCAATTGAATAATCCCCAAGTCAATGACTTGGGAGAACTTGGAAAAATAATTCCCAGTAGCAGAAGATTGTGGATGTAAGATATTCAAAATGTTCATGTTGTTAAGGCATGGTCTCTGGGCAGTAGCACATTTTTGGAGCTAGAGTCTAAGTGGAGGAAGTAGACCACAGTAAAAGTTTCCTCCTCCCTCTTCTTGTCTACTTCTTTCTGCTTCTTGGTTATCTATCAAGAAGTCAGTAACTTTGTTGAGTTCTAAGATAATCCAGAATTCCAAATTGTGAGACCAACTGACCATGAAATGAAATTTCTGAAATTCTTAATAGATGCCCTCTCTGTTTTAATTGAGCTCTCTTCATCATTGAAACAAAAACAAACAAACAAACAAACAAAATAGAGACAAGGCCAGAATTGTCAAGCAGAATTCTTTTGGTCATTTAAAAAATAATGGATGTTTGAGACTCTGTTTTCACCAAAGGATAAGCTGTATTCAACAGACATATCTTAAAAATATTTAAGATACATTAAGATATTGAGTATATGAGAGAGAAAGAGATATGGTGAACTTGCCTTTGAGAGTTAAATTAGCCAATGTGAGATAGTTGATAAAAGAAAGTGAAAACAATGTTCTTGAAATTACACACAACACACACACACACACACACACACCCCATTTAAAGAAAAGAAGACAGATGTCATAAATTTGAGAGAAAACAAGTGACAGATTGTGACAAGGTATAAAGTAGAGGAAGGAAGATGAGGGGAAATTTTATAATTCTGTTTAATTTCTAAAGAAGTAAAAATAAAATCAGAAAAAAATTAAACATAAGTAAAAAATATTGGACAAAGGCACATGGTTCCATGTTACTTTTCTTTATTCTTTACTTTATTGCTTTTGTTTCATTTTTGCTTTGTGTGCTTTTGACAGAGAGAGAGAGAGAGAGAGAGAGAGAGAGAGAGAGAGAGAGAGAGAGAATGAGTTTGGAAAAACCTAGGAAGTGCTGGGGTTTGTAAACATTTTTTAAAGAAAAACAGGACAAAATAGCAAAACATACTCCTTGACCTTATAAAAAAGAATGCAAATTGAAAATACTCACTCTTCCATGATATTATGAAATATAGTGAAGTATTTATGATCTTCTTAAACTTCAGTCACACTAAAGGGGTTGGCCCACTAGTGGTAGTGCAGTTTTGGGGATAAGAGAGCTGCATTTCCTGCTAATGAGATTACAAATACTTGCAGTCACTACGGAAATAAATGTGAAGAATTTTCAAAAAGCTAAAGGTGAATCCACCATATGTAGCACAGGTATATAATTCATTAGCATATTCCATGAAGACTTGATATGCTTTTTCAGGGATAGTTATTCAGGTCTGACAACTGCCTCTTTATTCACAATACCTTGAAAAAATAAACCATCAAATGGTGGATTATTATGAAAAATGGGTTGACATATGTACAAATGAAACTTCTTCTCTAAATATCCAGCAGCATACATGCATTTAATGTGTTTAGATTGAAGCAACTTCCCAGGTCCTTCCCCATCTCACCTAGTATTTTCACCACACAACTTAATATTTCTTCTCCCCTTTAATAAACAAAACAAAACCAGGAACAAAAAACCCCACTGAACTGTGCTATCTGTATACAAATGTGTATGGGACCATATCCTGTAGTATAGGTAATATCTCAGGTGCCATATCTCCAAAAATAACTGATTGTCTCCCTCACTATAGTGCTTACTTTTCAATAACATCATAGCCAGTGATCAGATATCCTGACTTCTCTCCTATCCTTAGGAAGTTGGCTGCTTTTGTTTTAAACATTCAATCAAATCCAGTGGTAATTCATGTGTGCCAATGCACAGTAATGTTTTGCAAATGCCATTTGCCTACAAATGTCTGTTATTTTTTTACACATAATCTTTCTGCTCCCTCTTCTGAAATTATCCCTGAGCCTTGGGGATATGGTGATATGGATGCTCAATTTAGAGCTCAGCACTCCACTGTCTATTTTTCTGTGCACTTTGGCCAGTTATACGTCTTTGTATCAGTTGCTATCTTCTGCAAAACAAAGTTTCCCTTGAGAAACTTGAGAGATGCATTAATCTATGGGTATAAAGATAACAACTTAGGTGGTCATTTATTACTATGTGCACTGAGCAGAATACTAATGTCAGGTTCTCCTCTTGTATCAAACAGTGAGCATACAATAAAGAACAAGCATCCAGTAACAAGCTGGTTGACACTAAGACCCTGATGAAGAACTCATTATGTTTATTGTCAACACACACTATTGACAGTGTTATCAATCCTACAGTGCACTGCCTCGGGCCTACAAGGTAGAGCCAAGCCAAATTTTGATGCAGAAGATATTTTAAAGATATTGTGATTTTTAAAATTCCAAATGAATTTAATAAAAGGAAAAAATTATCAGGTTTCTACAGGAGCAGTTCCAGCAGTGGAAATTTCAAATTTCTTCCTTGCACTGCCACTGTGGGCAGCAATGTGCTATCTGATAGAAAGCAAGGAGCTGGAGTTCTGAGCAAAATCAAAGCCAGGACAGGCAAATAAGTCATCATCCACAGCTCATGGACTAAAGCTTTTTATTGTTCAGAAAAAACAAATGAGGATTATATGCTAGTAGTTCATTGATGATTGGAACTGGATATCTCCAAGTGTTCATCAGTTAAATAGTGTTAAGCAACAGATTTCTCTGGTACAAAGCCATGTATCCATGAACATATACATATACATATACATATATATATATATATATATATATATATATATATATATGTGTGTGTGTGTGTGTGTGTGTGTGTGTGTATGTATGTGGTGTGTGTTTATATGCACATTAACGTGCAAATATAGCATATATAGTCATAATTATAATTCACATATTTTGTAATTTTGAAAAAAAATATCAATGTAGGTATTATGTTGAGTTGTGCAATGCCTGGAGTTATCGGAAGTCAAGGACCAGTGCCTTTCCAGATCCTTTGCTGACAGAATGGGAAGAAGTATGACCCTACTGCTGACTCAAGCATCTATGACTGTAAATCCTCTTTCCTGAATTTTTGCGTATGACTTCAAAACAATTTACTCTGAATTGACATCTATTAGCAATAAACTACTTTGTTTCTAATCCAGCCTAGAGGAAGTTAGTTTTGGAGCTACATTAATAATAGGTATAGGAATAAACAAATACATTTAAACAATAATTATGCGAGATATGTAAAAACTGACAAAGTTATTGGCCTCCTTGTAGATAGAATTTTGATATCAGGTTAGCATATGAGAACAAATTACCTACTAAAAATAAAGCTATAAAATTTACCAAAAATGGAAGCATTCATTCATTTAACTTCGTTATTGGAAATACTCCTTAAAAATAAAATTTAAAAATAAACTAACTTGATATTGCTTTATGATGACTATAGGGGTTGTATATTTCAAAATTTTGCATAATAAATGCAATGATATTTCTTAATAAATTAGTAATTATAATTAACAGAGAGGACACATTTCTGACAAGTTTGTCAGTTAATGATTCACAAAGATCATCACAATTTAAAACATTTATAAAATGAAAAATGGTAAGTAGAAGATGTGAGTTATCTAAAGGGAATATCTTTCTCCTGTTAGATTTTTCAGAAGTTCCTAAGAAAAAATATTAATCAATTAAAATAGAATCATTTATACATATTATGACCCTTATACATTTTTTAATTATTCTGAAGAGAAAGTGTCTAATAGCATCATTATTGACCGCACACAGCACTGACAATGCTATAGATAGAAACAAACATATACATGATATCTAAAATCATGTATGAATGTATACATGAATGAAAAACAAACATGCACATTAACATAAAGCAATATGATAATTAACTTATACCATTCAAGTGTGAAAATTATCAGAACTCTATTTATTTTTAAATAATTTTATTTAATTATTATATTCTATTATTTTATTTATTAACGAAAAGATTTTCATAAAAACATATTTGGATCTGTTTTTTCTCTCCTGCATCTGTTTCCAAATTTTCACCCCTTTCAAGCAATCCAACATTATTTTCTTTTATGTTCTTTCTATCACTCTACCTCCGTGCCTCTCTTTCTTTTAGTAAAAAGGGGGGCTGTTTATGAAGAAAGAAATCAAGATTTGAAGTACCGTTTTTTCTATGTGTGTACATTGTTTCTAGTTTCATATTTAATCTTTGTATTATTGAGATTATGATATGATTACATCCTTTGTCTGTTCCCTTTCCTGGCTATACACCCTTTCATAAATTCTTGCTTGCTCTTTTTAAAATTTAAGGGTTGTTTTTTTTCATTAATAGTTATTACATGCTTATGTGTATATACATTTTTAAATTTAAAGGTAACCTGATGAACGTATACAATGTCACTCATACATATGTTTTCAAGGCTGGTTGTTTGATATAGAATAAGCAATTTGTGCAACTATCTCTAGAAAAGACAGTCTCTTGCTCTCACCATGTTAGATGTCTGTAATTCTTTTGTTGTGGTAATTATTTAAATCGGCCTCTGGTCATGCCTACTATCTAAGCTGGAGCAGCTGTGCCTAGGCCAGCCACCATGTTCCATGGGCAGAGGCCATGTGTGCACAGCAGCTAGAACTGGCCAGCCAGAAACACCAGCCCTGCCACCCATGAGACACTAGCGTGTGAGATGACTCTGCCAATCTTCCATGCTGTCTCCGAAAGGCTGGGCATTGACCAGACTATCCCACCATCCACGCCGACCCAGTAGAAAGATGAGACTCTAATGCTTAAAGATTAATCAAAGGCTTATATATTTGGTAATGATCAGTAACAAGATACCCATACAATCAGAAGTGTAACCCAATACCCAACCTAGATATACCAACTACCTTTGACTGCTACAGACACGTGAACATCCACCTCCATCTCCTCTCTCTCTCCTCTCCTAGCTCCTCCTCTTCCTTTTCCTCCTCTCCTCCTTACTCCTCCTCTTCCTCTTCCTCTCCTAACTCCTTCCACCTTAGCTCCTCCTACATTCTTTGTGTCGTATTGGGGTGTCTCAAGAAGGTAAAAAAACATGTATAGTACAGGAAATATCATTGTTTTCTCATTTATGCACATATATCTGGGGTGCATGTGTATTTATATACATGTTTAAAGGTTTTGTGGGCATCTAACTGCCTATAAGTTTGAGTGCTTGCAGGGACTCAAGTTGATGTCAGTAATAGTCCGTGATTTTTTCTCGATCTTCTTCATTGGGGAACAGAGCTCACTGATAGAGTTAGTTTAGCTAAACATTTTGCTCCATGCATACCCATTTTCTGCCTTCGCCTCTATACTCCACCTCTGCTGATTTTCTTCTAATATAGATGCACAACTTTTATCTAAACTTCCTCTCCAATCATTATTTTTATTTCTAAATCATTACTATCTTTGCCCCTTTATTTAGAATTCCATAATTTCTTTTTCAGATGTTAAGGTTCAATATTTTTTATTTATGCTCTCCAAATGTCCATTCTACTTACAAGTATTTTTTTCATTGGCTAATATTAAGACGAACATTCTCTTCACCTGAACAAATAATAAGGATAGTTTATCTTTCTAAGATATAAATCATCCTTTCAAGAAGACCTTACAGGACATACTAAGCAGAAGATTGTGAGAGTGGAAGTCGTTCTATTTGGTCACTTTAGGGCTATGGGACCAGATCCACTATTGCACTTCGAGTACTTAAAAGTCTTCCAGTTTTTCTTCCTTCCTTCCTTCCTTTCTACTTTTCATAATTTGTTTTTGAGATTATAATATATTTACAGTATTTCCTATTGCTTTGCTCCCTTGTAACACTGACATACAGCCTCTAAAATTTCTATCAAGTGTATGTATGTATCAGCATATATGTTCCCAGATATAATCTTCTCAGTATATATAATATTACATGTATGTACGTTTTGAGGGCTGATCATTTGGTACTGATGTGCTTTTCCCTTCATAAGGCAACCTCTTCTGGTCCTGGCTTTCCTGAGTTGTCTTCACATCTTTATGTAGATTTGATGTCTCATAGGCTTTTTCCTGTTTTATTCCCAGACATCTCTCTTTGATAATGCTTTGCCCTTAACAGGATAAGGGCTTCCCGATCTACAATATAACTGATCCTTTGGAAATTAAAATTGTACTCTGCTGGCATTTTGACATTTCTCAGAGAAAGTAATCTGATAATCTTTCCTTCATTTCATTTATTGTCCCAGGTAACTCATTTACTATTTTTATAAATACTCCTGGCAAAACTGAAAGTGAGAATCTGTAAATGTATGTGTCACTACAAACAGTTTCTTCTGTAAATGACCTCTGCTGCTCAGAGGTCAAATATTATCAGATTTTAGCAACATCTACATACAGGAGCACACTTGGAAGATAGTAAGATTTCTCACAGTTTGCTCTTGGCAATGGAAGGGTTTGGACTTGATTATGAAGATTAAGCTTCCAGGTTATATAGACTGTGAGTGTTTCTAATTCAGTACTAAAGAACTGACAAGCGGGTTGACATTTTAATGGAGTTACTTCCTAGGGCTTGGGAGTGGCTGATCTATAATGATGTAATTTAAAATACATGATGAAAGCTTAAACACTTTTTCATGGCTGTCATTTTCCCCAATTCAAATGAGTAGGTTCTGTCATATGAAGTTTCAATGTGCAATATATATATATATATATATATATATATATATATATATATATATATATATATATATATATATATATATATATATAATTTTCAAAGGTTAAGACTGAATTTAAATGTTAATAATCCAGAAACCACTAAAATAAATATAAGAAGTACATATAGTAAATTGTTAACTATAAAATGAGATAATTAAACTATGATCTTAAGATTTCATATTTATAAACCTAGTACATTAATTTAAATCTTCATGAAATTGATATGCTTTGCTTTTATTTTTAAATCTTTCTCTAAAAGACCACTAGTTAAGAATTTAAGAATTTATTGAGTTTTTTTCTGTACCTGATAAAACAGAGAAGGATAGCTTCATCAAAAAGAATTTATGCATTAAGTGAGATCAAATATATACATAAAACAACTTCATGTTTCAAAGTCAATGTAAAGGTTTTGAAAATGCAGTAATGGGCTTAACTTAGATAAAATTTCCATCTCTAACATGTTAAATAAGACAAATCATCAAAGAGCAAGTTTATCTTGAGCTGACCATTAAACAGTTTGTATAACACATAGCTTACTAAGATTTAAGACCCTTATAAATAAAGCAGAAGAAAACAGGGCAAAGCCTGCCTTACGAATAGCACAGGGAAAGCTAGAGAAGAAATTTAAAAGGATAAGTAGCAAGGTTCCCACAATATCCAAATATACACACACACACAAACATGCATGTGCACACACATGTGCTTGTGCTGGCACACACAGAACTCTTAGTTAATTAAATATATTTATATATAATTAAATATATAAATACTCATACATCTGACCAAAAAAAAAAAAATGGTTCCTAAGAACTTAGCCATGATTCCACAGATTTTAATTCTACCTGTAGTTTTGACTAATTTCTAACAATAAGATATTTGAAAATATTGCTACTTTATCAGTTTCTCAAAAATATAAGCACCGTAGAGGTTATTGGAAGTCGGATGTTGAATTATAATTGTCACACGACATGTATTACAATGTGAGTCACACTCCATACTTAAGATTCTATTATCCATGATATCTACCTTGTATTAAACAGAAAAATAAGACTGCTTTTGTGGATGATTCTCCTTCCCAATCCCTGAAATATATTGAGTTGAGGATTAAAGAAAATCTGCACAATTTCTGCCACTATTTTAGAGATGGCTTAAGTCTCATCACTGTGAGTTGATTTTCTCTTGAGTAGCTTGCTAAGCAGCAAGGCAGGATAAAAGAATGAGAAAGAGGTGGACTGAAGCAAAAGGAACCTGGGATGAGACTGCCAGGCAGGTATGGCAGGCACAGCAAGATTATTTTCCTCTTTAAGCCGTGGTTTTAATCAGTGTAAAGAAGAGAATAGAAGATGTCCTTCAAAAGTTATTTGTAAATATAACTGAAATGTGTCAAAATTAGTTAGCATAATGGATGATCCATACAAATTGGATAATCCTTAATATCTCATGACACAAAACTTCAGTTACAAAAATAGAGAAACTTCAGTGCTACCTCGGGTTTTCCTTCGTTTCTTTTTTTCTACGATTTAATACTTTTGTAATTTGTATTTGTTATTTATTTACGTGTCAAATATTGTCCCACTTCCCACTCTCCCTTTCACAAACCCCCATCCGATCCTCCTTCCCCTTTGCCTCTAAGAGAATACTTCCCCACCCACCCTTCAAGCATCCTCCTTCTCAGGGGCAAAAAGCCTCCACAGGACCAAGCAACTCCCCTCCCACTGATGACAGATGAGACAATCCCCTGGTAGATATAGAGTGAGAACGATAAACCAGCCCATGTATACTTTATCCGTGGTGGTTTAGTCTCTGGGAGCTCTGAGAGGTCCAGTTAGTTGATATTGATGTTCTTCCTATGGGGTTGCAATCCCCATCAGCTCCTTCAGTCCTTCCCATAACTCTTCATTGGGGCTCAGTCAGAGTTTTTCCAAAGAATTTTTTGCAATGGCAATCAATTTGTATTACGTGATAGAAAAATGTTAACATCTTTTTTATTGAAATGAACCACTGGAATAAATAACTTACAAGACACACTCATATGTTAACTTATGACCTTTCTATACTCGAGAACAATGCCTGATTTTATTTATTTATGTTTTTATTTGAGTGCTTAAAATAGTGTCTAACAAATATTTGATTCAATAAATGTCTTACAAATAGAGAGGTAAGGAAGCTTTCAAAACATATTCTATCAGCTGTAGCCAGTGGGAATTCAACAATTTAGGTAACTTTAGTAGTTAAATGAGAAGCAATTCGGAAAAGCAAGACACAGCTGGCTTTGAATTGAGCTGTGATGGTTTATAGTGCATTGGGGAACTGAAGCCATTAGGTCAGGCTGCAGAGTTCTCAAAATAACTCACACCCAAACTAGCTATTACTTGTTAGGACCTACTACTACTGTTTCCTACATCATTTTCCCCTGTGTTGTATGTTACTATTTGTCAAAATAAATTATGGTTTTTCTTTGTCATGAAGAATAGTTATTGATTCAGCTTTTATTCATCAAATATAAAATTATGTGTGTATTTTAAAGTCTATCTGTCAATATAAAAAGGCGCTTAAATAGGAAAATCCTTAAAATGAAGTACTGATGGTATACTGTAAAAAAGATATAAATATATATTTTAAAATATGCATATTTTGTATATCCAATGAGAAAAATACATACTTTTTAGATCACATGTTAATTTTAAAATATTATAAAAGTTATCTTATATAAAATACAATCGTATAAAATTGCCTCAGATATCTTAATTATAAAAAATATTCTTTGAAGCGATGTAATGAGACTTCTCTTTTAAAAAATAAACATTCATTAGAGTAATGACAAGCAACACAACATGAAGTATGATCAAATTATTAAGCTGAAGTCCTATAGAGTAAGTAATAATCTGTAAACAAGCTACAATTTTTAATAAGGAGATATTATTTGTCTTGAGTTTAATTTTATGAATACTAGTCAATGATTATTGAAATTAACTGGAGTTAGAAAATATAAAATCAACAAGTGATATTAGTAATCAAATTCTATATTTTATCATTAATATGAAGTGTAAAATACTGCCTAAAACCATAAAAATAATTTATTAGACTATAGTTACAACCCTTTTCCTCAACTTATTCTCTCTTCCTAGCCCTCCCACCTCACAGTGCTCGCTATCAAATTGATGGCCTCTTTTTGACAATTACTGATACTTACACATAAATTCATCCTGCCTTGATATATCATTCAAGATATCCTAAATATCTTACTCATCTAAGATATTCTTGAAATAACAAGAAAATTGTTTTAGAAGTAGAGAAAGCATATGATTTCTGATTCCAATTAATTGTATGTCACATAATTATATATTCATTTTTGTCAATTTATATAAAATAAATAATTTCACTCTTCACGGAATTATGAAGTCTATTGTATATATAGGCTATATATTCCTCACTGATTAACTGCTAGTATAGAGCTAGGTTGGTTAAGTATCTTGGTTCTTGTGTTTAGTTCAGCTATAAATAGTTATATAAAGTTTCTCTGTTCAAAAGCATAAGGCATTGAACTAATGTGGCTGATACTCTCTTTGAAAGAGAAAAGAAATACTAAGCAGCTTCTGAAATGATAAGAAAAGATACAAGATATATCTTCCTTTTATGTTTTTGCATGGATATGCCATAACATATGTTTATATTTTTATGTGTGAGATAAATTTATATGTGTAGATCCATGGATATGTGTGGATATGTGGGGGTATGAAGTTGATATCTGGTGTCTTCCTCATACAGTCTCTGTTTATTTTATTAAGGTAGTAATACTCGATAGACCTTGATCTGGTCCAGTCTTGTTAACTTATCCAGACATCCCAGGGATCTGTCCTATCCATATTTCATAAATGCTAAAATTAGAACCAATGTTCACACATCTCTTTCAGCCACTGAGCCATCTCCCCAGGACCTAAGAGTTGGATTTTTGTGAACAAGTAAGTATAAATCTAGAAAGAAATAATAGCTTGTTAACATCATGGTCTTCTAAACTTCAAAAATTCATAAGGAAATATAGATTATTTTTAAGACACCTTGCCTGTGGCATTTGGCACTTTATACTTCATTCCAAACACATTCATTTTGGTCATTATATATTCAAAGAAAAATAAGCATCTCTAAGACTTGTAGAACTGCTGTGTGTCAGCAGTTTCCTTTCTGTACTTTTTCCTTTAAACAGTCTGCTTTCAATTCCCAAAACTTCTAGCTCCATTCTCTGAGGATATACAATATTGTACAGATGTCAATTCTCTTTAATTGAATCCATAAACCCAATGAAATTCCAAACTGAATTCAAATAATAGCTTTTTGTAATAGGCAGTTATTTAAGTGTGTATTTTTCAAAATAATACGTTTATTTTTTTTTTGAAAAATGTTACTAAGAGCACTGCAGGTTCAGTGTTCTATCACCATGCATCAAAGCTCTGTGGTGCTTGTCTTGATATATGCCACCAAAAAGCTTCTGTTTTACACACTCAGCTGTGTATTATCATTATGTAGAACTAAATATTTTGTTAGCCATAAATTCTGTGTCATTTTGCCTGGAGAAAGAAATACTTAGCTCAGACTAGCAACATGAATCAGTATGAAAGCCAACTTTTCAGATGTTTATTTCTATGCTAACAGCTGCCGTCAGCTATTGGTTTAACAAATTTATTCATTGCTAGGCCATTGAATATTAATATTTGATTAATCATTCTTCCTCACTTCAATTCTTCATTCTGGCATAAATAATGATGGTTCCAACTGGCTGACTCTGTAACCTTTAGTTTTAATGCTGTATCTAGTTTCTTATACACTACAAAAAACTGTGTACCATTGTAAGGATGAAATTAGTTATGAGACCACAAAATTTTCAATCCAGTGATCATGGTTGTCATTACTGCACATTAATTTTTTTATAGCACTGTGGTAGTGTACTGGCTGTAGACCTTGCTCATCTTAAAGCCAGGCTATGTTTCATAGGAACCTTTGTAAATTCATTCCTGCCTAGGTTTTGTTCAATTGCAGGAGCTGATATATTATTACAAAATGTGAAGATCATAGCACTCAAGTATTTCTTCTAGTCACCTTATCTGCCAGACTGCTAGCATCACTGCCTCCTTTGTATCCAGCTGGTACTTGTTGTCGAATAACTGCTCAGCTGTGTAGGTGTTAAAAGCATAAGTTTAAAAATAAGACTAGGACATATAAATACAGTATTTGAAATATACTGAAGAGCACAAAATATATTTCTTTCATTTCAGTAAATAGATAAGGTAAATTAAAAGTCAGTGTTCCTGTGCATACATAGTTATCTGTAAGATCAACCACTAGGCAATATGCTTGCCTCTTAACCATTTCATATTCTACAAGCAGGGTTTAAAAGTTTGTATATTAGATTTCAATTGACACACTATGATTTTGGTATGACTAAATGTGTATTTTAATAAAAGAAACATTTATGATAGACTCACACAACAAATATAAAGCCTATTTTTATGACAGATTTTAATCTAGCAATTTTTTAACTCTACTTACTCTCTGTCATATCTGATAGCAGATGTGGTTGGCATTACAATTGTTGGTAGAAAGTACTGGAATTCTTGAGTACACTCATGTTTATTATATGGTGTTAGATGACTTGTAGTTACTTTGAGACTTAGAGAACTACCATGTATTTTATTATTATTATTTTTTCAGCAAATGCCCATAGTCATTTACTGCTGAATAGCACTGAATATGTTCTAAATCATGGGAAGATGGCCCAATACTCATAATTTCAAATTACTTATTATCTATGATGCTGGATTTCTCTCAGTAACATCTGGAAATCTATAAAACAATCCTAAACTAAGGATCATGAGAATTATTTAAAAGGAGGAGGAAAGACTACAGGAGTCAAAAAATCTGAGTCTTCTCTGAAATTGTGTTTGCTATTAATGTCTTAAGAAGCACACAAAGTGTCTTAACAATGTGATTGTCCACATGTGAGCTGCCCAAGATTGACACTAAAGACATGTCAAAGAGAACAGTTGAAAGCACGGAAAGTTAATACTCTAGGGAGAACTACAGGGAAACTAAGTAATGTTGAGAGCAGGGAAAACAGTCTTCTCAAAGAAGAGCACAGCAATGGCTTACCAAATGCCAAATGGTCAGTCCTGAAAACACACATTCACATAACATTATACATACTGAGAAGATTGTATTTAGCTGTAATAACTCTGCTTGGCCTCAAACTAACTCTGGCAAATTGTCCTAATTTTCTGGCGCCTTCTTACTCTCTGGCTCATTCTGTCAGCATCTGCAACCTGTCTCTAAACTTCTCCAGGTTAAACTACCTCCTCTCTCTCTATCTCTCTCTCTCTCTCTCTCTCTCTCTCTCTCTCTCTCTCTCTCTTTCCTGTTTGCTCTCATCAGAGTTGGGTATATCCTATCTGTGACTCATTGTTTAATCTTTCTCTGATTTGTCACTTTGTTGGACCCTCAATTAGATGTCTCTTTCAAACATGGCTACTTGTTTCTTCAAACTAGATTTATCTTCACTGTCTGGAGTTGATTGTGTTTACAAAGCATGACCAGTACAGTTAAAATTTGTGTCATTCCAGCCTGATATCACAGACCTGAAAGGTTTTTGGCTATGATCCCTTGCTGGATTAAATTTCCTCTACAACTCCTCTCTTTTTGTTTAAGATAAAACTAATATACAGTTTAACTATTACCACAGAAATAATTATGAATACCATCTTAATATCCTTATAAATATCCACCGATACAATGATCCTCATCCCATAATCTTAACAGTTCAAATTTCTTTATAAAAATCTTTCTTTCCACAAATGTCCATTTCAGTAGCAAGCTTTTCCAATCTTTCCAATTATGGCCTTTCGTTCTTCAGCTAGTTTATTGAACTGTCCCCATGCAGAAGAATCAGCTTCTGTGTACTCTGCATTGCTGTCTATCTGAGTCTCTTCCTTCTGTGAGTCTTGCCTTATATGTGGAAACTTCTCTTATTCAGTTTTAATATTCATCAATTTTGGTAGAATCTATAGTTTTTTATAACTTGTAGCAATGTGGAAAAAACCTCCTCCCCAACTTAATATATTCCTTGACTTCCATTCTGAGGCTAAAACACATTAAATCTAATTCACTGTTTTTTTTTTCTATAATTCAGTGTCTTTCAGCTAATCATATCCCTTTTTTTTGTTTGTCAAGGAACTATTAGATTTTTAAGAATCCACAAAAAAATTACAAACTAAGGCATTTGCATTTTATGCCTGCCTCACACCATTGGGCCAGGTTTCTTGCCCATTTAAACACAGAAACAATCAAGCCATATTACATAAAATGTCAGTATGCAGTGTCAGTTAAAATAGTTATCTATTGTCTGAGGTTGCAGGAATATGAATCCGAGCTCCACATTGTTGTAATAGATCTCTTCCTCCTAGGTTTATGGCTATGTCTGCTACATAAACCTTTACTCTTCCTACTTGCCATTCTAGCCCTACACATGTAAATTGTCTTTTGCTTTGTCTTAGTTGGGATACTGTTCTAATCCCAACAAACTGTGCAGATTCCTTATGAAGGGTCCAATGTGAGTTCCAAGATTCTCTTGAGATTACAGTTATATGAGCTCTGTGCCCACCGAACTTCCAGGTTCAAAGTCATTTAATTTTAATTTTAATTTTGGTTCTTTAACACATGGAAGCAGCAGAAGTTGAATAATTCTATCATCCTCTTTACATAAACCATAATCTCAGTCTCTTCCTTGAAGTGTTCATCTATAATTCTTGAATGCATAATGAATTCCTGAGATGTTTGGCTACTTCTTCCTAAAAACTGTCTTTGAAGGTAGAGGTCCATGAAATTCAATGAGTATTTCATAGCATGGCATTTTTAGTAAGAGTGTGAATTTTTTACTAATTGTAGAGGAACTTTAATCCAGCATGTTAGCTGCTCTGGCAAGGGATCCAGAGACCTTCTAGGTCTGTGTCATCCAGCTGGCATTCAGACACTCCAATATTTTTCATCCTTCTGTATGGAACATGGACACACTCTGAGTATACACCTTTAATCCCTAACTTGAAAATAAGGTTGATTTATAGAAGGAAGTATCCATGTTTGAAAGTGTTTAAGGGTGTTCACTGGTACCCAGGCAAGAAATAATACAAAGAAATTATTTACTGTAAGCAAGTGATCCACAAATCAACAAGAGAAAAACTAAGCTAGATATTGGAAATCTAATGCATGCTACAGAAGGAAGCAATGCCCTAGAATTAGTCTGAAAGCTACTACTCAAGGTAGGAAGAGATTCAGAAAGCTGATCCCTCCTCTATGGGAACAATTCAACAAACTGTATGAAGAAGGACAGTTTATTTGTCAAACTACAGGACTGGAAGACTTTGATGCGGAAATGAATATTTGCTAAAGGATAGATGATCAGCACTGCAGTTATAAAGGTCATTGGATCATCGCATTCAATGTATCTTTAAAAGGATATTCAGACTGTTAAGACTGTGGCATTAATAACTGTCTCTGTTGTAGCACATGAACTGTGTATGATTTGTAACTTAGAGAGAAAGAGGAAAGGTGAAGAATAATTGTAAACCAGCAACATGACTACTCTTCGTGGAATTCAGACACATCCTGAATGCACACTTAATCCTTGTGACTGGAATATAGACAATGACTTTAGTGGACACCTATATTCCCAAACAATGAAGTCTAATTAAGGGGCAGACAAAATGATGAAACAGAAAGATTTGACAAAATCAGTCAGAGATTGAATATGCCCAACTCTCACAAAAATAGACAAGAAGAGTGAGTGCGAGGGCGAGAGGAGGGAATTCAAATCAGTTCAGTGCAGTGCATTTCAGAGTAGTTATGCTTGGTGCAGTTCAGCTGAGTTCAGTTGTGCTTAGTTTAGTTTTGTATAGTTCAGTTCGTGGAACCCAGAGACAATCTTTCCAAGCTTGATTATGGCTCTCATCTCATCCCTTCATCTGAGAAAATAAAGCAACATTTACACATAGTAAGTTGATGTTCCACTGATGGAATACACAGATATAGAGGAACTGAATATGTGTTCATAGGGCATGGGACAGTTAATGTATCCACAACTCAATTATCAATAATTACTAGTAGCCTTAGGAACTAGGATACAGGAATGGAACCTTCTCAGGTAGAAGGAACCCTTCCCTAAGACAACTTGATTTAAAATTTTAAATTTATAACCATTGCTACTATATATGTGACCATAAGCATTTAAGCCATATAGATTTTGATATTTATTTAATAGAAAAGTTATTAAAATATTAATTATTAAAATATTAAAATTATTGCATTATATACATTTCACATATGCTAGATCAGACCAGTAAAGTTTACCTGTAAGAAATTGAGTACAGGTTTCAGGTTGTAAATGAAAGAAAGTAAAAGGAAAAGCATGTAGGATACCCCACTCAATAGGCTCCTGAGGAAATAAGACAAAAAACATAAAACAAAGAAATGGAAACTAATGAACTAAATAAATTACTAATGTCTCATAGCATAATAGAAATGAGAAGAAACATCAGGATGACTCAACTTAAAACGAATGAGAGAAGCATACCCCAATAAGAACAGTATATATAACAGGAAATTTAAGAACAAACGAGATGTGTCCTACATAATTATTCTACCTGTGAAAGCTATTATCAAATTCTAAATTTTGAGACATCCAGTTATGCCTGGATGAAACTCTTTTTCCATGAAAGTACAGAAAATAACAGGAAAAGAATTCACCATACTAGTGATTTCATATTCTGCTGAAGCAAAGGAGCATCATAAATTGTTTTCCTGTAGTCTGGTCTTAATCCCACCGAGCTCTTTTTTCAGTGTTTCTAGATTTATGACTCATTCTATTATTTCACTTTGAGGAGGGGTTTTCCTCTTATTCTCTTGGTTTTTGCCTAAGCCTAGTTACACTAAGAATATCCACAATCACAAGACATTTGTACAATTTCATGAGTAATTATGTTTTCTGTATAGCATTTTATTCCATGTATATATTTTTTTCTGTTCGAGAAAGGTTAAATATTTCTGATATGTAATGTGATTCAATATTTTCTGTCTGTGAAACTACAATCCACAAATTTAATTGAAATGCTTTATCCATGCATACATATGTACACACCACATGCACATATGTATATACACATGTATGGACTATACTACATATACAAATGCATACATCACATACCTACTCACATATCCATGTCTCACCCACATATGCATACAACACATACGTACACACACACACACACACACACACTCATATACTGAAAGCACACATATATATAAACAGTCTCATATACCGAAAGCAAACATACACAAAAATAAACTAAAGCCATACACATTCCTCTACAATACACACACCCACACCATATCACATACACTGATGATTTTCCATGTATTAAATAATAAATACGATTTAAAAAAATATTTTTATTGGAAAATTGATGTGAGCACACACATGTTATGGAAATAAATTTCCAGAAGAGAGTCTATATACTTGAAGTTACTATAGCCATGAGTAATAATTTTCTGTCATGGTTAGTTTCTAGAGTCAGGTTGACCCATCTGAGATGAGAGGACCTCATTTGAAAAATTGTTCCATCAAGCTGGGCTTCCTTGTGGTGCGTTTTCTTCTTTTTATTTGTTGTAGAAGGGCCCAGTGGGTTATGGGCTTTGCTATCAATTGTCAGGTAGACATGTTGTCTATAAGAAAGTGCAGGAGTCTTCTCTTGGTTAGACTATTTCTCCTGCTCCCAGCGTTCTTTACTTGCCTGCAGTTATTTTTTGGGGGATGAAGCTATTTGCTACTCAAATTGGTGGTGCAATCCTTGAAGAACAAGCCTAAAAATAAGGCAGATTAAAGTCTCAGAAAATATTTAATATATAAAGTCTCCACAAATATTATATATATATCATGTGCTATTCATCTTTCCTTTGTTGATATAATTTAGTTAGAATGATTAAACACATTCGTTCCCTAAAATAATCTTAAAACGTTTATACATAATAACCATTCCTGAGTTTTTATCCAAAAAATTATCTGTCAACATTTACTTGAACACATCAACACTTACTTAAGAATTTGAGCACTAGTAACAATAGCTATGTTAGGGATTCAGAATATGTATCCTCACACATATAGCGTGTTTCACAGAGAAACAGACAAGAAAAGGTATATGCATATACATGTCAACTAAAATGAAGTGTTTATGTATGCATCATATATACATACATATATGCATTAAAATTATCATCCAAAATAAGAATTAAAATATGTAATTTTCTGGAAAATTAATTATTTTTTAAAATATTTATTTATTTTATATGCATGAGTGTCTTCATTGGATGTATGTAAGTGCATCATGTTAAAGCTAAAGTATCACTGATGGCTATATTTTAACATTTGGATAAGTGATGGAAAACACCATAGAACATTTAACATCTAAAACACAATATTTCTTTTTAGATTTGTGAGATATATATTAACATAATCCATAAATCTAATGTAGAAAGCTAGTAAAAGTTATTAACATTTTAGATTTAACATAATTAATAATTACTGAAAAGTACCACACTTGGCCTAACTCTCCCTTCAAAAATTTCCTTAACACCTGTTTTCTACTTGGTCACTGATATCACAACTCTAATGTTACAAATGCATTTGTTTCTTACAGAGAAAAGTAGAACAATTACTCCCTGCAATATGTTCAGCATCTTGATCTCAGCATAAGATCTGTTCGTGTCATGGGTTTCTTTGGTGAAAGTTTTTTTCTAATGTACATTGCAAGACTATTTTTAATCACTTTTATTTTGTTAGAACTGTTTAGTTGTTTTTATATAAAGCTTACTATGTTTGAGTCTGATGTGATATATATATTAAATGTTAAGTTTCGGGTGTTATGGTCAAGAAGTGTTTAAAACTGTTATAACAAAACAAAAAACAAAGAAACAAACAACAACAAAAATAAAAAAACAAGTACACCTACTACCAGTCATCATACATATTGTTAATTGGCTTTGTTGGTTTTAACTTTGCAAGCCAGTTTAAAAAAAAAAAGGAAAGAAAAAAAGAAAAAGAAAGAAAAAAAATAAGCAAAACAAATAAACAAAAAACTGCTGTGAACTTAACTCAGTGATTTTTGCTAAACAGATAACCTTATTTCCAAGAGCTTATTCTTTTTTTCTTATATTTTGTGATTTTAATTTATTTCTCCAGCTCACTTATCATTATTTCTTTTTAAGGTCTTTAGGTAAATTGCGAAAATGATATTATAGTTTCAGTGTTGCAGTAAATCTCCAAACCAAGAAGGCCTAATCAACAAAAACACAACTCAAAAATATTATAAGTACAAACTGCACTCCTAGATTGGGCAGAATTACTACTACACTACGCTATTCCCGATCCATGAGATCCCTTATAACTTTTAGCTTTTTCAGGCCACGCATTTCTCCTCCATTGCTCTTCTACCTTCCTCCTCTAGTCCTCTCCCTCCCCTCCCCCAAACTCTTGACTCCACCTCCCCTTCTACTGCCCAGTCATCAGCTCTAGCCTTTATTCTACAAATTGAGGTGGGCAGAAGACATCTGTATACTGATTCACTCCTCATCTGCAGCCCCTCCCAGGAAAGCAGAATTAGCATCAAAATTCAAGACAAGGACTATCCACAACATTTCAGTACTATTGTTTTTCTACCTTTGGTATACTATTCCTGTTTACATTATTATTATTTTGTCATGATTAGTGTTATTATTATTACTTAGAAGAGCTCCAAATTTAATAATATGCCAAAATTAATAATTTTATTTAATATGCCAAAATTAATAATTTTATTATTAGAGATTTTATGAAATACTTAAAATCTTTTGTAAGTCAATTTACACTAATATTTTATGTACTACTTTAAATTATTATGTCTCCACACTGTGTTAATATTCCTATTTAGAATCTATCATCATTTGACATTTTATTTCAAAAATGGAGGCAAACATGTACTTAACTTTTTTTGATATGGATATATAACAGTGTCTGGGAATTTAATTGAAAAGATTTGCTTAATTTATAGTTCTGTTCAGATATAATCTTCTGTTTTGGCTTCCCTGCTCATTCGTTCATAATTCTAAATTTGCCTTAAAGTTAGTTCTAAAGAAAATAATTATGTTCTCAAAGAATCATTAAGTTCATTAGCAATTCACTAATTAAAAAGGGGAGTTTATAAGAGAAATTTGTACAATTTATTTTATGTAAGATTCTGTGATTCAGGAGCCCCTGTAAGATAGGGAAGACCCAGAGAAGTAGCAAATCAATGAATACAAATCAAGAATGCAAATGGATGAAGAGATCATAAATGCATGGCCAATTATCCATGATTATTATGTTAGTCTCCCCAAACCAACTATCTGTTTAAAAAAAATAACAACAAACAAACAAAAAACCAAAGAATCACATCAGGTTGATTGCATGTAGCAATATCATTAGGGTTTAAGGAATTGCCCTTGTATTTTAGTTATCAGGCCATAAATAATTAGCAGACATCAAAATCTTTGTAACTCCTACAACTTGAAGTCCCGGTTTGATTGTCAATTAAAGTTACTGTTACTATTTCATCTTTGAGGTTTACCTTCAAATGAGGTAGACTGGACTCCCCAGGTACAATATCTTACTGAATCCAAGCAAACTGCTAATATGCTGGAGTAATTTACATCTTACACCAATGGAAGCAAAGAAAAAGAAAACATTTCAAAGATGTAGTGTAATTAATGCTCTGAAGAAACAGAACTTCTGTAGAAAATAAATTATTTCCAAGTTCCTACTATCTTAATCAGGGTTTCGTCTTGATGTGATAAAGCACACTTAACAAAATAACTTGGCAGAAAGCTTGTATTCACCTTACAGTTATAAACCCATCATTGAGAGAACCTGAGACAAGAATTCATACCAGGAACCTGGAGGAGAATAGGAATAGAGGCCTTCAGGACTGATTGCTGCTTACTAGTGGGTTCATCCTAACTTACTCTGTTCTCATTTCATACCAAAACATCAGCTAAGTTTTCTCACACCCATCACTAAGAAAATGCCTCACATGCTTGTCTACAGCCTAAACTTAGGAAGGGACATTCTTGAGTGTCTCTTTTCCCAAACTAGTCTAGCTGTGTCCAGCTGACCTTAAGTTAGCCATCCCACAGTGTTGAGAACAATTATTTTCTATTCTAAACAAGAAGCATACAAGTCTTTGGTCCTACATTCCCAATAGTAGCCACTGAACACAGTTTTCAAACTTATTGAAATCGAGACACTAGCATATTAATAACAATCCAAAATTACACTTCATGATCTAAATGTGAAATTAAGATTAGAATTCCTGAAAAAAAAAAGACAAAACACTTAGGATTCTAAGTTTGCCAAGACAAGACTAAAAGACCACAATTTATTTTTGTTTTGTTTATTTTGCATCTTGGATTTGTTTTCTTCCATAGGGTTGTAAATACTTCCTCTTCACCATGTTTATGATGAATTAATTTCTTTTTCATTTCATGGAAATAACTAAACATGATTCCTGAATTACAGATTATAATGGCAGCATTGTGTTTGTTGGTTTTGTACTGTACTTCATTACAGCTATATCACAGAAAAGGAAAATGCCATGCATAGCATGCTTGACTGCATAGAGGTGGCACTAAAGAAACCCATTATTTTATAAATTGTTGGGGAAAAACATAGGAGTTTCCTGTATGATGAACAAGATGCTGAAAACTGAAGTTCCCTGCTCAGGGTAAGCAGAAAGGTTGTTTGGTGCTTTTCGGGGTTAGTTTAGGGAAGTCTCACCCACATGTACCAGAGAGAGCAGACCTTGTGGTTAGGCTATTTGAGGCTCTTCTAATTTCAGCACATATCAAAACAACACATCATATTTCATCTTAATTGTAATTCATACTGCATAATTTGGCCTCTGTGGATGATTATGTTCAAAGAAAAATTGAGAAAATGTGAGAAATGAAGACATTAATCTTCCCATTGAAGGTAATCACCATCTTTGCAAAATCATTACAATTCTTGAAATGAGATAGAGGCCTGACTCCCAGGAGACGTGAAGTGCTTCTTTGGAGAGCAAAAACTTAATAGATTTTGAGAACCTCAGCTAGTTGCTATGTTCTCTGTTGTACTTCTTATAAGTTATTCCTTTGTTATTGGTGTTACGACTTTCATATAAAGTAACCGAAATTTCAATTAATGTCACAGTTTAATAGCCTCCAGTGATAATTAAAACATCTTGTTTTTCTTCTATAAGTCCATAAAAATTTTAAAAAGTGACTCATCAGGGGCTTACTTCAACATTTTCCTTGAAATGGCAGTTTAAAGATTTTGGTATATCACACATGTTCTTAAAGCTCTCAGTTTAATCACAAGAATGGCTGAAATAAACTGTCCTTGCATACTCGTCTCTCCTATTGTTCCTTGCCATCAGTTACTGCATTCCTGGGCTGTTCTTAGTATTAAATAAGATTTTTGTCTGAATGAACACCTGTAGTCTTTGTAGTAAACATATTATGCTTTATACTATGGACTGAATCTTATGTTTATTCATATCATATTTTAAACATATATTGAGGTTATTTTTATTTACAAATGAAGCAAATGTTTAATCAATAATCTATAAAGTACAGAAAAATAACAAGAGTACTGGTTAACACCTCATAGGCACACAGTGTTTTCTTCAGTGAGTTCAAAAGTTCTCCAACTGAAACCTCTCCAAAAGTCTCCAATGAATTTAACATTTTGTCTCTCCGTTTTTTGAATTTCTTAATGAAGTACAGTCACCCAGTCACAGTGGTGACAGGGCATGAGGTCTGAAGGGAGACAAAAAGGTGGATGAAAATTCCCAGCCCTGCTGTCCTTCAAATTCATGGCTGTCCTTTTCAGTAATTGGTACTCCATCACTAATGTTTATGTGACTATGTATGTGCATGTAGGAACATATATTTTCCTAAATAATCTCTTCAGTCCATACCTTTCTCTCTGCATTACACGATTTCAGGGATGACTGACACTAGACAACCAATTAACGTGTTCTTCCCTGGGAAGGCAACCTACACTCTCCTAGCATTCCTCAGTTGCTTATAGATCTCTGTGTGAGGTTGAGACCTCACTTCATTGATGAAGCTTCTCTCATTAATAGGCAACACAGTCTCAGAACATGTCCCATTCATCAACAACACCCCCCAAAAATAACCCTTCTTTTTGCAACACATGAAGTCCACTAATGAAAACCACAATCAGCATATAAGGCCACTCTATCACCAACTCTATTTATTTATTCAGTTTATATTCTCACTTTCAGATTGATTTATTTTTGAAATAATTATATTTATTGAATAATGTGCCAATTAGTATTTTTGCTTTCAGACAATTCAGACCATTCTGATTCTAATTTGCTTTAAATATTTTTTTAAAACCATGAACATGAGCTTCATTTGTTCTATTTATGTACTGATATTGAAACCAAAAACTAATCTTAAAATCTTAGGACATACACCTATTATGACTCTTAATTGTTGTTTGTCTTATACTTATCCTTCTTCCAGAAAACACAATGATTTCCAGACTCCCTTGTGAACTATTCACTACTTAACTCTTTGGAGAGAGGATCCATTGTCATTTTCACACACACACACACACACACACACACACACACACACACACACACACATATATATATATATATATATATATATATATATATATATATATATATTAAGGAGTCAACCTGAAGGTGTGAAATATTTGAATGTCAGGTACACTAGATGTTGGGGGCTACAGTAATAAGAATACATTTTCTGTAAGCATGAATTTGTCAGATAGCAAATACAACTAAAAACCATTCATTCATACTATCTTCCATTTAAATTCGCTAATGTAAATAGCATCTGTAGTCTCAGATAAATAAATGTGGGCTATATTATAGGGAGTATAAAATTTGAGTTACAATATTTATCCCTATATTTCCTATTTGCTTCATGAATAATTATCCTACTGATGCTTATTTTCTATGGCAATAGAATCCTCAAGAGAAGAATAAAACAGTCGATTCATGAGAGTTTTCTTTAATTGATGAGTAACTAAACATGAAATTTCAGATATTAAGTCAAACACTTGTGAAAAATATCCACAGAGCACATGCATTGTGATGTAGTATTTGATGTTTATTTTCTCTAACTTAAGGTAAATTTGAGGTAGGGTATATTCTTAGAATGAAAAGTACTCATAACATCAGCAGCTATGCCTATAAAGTATCAACAATATGACTGCCAAAACACAATTTTAAGTGTAATGAAGTGACTGCCATGAGGAAATAGAAGCAAAGGGTGAAAATGTTGGGATCAATATTTTAGCTACGTGGTTTGCTCTTTGTTTTTCTATACTAGTGCACCGATACATTTAACATAAGATGGAGAAACTCCTGCTCCATTCTTTGCATCTCTGACTCCATTGCTTCCCTATTACTCTATGCCTCTTCCTCTCTTATTTTGTAATATTAACAAGGAACTATTAACTGATATTTTAGGATCCAGTTGTTTACATTCATAAAATGACATACATAATAAGGGAAGTCTAAATATTTTTCTTTACACATTAGATTTGTGTAGATTACCCTAGAAGATATTTATGTATTTATGCTATTTTCATATGGCCATCCATGACAATACTTCCAGATTTTCTGTTGTTAGTAAGACAAAAAAAAGAGGCAAGTTAAAGAGACATTTTTCATATAAGTAAATCAATTCATTGTATAGTTTACTTTCTCCTGGGAATTTGGCTTATAGGAATGATATTTTTTTAAATCTCATGAATATGCTTGATTAAGGCACACAGAGAGTCTCAGAATAAAAGTTGAAAACATTCAAATTCTTCTTGTCTTGGATGAGGTTTAACTAGTGAATTATTTTGCAACACTTTTCCATAAGAGAAGATTATTCCAAAAAGCACATTTTCGGTGATACTTGTTTGAGAACCTTGTGTCAGAGGTTCTGTTCACTCTTAGCTAGCTCCACATTAAAGAATCTATTTCTTTTTGATAAAAAAAAAATTATTTTTTAGCAAATTCAATCATGATTTTTTAAATTCTTGAATCAAATCTGTGTATATAGATACTATTTACTTTTCAATTCAAGAAATAATTTCTTTAAGCACAGTATTGTTTAGAAGGATATAATTTTTAGTCTCATATTAAATTAAGGGTAATTTAAAAAAAATATTTTTCCCATTCTGGAGGTTGTCATTTTCTCCTATTGACTATGTTCTTTGCCTTTCAGAAGATTTTCAGTTTCATGAGTCCCATTTAATCAATTCTTGATCTTAGAGCCTGAGCCATTGGAGTATCCCTGCCCGTGCTAATGAGTTCAAGGTTCTTTCTCAGTTTTTTTTCTATTAGATTCAGGGTATCTGGTATTATGTTGAAGTCCTTGACCCATTTGGACATGAGGTTTGTGCAAGATGACAAATATGGATCTATTTTCATTTTTCTATATACAGACTGCCAGGTAAGCCAACACCATTTATTCAAAATGCTGTCTTTTGTCCAGTGTATGCTTTTCGTCTTCCATGTCAAAGATCAAATACAGAATACCTAGGACAAAATCCACAGAACTCATGAAGATTAACAAGCAGAAGAGCCCACGTAAGGATGCTTTAATTCCACTTGGAAGGGAGAAGAAAATAGTCATGAGAGACAGAGAAAGGAAGGGATCTGTGTGGGAGAGAGGATGGGGAAGGAAAACGGGGAACATGATCAGTTGGGCTAGCAGAATGAATGGAAATATGCAACCACCAGGGTTGGGAGATGGGGGGGGACACTCTCCAAAATACCAGAGACCTGGGAAATGAGAGAATCTTAGGACTCAAAGGGAGGGACATTAGATGAAATGCCCAACACTGAAGAGAGGGAACTCATAGACTCCACCTCAAGCAAAAGAGAGGGCATCAAGTGGAGAGATGGGGTTTCCATATGCAGCAAAAAATACCTCTTACCCAGAATTGTTCCTGTCTAAGAAGAACTGCAAGGACAAAAATGAAGAAAAGACTGAAGGAAATGTGATCTAGTGACTGGCATCCGTCTCAAGGGGAGGCTCCAAGGCCTGACACTGTTACTGATGCTATGGTGTGCTTACAGATAGGAGTCTAGCATGACTGTACTCTGAGAGGCCCAACAAGCATCTGACTGAGACAGAGGCAGACATCAACCAGTGGACGGAAGTCAGGGACCCCTGTGGTTGAATGGGACCCCTGAGATCTCTCAGACACTGAACTGCCAACCAGGCAGCATATTCAGCTGGTCTAAGGCCACGGACACATATACAGTAGAGGACTGCCTGGTCTGGACTCAGTGGGAGAAGATGCTCCTAAACCTGGAAAGACTTGAGGGGCTGGAAAGATGGCTCAGCCGTTAAAGGCTAGGCTAATAATCAAAAATACAAGAGACTTGAAGCCTCGGGGAAAGGGGAGGCCTGGCTGGGGAGCAGCATCCTCATGAAGATAGGGGAGTGGGGAGTGGGATGAAGAACTCTGGGAAGGTTGACCAGTAGGGACAACGACTGGATTGTTAGCAATAATAATAATAATAATAATAATAATGATAAATAATTAAAAAGCAATTTTTTAAAAAGGAAAGAGGACTATGAGAATGACTTGTCAGCTAGTCAGGAAAAGGAAACTGGCCAGCAAGCTTGGAACCTATGTGATAGGTGGAGAGAAGCAATTTTCCTATTTGTACTCCAATTTCTACATGCACAGTATGGTATGGCATGGAAAATACACACACACATACACACACACACACACACACACACTCAGAAATGCACACAGCCACAAAATAAATAAATGTAATAGAATTAAAATTAAAATTTTCTTGCTATTTAGTTTTTACTGGCTATCATATTTGTGATACAAAAAAATCCCTGATCATACTGTAAGATTTTCATGGAGGAACTGTTATTTATAAAATGTACATTTTCAGAAGAATATGACATGAGAATATTTCTTTGACCACTAGGTAAAAGTTTGCAATATTACATATGCTTTTATATTAATTAGAATTCAATTACTGACTAATTCAGAAATCATATTTTATGGCTTCTTTTCTCAGATCATCCTTGAATCATAACAATGCAAATGTTCTTTTCTTTTCCCTGTCTACAAAGGCAGATGAGTGTGACAGTGTGTTTATTATTGTGGTAGTTACCTACTTCAGGCTTTTGTTACACTGCCTCTTCCCAGTAGAGAATGGTGACTTCCATTCACTTTCTTCCTGTTGATTCCTCCAGCCACTGCCACCTGCATCCTTTTGTGTGATGATGGCTTACGTTTTTAGGAGCTATTCTGTTTATCTCATTTAGCAATGAAAAAAAAATACGTTTTCTAAAAACGTATACAAGAACTCTGCAAAACTACTCTTTCTTCGATTAATCCAAAAGAAAGGGCTTAGGATAAATTACCAAGGTTTAGATTTGTGTGTCCCTCTGTAGAATGCTGGTCGAGTTAGTGCAATTCTATTTTCCTGACAGTGGCATAAAATATAGTTCATTTGGCAATGAATAGCATTCCTTATGTTTACATGTTTTGTCAATTAAATCATGTAGTATGCCGAAAGCCTGAACTAAATTTAGAATCTTAGTTACCAAAAGTATTTGAACCTTGCAAGCAATATCATAAGTTCTGTGATTATTATACACGTATATAGCATTATTACAGACATTTTATCACAAATACCCTGGTTCTAGCAGTCACAGAAGGCTAGGCTCAGCCACCTGTCACATTCTTGTTAAGGGAATTGCACCAGTGATAATCACTCAGATACAATTTATAGCTAGTTGAAAGTCTTTATTCCAGCTGGCTGGACTATCCTCAGGGATTCAGGACCCAAGTGTAGCCTGGGGTGTTTAAAGCCAAAAACCACATAATGGTATTTTTCTCACCAGCTGCCAGATAGGTTTCATGCAAGCAAGCAGTTTAAAGGAAGCTAGGGTCCCATTTATCAACTGTTGATCTAAGAGCGTGAGCCACTGGTGTTCTGTTCGGGATATTGTCTCCTGAACAATGTGTTTGAGGCCATTCCCCACTTTCTGTTCTATTAGATGTTCTGTATCTGACTTTATGTTGAGGTCTTTTTTTTTCATTGCATGGTTTTGGTGTCTTTGTCAAGAATACGTGCTCATAGGTGTGTAGGTTTATTTCAGGGTCTTTGATTCAATTCCATCGATCAACTTCTCTATTTCAATAGCAATGCTATGTAATTTTTATTACTTTTGTGCTGTAGTGAAGCCAACAGGAGCAGTGACCATCCCAAATGCTGTTTTCTGTCTGTGGAATCTGTTCCCATAACTGGGCTGCCTTTTCTGGGTTAAGATGTACCTAATCCTTCAGAGTTGATGAACTAGAGTGAAGCACCCTCTCAGAGCAGAAGAAGAGGAAAGATGAGGAAGGGACTGTGTGAAGAGGGACCATTATGGCAAAGGGCAGAAACTGGGATATAAATGAGGAAATAAATAAAATAATGAAAAAAATATAATTACCAGAAAAAGAAGGAAGCTAAGATAAGCTGTTAGCTTGAGGGAGGGGTTTGCAAAAGGAGAAACTTTATAGCAGCTAAGATAACTTAGCTCAGAAATCTTGAGCTTGATTTCCTAGAATAGAACCAATGGATTCTTCATCAAGACCAAATTCTAATTCAACCCAAAATAACCTATCAAGAACACAATAAGGAGGAACTTTGACATTGCCATGCCTGTCATAGTAGGCCAAGAAGAGAAAAGTAAGTAAGGAGGAAAAATAGATTAATGAAATGTAACAAACATATTAGGAAGAGAGATCTATTAACTTCATTTTTTTCCTTTGGGATACTGACCTGAAATTTAAATTTAGATTAAAAAATTCAATCACAGGAAAAAAGGTATAATTAATAATAAAAAAAATCCTGAGCAAAATGTGGTCCTGCCAATGATTAATAGGGCTCTGGTTCATCCTCAAGAAAAGATCAGATAAATTGCTAACGTTAATCTCTTTCGAATTCTAGGGATACTGATAAGATTTTACAGGATAATCTGCTCTCCAACATAAAGAACTATTATCATCAGGATAACAGTCTAATAACTGCTCTTCTTGAAATCTAATATGGCTGCTGACTTTAGGAAAGGTCATACCTTTTTTGTCCTCTGCCTTTATGCAGATAGAAACAGCTTACACAGAAACATTCTCCTTTAAGAAATAGGCAATTACTATATGCAGAAGTATGCTGGGGAGTCAAGGAACCAGCATATATAAAACTAAGACTGAATGCCTGTTTTTTATTGCTTTTATTTACATTGTAGAAGTAAAGGGTGAGGAGATAATACTGTTTAGCACAAGCAAGATCTAAGACCTTCTTGCATGAGAGTGTATTTTGATCATTATAATGCCACTGTCTATTGAAAACACAAAGAACTGAGGTTGATGAGTGTTATGGTGTATGATTTGGTCTTAAATTGTTACTATGTAGATTGGAATACAACATATATATAAGGATAAAGACAAATGTAATTTACTAACAGTGACACGGACACAGGTGATAAGATTTTCAGCTTTCCTGCTCCCTTTTCATCACCACCTCACTCTTCTGTTGCGAGGGTAGTAGAAGATGTATCACTTTATTACTATCAGCAATTGCTTAATATGAAAAATATAATTTCTCTTTAAGTGAAGCATAGTAGATTCTGTATACACAGGGACATTATAAAACTGGTCATAGTGCCTTTTCTTTCTCTGGTATACCACCTACCTGTTTTGTCATATTTTCACCCTAGTCTTTAATCACGTAGTGCATGAGTTGTCAGAAAGTATTCCTACTGTACACTCCTACCTAATAGCTGTATGGATACCATTGTGCAGAAGGTTCCAACTGGTTGTTTTAAATAAATTTATTTTATTTAATAACACAAAAACTGTGCCATCATACTCTACTAGGTAATTAAATAAGGTATATCTACACAATCAAGCAGGGTATGTGTTAAAACTCCATCTCTATCAAGAAATGAGAGAAAAAATCAGAACTAGAGCTTAAGGCTTTAGGTTTCTAATTCAAGCTAGAAACACCACTGTTTCACCCAGATGTTCACTTTATTCTTGATGTGTATTCAGCTGTCCTTTATTCTAGGCCAATAGAAAATATGATTTTACACTTATTTCTTTAGTGCCCTTGCAACAACATCTGTCAGTACAGGTAATGCCGGGAGGTAGCTTACTTTGATTAGCTATTGTGCTGGCTACATTTTATGTCAGGTTGATACTGTCTAAAGTCATTTTGGAACATGAAATATCAACTGAGAAAACTCCCTACCGTATAGGTCTCTTAGACAAGCTGTGCTGCATTTTATTGATAGATAGTTGATCCATCAATAATGCTTACTAATAACATCTCACATTAAAGTTATTGTTAAAATAAGCTTGGCATGTGTGATGTTTTTAATTTTTTTTACAAAAACTTAAAAAGATTCTCAATTCACTTTAATATATTTGAATATTAGAAATCATCTTTCTTAATTAAATTTCAATTTTCCCTAATAGCACAGAATCATTTTTTTGAATTGTCTTAAGTGGTAACCAATTTTAGAAAAGAAAAAAGAAAACCAATGGTACTTGTTGAAGCACAGTGATTCACAGTTCAAACATAGTGTTGTGGAAGATAAGGGCCATAGTCTTGGGCATTTTCAGGAGTAGAGAGAGATTGACTTACTACATAAGCTAGTAGGATTTATGATATAGTGCAGACTGAATGTTACTAAATAAAAAATTATTGGTAAATTACAAATAGGGAAACATCAATATTCAGGAAGATACTAGCTAATTCATCCTAGCAGAAGTCATACTGCAGCCAAGCAAACTGATGAGACATTACTTAAGGGATTATGAAGGAAGAAAATGTTGAATAGATAACAAGGATTTGAATCCTCATGATTGGAGTAAATTCCTCATAGGCTGACTTAGCAAGGGGTCTTTGCTAGAACCAGAATTTACAAGGAATATTCAAATTCAGGATTAGAAAAAGTTTCTGAAGCCTGACTTAAGTTTATGAAAGCAGACAGTATTTGGCAGAATGAAGATGATCCAAATTTATGTAGACCAGATGCTTTAGACAGATTTTATGGTTAAGACTGGAAATTATTGCTTCCCAACGACAGTTTAGAGTCTTAACAGAGCAGAACCTCTGCTACTTGAAAGAAAAGAATGAATCTTCATCTACAAGCACAGGAGGAGAAATGCTTCTCTTCCCCAGACTCTGAAAACATAATGTGATCTGTCTAGCTTTCTCAATTATTCTAGTACTTTCATGCCCCAATCCTGCCACCTGCTGGTACAGTAAGAAGAAAATTAAAGTTAATACGAATCTTTGGAATACCATGAAGTTAACATACATTTAGCCTGCTCATTTGTTTTGATTTTTTTCTCTTCTTTTTTTTTCTTTTCAATTTTTGATGAGACGGAGAGAAAGAATATGATGTTGGATGGATCAGAATGTATAGAGGATCTGGGAGAAATAAATAAAGCGAATGAAATAATGTCAAAATACAGGAATTTTAAAAAACGTTAAATTTTAAATGCTTTAATAGTGAATTTTCAGCTTTCTTAGTAATACTTTTCAGAATTTGCATGTTTTTGCATCATTGCATAGATATATTTATTGAATAAAGAAAAGAATGTCAATACATATCTTAAAGTGACTTTGGCAACTTTTTTCTTATACAAATTCCAAAAGACTTGATTTTCAAATAAGTGATTTCTGTGACATAAGATTATACACATACCAATGTATTCCTTAGGGAAGTTTTTAATAGCGAGTCCAAATAAGGCTATCAAGATTCTGAAAGAATTTCTTCTTCCTTCTTAGGCCAACTTCTGGCATTCCATCATGCCTTCAATGCTAATTTGGACCACAGAGCCAGCCACTGCAGAGTCACATGAGGAAATGCTATTGTATCTCGGCTGTACAATGATCATACAGAAGGCAGAGCTAAATCTGTACCAACACAAATTATAGGGGGACTTAATTATGGATTGTAAGAAAACATATATGATTATAATTTAGGGAATTTAAAGAAAATTTTCCACATTTGAGTGGAAAATCTTTGTCTCACGAAAACTGATTCTTTTTTCCTTTGAGGAGTGCACAGGCAATTATATACTCAGAAGCATAAGTGGTACAATACTGATTAAAAGCAAACGACACTTTGAAAAGACCACTTATTAGTCACAGGGCCTTCCGCCCCCTTACATCAAGATAATGTCTTGAAATGAAACACAGAATTTTCAAGACATAAAAATACTAAAACATTAAGAAATTAACATTGTTTCATATATAAACTAGTCATTATTCAGTCTTCTGTACAAATTACACGTTCTTATTCTGATTAAATCAAAATCAAGAAAGTACATACAAAGTGTTACTTGAAGTGGTGATGGTAGTGCCACCATTAAATGAGCTCATATCCAGGCCCTACTTCTAATTATGCAGTGTAAATGCATTATCTTCAGGTAATTTGCTTGAACAGGGAGACTGAGAAAATGAATATTACATTGTTTGTGTGGGCTGTGGGAATCAATGCAACTTGAGAAGAGGGAAGAAGGTAAGAGTAAAATGGAGATTGGAAAGCCAAATCCAAACTGGATTATTGAAATAAAATTACTGTCCTTAATATGATTGGTGAATGAAAATTTTGGGAAGATCCTATAAGAATCATTGAAGTTTGCAGCAAACTCAGACAGGAAACAATAGGTTCATATCCTCCTGTTTTCAAATTGAATACCAGTAGGATCATAGCATAGCAGATACATCTGCATTTTGTAGACACACACACACACAAACTAATGAGACAAAATGGGAGTGGTAAAATATCTTGAATACACAAAGATTTAGACACTATAGTGAGCAATATGATGACGAGTCCATGAGTTGAACATTATATGTATGTGTATGCCAATACTCATTAAGCACATATAATGTTTTTACACATAAAGCCTTTAAATAAAATTACATTTTCAGTTAATCATCCAGATCTATGCCAAGCACATAACAACTTGAAAGTAGGGTCCATTATTTGTGTTCTTTTTGCTTATTTCTTTCTTCTGGTCCCCGGGCCTCAAAAAGGCTGACTAACTCTGTGAAACAACAGATAAATAATTTGGTAGCAAAACCTATTTATTCAGTAACATTATCATAAGTTAGCTATGGAGGACCACGAGACTCAAGATGAGGTTGTTACTTTATCCAGGGTGTTCCAAAAACCCATCTGCACCCATCCTAAAAGAGGGGACTTCAGCCCCTAGACCAAGCACAGAGAGGGGCAACCCAGAACCCCCTCCGACTGGCAACCTGAATTCTTGCTTAGGCTGTGAGGCTAAGCACTGCAAGGGAATATAAATAAAAGTAACAAGTATCTCTCTGGGTTGCCTGAGGGACAAGTCTGAATGCATAGGGGTTGATGTCAAAAGTATCCCCTCTCCAGGAAAAAGACATTGGGACGGGTATGGCCATCATGCCTCACTGAACAACGACAGGGGGACCGGAGCCATTACAATGTCCCCTTCAATTTCTGGAGGTCAGGCCTCTATCCCTGTCTTCTCAAGATTAGAATCGCCACAGCCCTTCTATACTTAGACAAGGGAGAAGATGTTAGGGGCATCCCTGATTACACACTGAAGGCCGCCTAAAATCAGCAATAGGCCTGTCATACATGTATACTAACACCAAGTCTTGGGTCTCTGTGGATAAACATTGAAACAGATGGCTATAAGCTATTGTAAACAGGCAGCTTTTGTGACAATTTACCAGCCTGAGTAGTCATAGAACTTGTATATAGGTAGCCTTGGCAGACAATACCAACTTAGATAAGGACAAATGAGTCATAGGCAGAGTCACAGTGACCTGTCACCTGAACCCTCACCCAGTCAATACCCTGTTCTGAAAGGTATCTGTATTCCCCCTGAACACCCACGCTCCAATGTCATCCCCTTCCCTGCGTCCTGCCTTTTTGTGTTTATAACTCCTGTGTGAATGAATTACGATTTGAAAAAAATAAATAAATTAGTTTAAAAAAAGAAAGTAGAGTCAAAGATACAAGATTCTAGACAAAATGGACAAATATCAAAACTTGAAAAAACGGATTAAATAATAAATAAGAAAGGAAAGAAAAAATTAACAGAAAGACTCAGAGATAGGACATTCCCAAATCCTATAAGAATAAACAGGAAAGAGAGGCTACTAAGAGCAGCTCAGAGCGAGCAGGAGGGAGAAAGGAGTCAGAGCCAGTTTTAGAAGAGCAGTTTTTAAAAGTGGTAGAGAGAACAAGCTAGGCATGGTGAAGACAGAATGGGCCAGAGAATGAGAAGGAGGCAGAAGATTAGAATGAATTGCCAAAGTTAGTGTGAGACCAAGCAGAGCAATTCAGTCAGAAGCCAAGAAAAGCCGCATTGGTTGAGGCAACTTCAAGAGGAGAACACCTAAGTTGAACCAGCCACCCAGAGTTCAGAAAGATCTAGAAAGAATGAGCCTATTCAGCAATAAGCCTCAGAGATGAGAATTACACATAGGGGATAAAAGTTCCTTTTACAAAATGCAATCTCCATTAAAATTTAAACACAATTCTTACAGACCTTGAAAGAACAATATTAACTCCTTTGAAAAACAAACAAAAAAACCAAGATAGCTAAAAACAAACTTGTACTGTAAAAGAACTGAAAGTATGACCTTCCCTGAAAACAAGCTGTGCTGCTGAACTAAAGTAATAAAACCACATGGAACTGTAGAAAAACAAACTGGTTAATCAGTGGAATCAAATTGAAAACCCTGAGTTAAGTTCACACAAACATGAATACATGATTTTTTTTTACAAAGAAGCTATAATTATAGAATAAAAAATTTCCAAATATTTACTGAATGTTGGAATGTAGAAGAATGCAAATATATATGTATACTATCTGCAATAGCATCTATTAAATTTAATTATTTTATTTTTTAAAGATTTATTCATCTATTATGTATGCAATAGTCTGCCTGCCTGTATGTTTGCAGGCCAGAAGAGGGCAACAGATTTCATTATAGGTGGTTGTGAGCCATCAAATGGTTGGGGGGAGTTGAACTCAGTACCTGTGGAAGAGCAGCTAGCGCTCTTAACCTCTGAGCTATCTCTCCAGTCCTAATTATTTTATTTTTAAATCTCCTTCTGTTGAATGCAAATTCATCCACATCTATTACCCTGCACAAATCTCAAGTCAAAACAATGAAACCAGGAAGCTGAAGCTCATAGAAGAGAGAGTAGGGGATGGCCCTGAATGCCTCAGCACAGGAGGCAAACTCCTGAACAGAATATTAATAGAACTAAGTTCCACAGTTAATAAATGAAAGTGAAAATTTTCTGTAAGGCAACGGATACTGGCAACAGGAAAAAGCAGCACCCTACAGAACAGGAAAAGATCTTTCTCAAGCCCACATCTGACAGAGGCCTAATTACTAAAAGATGTAAAGAACTCAAGAAACTGCACATGAAGAAAACAAATGATTCACATAAAAAATGGAGAGAAGATCTAAACGGGAAATTCTCAACACAGTAATCTTAAATGGCTGAGAAAAAAGAAATACCCAACATCTTTAGTTGTCAGGGAAATGCAAATCAAAGCAACTCAGAGATTTCATCTTCAGCCTTTCAGAATGGCTAAGGTTAAAAACTCGAGCATGGATGTGGAGCAAGGAAAACACTCTTCCATTTCCGGTGGGAATAAAAACAACTGACTGTTAATATTGGGAGGATAGAGAGTAAGAAGAATATTCTTCCACTGCTGTTGGTACTGAGAACTCATACAGCCACTATGGAAACCAGTGTGGCTATTACTCTTGCTAATATTTTCAAAGGAAGTTTTGTATGACCATGAAGATACTTACTCAACTGCATTCATTACTCTTCTATTTATAAAAGACAGAAACTTGAAACAATATTGATCTTTCTCAACAAATTAATGGTTAAAGAAAATGTTGTACATTTAGAGACTAGAGTATTACTTAGCCACTTTAAAAATTTCAGACATATTTATAGAACTAAGAAAAATATCCTGAGTGAGGCAACCCATCCTCAGAAAGACAAATATGATATGATATATATATGCTTACATTGGGTATTAGTTATAAGCAGGCTATAATCCAATCTATTGACCCACAGGGATTACACATACAGTATGGGTCTAAGGAAATAAATAGATATCTCCCCAAAAGATAAAACTAATACACAGTGATGGCTGTATGAGAGTGTTAGTAGATATGAAAACCAAATGGGCAGGAGGAGGAAAACTAGAGAGAAGATAGGAAATATGGGGGAAGAGTGCTAAAATTTAGCACCATTTGAGGGATACTCTGAAATCCTAATACAGTGGACACTCCCTAATATAAATACATATAGGGTGGAGATCTCAATTACATATATAAATAATAAGGGGGACAGTCATAACTGTCATCTCTTTTCACCAAATGAAGCTACTTTTAACCAGACTGAGCTACATCCATTTGACTTGTTGGCCAAAGGGGCTTCATGGGACCCCCACCTCCAAAAACTCAGGCTATTTCCCATACTATTAGTTGCTTTCCTCAAACTATTGGCAAGACTCTTGTTTGCTTTAGACAACACCAACACAACCCATTCAAAAAACAGAAGTCAACTGGTTTCTAGATAGAATCTTCACTCCTCTATGAAAATAACTTTTGTACAGGAAGGTACTCTGCAGACTAGACTCCTCCAATCCTGAAACTAGTCAGCCTAAGGGACATAAGGTAAAGCCAAATTCCATGATTAAAGAAAGCAAATGAAAACAAAGGACAATTAAATTACTCCTAATGACTTGTTAACATATTCAAACATCAGTGCTTTGCTCAGCCACCCTCATAAGAGCTTCCTCCTGTAGCAGAAGAGAACAAATAAGAGACCCATAGGCATATAATATACAGAGGGTGAAAGGTCTTTGAACACTTAGCCATGAGCAGGATATCTTCATCAATGCCTTTCCTCAGGGATCAGCAATGAAAATGTGTAAGAACTAAAGGTAATGGAGGTCAGAGGAAGCATGGTCCTCTAAATCAACAGGAACAATGTCCACATGAACTCACAGAGACTGAGAAGTATGCACAGGACCTGCATGGGTTTGCACCAAATGGGGACCAAGAGCCGAAAGAAAACTACCTCATATTGATAACCAGTTGGAAGAAAAAATGTATTTTTTTAAGGGAGTCTCTGTGGAGAAACAAAGTATGACACATGCCTAATAGCAAAACTCAAAGATATCTTTGAAAATGCCTTTTCTCATATAATTATATCCTCTCTCTCTCTCTCTCTCTCTCTCTCTCTCTCTCTCTCTCTTTCTTCCTCCCTCCCTCCCTCCCTCCATCCCTCCCCCCCCCTCTCTCTCTCTCTCTCTCTCTCTCCCTCCCTCCTTCCCTCCCTTCACTTCTCTCTCCTTTTCTTTTTAATTTTAACCTGATATTTTTCTATATTTTCTCTCTTTTTATACTACAGATGTTTTGGGTATGTAATATGGTTTCCAGTTTATATATCTCTAAGTTTGAGAATGAGTGAGTCTTTGTGTCTATATCAATTTCTTTTTCCTGGGATCTTCTTTTGTTTTACTTTTGTTGTTTTCTTTTTAAAAATCCATTCTAATGTATAAGTTTTTGAAACACACACACACGGGTGCACGTGTTTGTTCATGCTCACACGTACACAATACACATACACACACACAGACCACACACTCATGCACACATACACTCATGCATACACACAAGCGCACACACAGAATCCACACATACATACACACACATATGCATGTACAAACACACACAGAGACCACAAACACATACCTACACACAAACACAATGCTACTATGATGACTCAGGTTCCCATTTCATTTCTCAGAGTCAGGGTGAATATAGATTTGGGAGAAAATGAAAGAAAGCTAGAAGAAATGAAGGGATAGGAGTCAGGATGTGGGATGTATTATGAGCTTTAAAAAATCTATTTCCAATAAAAGGAAAAAATGGGGAATTTTAAAACAACACTTAACAGCAAAAACTATTTAATAACATGTATTTCCAGGTATAGGTAATGTGTAACATGGTTCTACACCAGGTTCTCTGAATATGTATTATAGCTTTGAACTTAATAATTCTGTGTGACTCTGGAGCATGGGAACTGTTGGATGTCTGGTTCTTGTCCCTGTTACTTAGACTCTTTTTCTTCTATTATGTTGTCTTTGCCAGGCTTGATCTGATGGTTTTTGCTTTATCTTACTAATTTTTATTTTGCCATACTTGGTTGTAGTCTCTTAGAAGCCTGTTCTTTTGTAATAAGAGATAAAAGGAAGTGTAGCTGGATGAAACGGAAGGTGGAGATGAGCAGGGAGAACAGGGAGAGGAAATTCTAACCGGAATATAATGAATGAAAAAAGAATAGATCTTGAGCCGGGAGGTGGTGGCGCATGCCTTTAATCCCAGCACTTGGGAGGCAGAGGCAAGAGGATCTCTAAGTTCGAGGCCAACATGGTCTACAGAGTGAGTTTCAGGACAGCAGAGAAACCCTGCATAGACAAACCACAAAAAAAAAAAAAAAAGAAAAGAAAAAGAGAGAGAGAGAGAGAGAGAGAGAGAGAGAGAGAGAGAATATATCTTCAAAAAAAGAAAAACATGAAAACACTAAAAACAAACAAAAATTCATGGTGGGGAATACTACATAAATTTTAAAGTTTATTTTATGTATTTATTATTAGTAAAGTTAAACGTACAGTGGATATATAGGCAATTATAGCTCTAGACCTCTACTTTAATGATCTGTGATCAATTATGTTTCTATATGGAATAATTTTCGATATTAATTTATTTTACTTTTCAGATCTGTGTGAATTAATTTAAATATTTGTAATTTTGAGCAGTTTTATTGGGATATTATGTAGTTGAAGCAGGCAGAGCCATTCGCTTTTGCATCTTCGTTAGGCATGAGGGCTTCTGTCCCATTGAGCCATACGTCATCCTCAATAATGTTTGAAGCCAGCATTTTCCTTTCCATTGAATATCATGATACTAAAGTGCAAAATTTTACCTAACAGCGAAAAACCTGAGATTAACACTGAAGACTTTTATTCTTTACTAAGTCTTCTAGTTTAGCAACCACCAAAGAAAAAAATATCACTGAACTTAGAGCAATAATGCCATTATTTATGTGTACAAACTGTAACATCTATCTACATTTGTAACGAGATATTTTCATATACATGCTTTCTAAATTTTTAAGTTTTCTCTAAATCAATATTTTATTTGGTAAAACACACAAGTTCAGAATTTAAGACATTAAAGGGTAAGTCATTTAAAATGCATATGTACCACACATTTATATTCAATAATTTATTGAATATTTTATTTATCCAGCAGTATGTGGTACATGATAAAACAGTTGAGCCATGAATGACAGGTCTCACTTGATGCTCATAGGCCATCACAGGGAACACATGCAAGACATTTTCTGGATACCCAAGGAACCTTAAGCTGATTGGCTCATAGATCTAGGATAGAGACAAACAAAAACAACAAGGAAAATAAAAGTCACCTCGACACTATTGCTGATGCCAAGAAGCACTTTCTGTCAGGAGCCTGGTATAGCTGATCCCTGAGAAGTTCTACTAGCACGTGACTAATAGAGATGCAGATACTCACGGCCAACCATCGGACTGAACTTGGGGAATAGCTAGAGGAAGAACTGAAGAACCTGAAGGGGATTGCAACCCCATAGGAATTACAATATCAACTAATCAAACCACCCAGAGATCCCAGAGACTAAACCACCAACTAAAGAATATACAAAGAGGAAACTATGGCTCCAGATACATATGTATCAGAGGATGGTCTTGTCGGGCATCAAAGGGAGGGGAGGACTTGGTCCTTGATGACGCAGGGTAGGGGGAATTCTAGAGCGGTGAGGTGGGAGTGGTTGAGTGGGTGGAGGAGCACCATCATAGAGGCAAAGTGGAGGAGAGAGGGGTGATGTTATGGAGAGTTTGTGGAGGGGTAACCGGGAAGGGAGATACCATTTGAAATGTAAGCACATAAAATGGTTAATAAAAAAGTCAATAAAATGATTACAAATACTATTTTCAATTACTCATAGATTATTGTCCAGCTCAAAGACCATCAAATAGACTCCCTCCAGTAGCTGATAGGAGCAGATACAGAGACCCACAGCCAACTATTAGGCAGTTCTTGCAGAAACTCATGCAAGATGGGGAGGAATGATTGTAGGAGACAAAGGAGTTGTGGAAGTAGGAGATCACGGCCCATTTGGCTCATATAGAGAGTCCCAGACTCTGAAGCAACAATCATAGACCCTGCATGGCTCTGTGCTCAGTGCTCCACATACATGTTGCGGTTGTTTAGCTTGGGAATTTTGTGGAACTCCTAAGAATGGGAGTGCGGATGTCTCTGGCTCTTTTCTCTACCTTTGGGACACTTTCCTCCTATTGGATTGCACCACTCAGACTTGATATGAGGCTTTGTGCTTAGACGTCTTGCATTTTTTGTTATGTTGAGTGCAGTGGTATCTCTGGGAGACTTGCTGTTTGCAGAAGGGAAAAGGAGAAGCAGTGGCTCTGGGGGCCGGGGGAGGAAGTGGATCCACAGGAGAGTGGACAGTGTCAGGGGAGGGGAGGTTGTGGTCAGAATGTATTGTTCGAGAGAAAAATAAATAAATAAATAAATAAATAAACAAACAAATAAATAAAATCAAAATTATCTCATAACATTTCGTAGCTAGCTAATTTTAAATAGATTACCAGAACTCAAAGTCATATATAAATGCTGAATCAACACATCATGAATGTATAATTGAGGAAAACCCTTTTCAGTGTCTCAGATAAAATCTGTCCCCTATTGACATCCAGTGCTGTGATTATCACAGATACAAGACATAGTTCAGATGAAGAGAATACATAGTTTTGTCCACGTTTGAATTTGCTGCACTTCTTATGATTCACCATAGGTGATAGAGCTTCTATTAGTCCTTAAGCCAGTGAGTAAATCAAAGCGTTCTATGAATGAGTTGGTCTAGTGTTCAACTCATTTTATAGAGATGGTCTTTCAGTATCACTTGGTGAATTACTTCACTCTTTCTTCTTGTGGCTCAAGATAATGCGTTTTTCAAAATTATAGTCAGAGTGCCAAGCTGTGATCCAGCGGTGCTTGCGGATTTGTTATCTGTAAAAGAGAAACGTTTTACTAACTTTTTTTGTATGTTCTGGAAACCGAAGCATATGTTCTCTGGGTGGATGAGAAAAGATCACGTCGCTCTTTAAATTCAGATAGAGCATGAGACAATATTTTATGTTCTTTGGATGTTTCTTTTTCTGAAAAATAGAAGTGAATATTTCATGTATTTTCTCAATCGAAAAAAGGAAATTCTGATCATCGTATCTCCAGCAGGTATCACTGCTGGAGATAAAGACCAGCGAGATATCCTGATCAATATTCCATATCGCTCAGGCCCTACCATCACGCTTATTTTTTCTTTATTACTACTTAAACATGTGGCTTTAGTTTGTGCGATTAGATCAATCTCTGCCAGGTCATATGATCCCACAACATTTGAAAACCTGAAGGAGAACTTTCATTTCCTGTTTTTCTTATCTGATTCAAGCAGATGGGATTCATCGGGCTTCTAGTATCATCTCAGCCAAGCATGATAGGGGTTTTCTTAATTTATAAATTACTGTGACAAAGAATCCTCAAGACAATCAACTGCAATTTGTTTTACAAGAAATAGTTTCTTTGAAAATGTTAATTGATCTCAGTGTACAAATATTAATTTTATAAAACAATACAATGTAATCAACGATGAAAAAATATCCTGCTCATATCTTCTCAAAGATATGATTAGTCCCCAGTAGAACAATGATCTCTAATAAAAACTCAGGTCCTCAGGATGTGACAGTGAGAAACTTTTTCAGCTGGGAAAAAGCCACAAAATAGGGAAACAGATGACTAATTCTTTCAAAGTGAACCAAAAAGCACAGCACAAATTCAGGGCTGATTAGAAAGCAACCCGGCACATATGCACAGAGTTACCCCTCACCCATTTGTTCCTCACAATTAACTGATATTTATTTAAAATAGAAGACTTTCATAAGAAATGTTTTAAGTTCATTTGAATAAAGAAACTTAGACATAATAAAAAAAATTCTGAGATTATTTTGGGTAAATATTTTGTTAGGGAAAAGCCTCCTATACTCAAAATTAACCCATCAACATACCACTAAGGAGAAATCATTGCATGAACACACACAGACACACACACACACATATACAGAAACATACACAATATAAATAGGTATTCATATATATATATATATATATATATATATATATATATCCATATGTGAATATTTTTGGATTTTTTAAAATTTCAATGTGATATATGGTCAGAAATGACTTAAATACTTATATTTTTATTTATATTTTATTATTATGATATGATAACTGGTTTCATTGAACAGTCATGTTCACCTTTATCACTTTTTTCATAATTTTGTTGTGTTTGAATTGTGTGACACTGAGAGTAGATTATAAACTTTAGAAATCTGATAGTTATCTAATCTTTTTTTAATCTACTGAAAATAGAGTTTTTGTTTAATTCTTTGAATGGTCATTTTGTTTCCACATACCTTAGCCTGCAGTGAAGACTAGATTCTCAGATACAGTAAAATATCAAACTTTTTTTTTCTGAAATGAAAAGAGCTACTAGCAGAGAAAGATATAGTAGTTTTACCACTTGTCTTATTACCAAGTATGCAATTCAGTAAGCAAATATCCAAAAACCTGACATTTTAAAATTGTTATGAATATTTGATTTCTGCAGCAGTCAATGATAGGTAAGATTTAATAGCATCTACCCAGTAAACTAAAGCTGTAACCCCAGTTTTACTGCAAAAATTCCAGCTCTAGTAATATCGATGGGTCTAACTTATCCACCCCAGTATATGCTAAAGAGAAAAAAAAACACAAGAAAAGCAGAGAAAAGAGATTTAATGACAAGAGAGTTAATTAATGTGCATCTGAAATAAATAAAAATAAGTTTAAAACAAGCCAAGTTCAGTTTCAGGATACTGATTTTAAATAGTAGAATAATGGGTGTATTGTGATCAAGAAATATGCATAATTAAACAGTCCAGAAGAAGGTATTCTTTGTTACTCTCTTCAAAAGGTCCAAAAAATTTCTTATTCCTTAAGATTACAAGCTGTTTCTTGGATGATCAACACGCTTCCGTGTGCAGACTCCTCATAATAGATAACTGCCTTGTTTTGCACAAGTGTTGTAGGATGGGTATTCTATACTGTAAACCTTTTCTCTTCTAGGTATCCAAGATGACTGAATGTTAAGAATGGTAACTAGAGACTTTTAGGCATTTATTAAGGATATGGAAAACAACATTGCAAAATCATGTTTTACACCAAACTAATAAGTCTCAGAAGAATACATCTGTTGCTCTTCTGTGTGGCCCTTTGATCTCCAAAGATATTAATTCTTTGGGTGATTAACATACTTCTGTGTTAGAAGTAAGAAGATGACCTCAAAGGAGATTGACACAAAAGTCTGGGCTTTTAATAACTCCATCGCCAGCCCCAAGTGAACAGTGGATGTTTTACAGCAACGGCAGTTTCTTATTTTCTGTCACAGCACTTGAGAAGATGGCTTTGTCAACTAAAATCCAAGCAGAACAAAAGTGGTTCAGTATTCTGTGGCACAAGGAGACATGTATAAAATATGAATTTGCATAGAAAAGAAAAGAAAATAGAAAATAAGACTCTCAAGACAGGATTGCAATATATAGGTAATCTTATTGAGACAGAATTACAACATATAAGTAAAGGGTAAAAGTATTTATGTATACTGTCTAAGCAAAACTAATTTAAACTCAAATGAAATTCACCCTGCCCATACTGTCATCCACCCCGACTCTGATGAACACAGACAAGGCTAATTTCTAAATTGAAAAACAGAGAAAATATTTCTCAACATTGGGTACATGGTCATAGACAATTACAATATATTCCTTTTCTGATTATTATGAAAACCATTGAATTATGCATGAGTGAACAAGAAGATCCCCAGGCGCTATCTAACACAAACATTTCAGGGTTTCACTATATGTCCTAAAAATCAACTCTAAATTTGAGTTACATAAACTTTTTGTCATTATGGGTCTTAAGTTTACATAATATTTGGTTTTGTAATGTCAATTTGATTGTCACTTATTTCTTATGGATTTTTTTCATTCCCACTGATGACAACAAATGGTTTGCAATTCCTTTACACATTGATAGCAAGTAATGATGCACCTACCTAGAAAGAGATGAATTATGTTGATCTCTAAGTTACTGAAAACTTGAAGCAAAACATAAGAAGTTAAATTTAAAGATTTCATGTTCTTAAAATACATATTTCATTTACATTGAAATGACTTAATAATTCATTAACATACTGATTGGTGTTCAAAATATTAAGGACTTAAAATTATCTAAACATTTGATTTTTTCGATGCTTTGTTTATTTTCAACAGAAATATTGATGCAAAGAAAAATAAAGACAAGTTTGTATTTCTGTTGCTACCTAAAAATTTTCCCCCAAAACATGAACATCTACTGGAGGCTTAATAATGCTCAATTCTTGAGACTGTGTAGTTGTCTCTGTTAGAGCATAATTCAAGTTTCCTATTCAGCAACATACAGTGTGTATAAGCTGGGCTGCTTAGTCTCTGGTTTCATGTGGGTGTTCATTCTGTTTGTCTAGAAGGCCTTGCTTCTTTGGTGCTCTCTATCACCAGTGGCTCTTACAGACATTCCCTGCCTCTTCTTCTGAAGGATTTTGTGTGACAAACTTCTGAGCAAATTTCAAGTATGTTTAAGTTTACTAGGATTAGTGAATATTGTCATATGTGAAATTCATAGCTAAACTCTTATAGTCTTCATCAATATATCTCAGTTTCCCCAGTTTCAACCTCTGGTAACCACACAATATTCTTGAATTTTATGAATTCAATGTTTTTTAGATTTCTTTTTAATGCTTATTCGTTAAATTTTGATATAGAATACAAGAAATTGGGATTTGAAAAATGTTAACTCTTTGAAAAATCAATTTTCTCAGTTATTAATAACAGGGTTATTTGTGGTATCATTCAATATATACATTATTTGATAAAATATTTCTTATGTGTTAAACTATTCATATTATTTCATAGATAATAAATGGAATTTTTTCTTCTTAATTTCCCATCAGATAGAATGGTAAGGAAAAAAATCCCCACCTTTAAAAACCTGTAGCTATTAGATGTGCATCTAACATTTTCTTGGGTTTATTCAGAGGTAGAAAAAAATCACTAGTATTTAAAGAATGCATTTTAACAACTTTAATACAATTGTATATTTTTTAAAGTGCATATTATATTTCAGAAAACATACACACATCCAAAGTGTCAACAAAAAGCTCTAAAGCCAACCAAAAATTATATATATATCCTGAATGGGCCTTAGATGCCTACCAATAGATATGTAAAGAAATACTAGTCAGCTAAAGGTGACTGGCATAGTATAAACTGTTCTAAAGCTATTTCGGAGAAGCAATAGTTTTATGAAATTTTTTTATAATTGTGGCTTTCGGGTGAGAGGCAAATGGCTTTGTTATTGCTGTCTCCTGTAATTACAGTCCTATCTTTGTGTACATGTCTTTGCAAGGTCTGTGTGTCACCCTGCCTTTGTCTGTGTACATCTGTGAGCAACCTGTATATGCCAGAATGTTCCTCTGAGCTTACTATATCAGCTTGCCTGTCAACCTGTGTGACAGTATCCCATTTGACTATGGTTGTTATTAGCAGTATCTTTATCCTCCCAGCCTTCTTCCTTGGCTTGAGGGCTAGGATCACATAGTCTTGAACTTCAGATACTGTGAGAAGTTTCTAGATAGGGTGGTATGCTGTGTAATGCTAGCACTAAGGAACTTAATGTAGAAGGAGTCTGCAAGTTCAAACCATCCTCGGCTACATATGAGATGATCTCTCAAAAAACAAATAAGAAGGAATAAATGCCTACAGTTACATATTCCACATTGTTTTATTTCTATTTGCCCTTTCCTTTGTCATTAAAAACATAACATTAAGTTTTAAAATTCATTAATTGAGAACAAAAACTCCTGGTAACATTTAATCATTTGAAAAAAAATCATAAATTTCAGGAAATTAGAAATAATTACATATCACTGCAGGTAGAAAATCAGAACATTAAAAGAAGCACTCCAGATACAAGGATAAAAGACACCAGCAGTGCAAGATCAATAATGCCAGCATGAAACTTTCTAGTATGTTTAAAAGATTCACATGCAATTGTTTCCTGTGAACTTAGGTATTATAACCAACAAATATAGTTTTAATTGATGTAGCTATGTGCAAAGATGGAATATCATAATTTTTCTTTCTAGTAAAAATCAGAATAGGACATAGCAAAATGGTATTAGACCCTTAACCAAAACTCTAAGTCATTAGTTTGGGAACTGGAACATTCTGGAAGATCAACCAATGCAGTGTGGTAGTATGTTAAGCTTTCTCATAGTTAGATCATGATGCTTTCTAATTTCGATCCCAAATATGCAATAACAAAATACACATGTTTGTGCTAACAAAGCTATCTGCTCCAACTATTAGTCTTTATGTTTATTATATCTGTCAGAAGAGAGATAAGATATAGCCAATGAGTTATTCCATTTAGACGCTGGTAATGAGACGTTTGAGAAAGTATGCACTATTGATGAATAATTTTGTTTTATGCTAGCACTGTTTCCAGCAGAAAATAACATGAGAAAGCTTACGTTAAAATGCAATATGGAAAATCCATATTTCTTCTAAGAAATGCTACCATAAAATTTACTGTTTGCATTATGCAAATAATGTCTCTTCTGATTAAAATTAAGTAATCATATGAAATCTTGAAAGAATTTCTAGGAAATATTTTTTCTTTTCTTCTTTTCATCTTTTCCTACTCAAATTCTGCATGTATCTTAAAATTTTATTTACATAAATTAAATATATTTTGATCATATTCAGAAACTCCCCAAGTCCTTTGAAATCCTCTTATTTCCTGCTTAACTATAAATTATTTTTATAAGCTATTTTTTAAATTTTTTGGATAATTTATCCATTTACAATACAGATGTCAAACCCTTTCTCCATTTCCCCTCCCTTGAACCCCCTATCCCATCCTCCCTCCTCCTTTTTGCTTTTATACCACTTTAATTACATGCATGTATTAAGGCCAGTTCTAGGTTGAGGAACTAGCAATACAATAGATGCAAATAGTTAAGGAACAAGCAAGGCAATAAACACAAATAGTCAAAGAACAAGCAAGGCATTAAACTCAATTACGTGAACATTCCTGTGATAACTGTTTCTAATGGCTTATCAGGATGAGCAAAATACCTGATCCTACTTCCCTGTCCTAGCCCAAAGTCATTTTCATGTCTGAAGCCTACTACCTTCTAAAGGAATGTCAAGCCTAAAATTTATTTTCTGGTCTGAAATTACTTTTCTGCTCTAGCCTAATATTTAGATTCCTGTCTGAAATTACTTCTTTGTTCTAGCCTAAGATTTAGATTCCTACCTGAAATTACTTCTTTGTTCTAGCCTAATGTCTGATCCTGACAGAAGACTACTTTCTTGTCCTTGGCCCATGTCAGATTCTTACCAAAGAGCCCCAAAGGCTCTCCACCTCTCCCCCTTTTTTACTTCATGAACAAGACTGAGCCTCTCTTAGGCCATTCTGACAAGAATGCCTTCCTTACCTGTCATGGAATATGCATTATCCAAAGCAATGCACTTATGTCTTAGGTTGGTAAGGCTCTGTGCAGAATCTTACCCGCCCTTGGCTTGCAAGCCTGTTAATTTAATAACTCAGTCTAGGGGTCGATACATAGGGAGCTTATGAATTTCAAGAATGTTGCTCTGCTGAGTGTTGAGGTAGATACTACAGATAAAATTATCCATGGCCTGAGTTCAGTATTTTTATTTTTTTCAACTTCAAGAATAGCATATATAGCTTGATCATGCTAGCTCTTTTTGTCCTGGGAACGCATTTATTCCTGACCATTGTATTAAAGCTTGTCTTTAACAACATCATCATGTTGGCAGTCAAATTCTTTCTCAAAAAACAAACAAAAACCCAATACAATAGCAAAATTCCAAAAAAATAAGAAAACAAAATAAAAATATACTCTAAAATGAAAATAAAATTAAATTGTAATCAAATAAACACACGCACACACACACACACACACACACACACAAAACGTAAAAATAAATCTTTGGAGGCCTTTTATGTTGGTCAAATACTCCTGAACTCTGGGACGAGTCCTGGAGTTGTTGATATACCCAGTATTACTCCAATGAAGAAAACTGACTTTCCCTCTAGCAGCAGATATAAGTGATAGTTCAGTTATGAATTTTGATTCACTAGTGGTTAGTTTTTCATTCACACATTCATCAATTCATTCATGTTTTAAGAAAATATAACAATAAAATACAGTAAGATGAAATAAAACTATCACATTGAAATTGGAAAATGTAGAGAAGCAGAAGAGATCAAGCAAGGGCAAAAGAATCAGAGACTTGCTCTTTTGGACCAGTGACTTCATAAAAATACTAAACAGAAAACTATAATATAAATGGAGAAGACCAGGTGTAGACCCATGTAAGCACTGTGCATGCTGCTTCTGCCTCTGTGAATGAACTTTGTTCATGTTGATTTAGTAAAGTTTGTTTTCTTGATGTCCTCCATCCAATCTAGTTCTTCTTGTTTTTCTACCTCCTCTTCTGCTGGTTTTCCTGAGCTCATAAAGGAGACATCAGATCATGGAGATACTACATTTAATGTTGTTTCTTCAGAGATCTCTTGTTCTCTGTATAATGATAGACTATGGGACTTGATTTTCTTTTCATCCACTATAGGGGGAAGCTTTCTTGTTGATAGCTAAACAGAACACTGGTCTGTGAGAATAGTAGGATACTATTAGGAGTAATTTTTCCAGTATATTTTTTCTCATTAAAACCAGTATGATATGGTACTAGATAGCCCTAGGTCCCTGGGCTATCTAGTCTGAGATTATTTCTTACCAATGCAGCAGTTTGGGTGTGGATTCTATTTTGAGGTGTGGACTTAATTCAAATAAGTTTTTGGTTGATTACTGAAGAAAGCTTCTTGTCACTATTGCCTAAAAAGTAGCACCTCATTCTAATGAGAATGTAAAGGGCACATTCATAGATTGCTGGTGGAAGTGCAAACTCATATATTGGTTTCGACAAAGCAAATGGCATATATTTTCCAAGAACTACTATTTGTTTCATTGTAAATGAAATGATTCAGGGGAGAAGTGATAAATGATTAATTACGTGGATTATCAATAGTTTTTTAAAAAAAAAACAAAAAGATTTATATATTTATCTCATGTATGTGAATATACTGTTGCTGTCTTTAGACATACCAGAAGAGGGTATCCAATCCCATTACAGATGGTTGTGAGCCATCATGTGGTTGCTGGGAATTGAACTTGGGACATCTGGAAGAGCAGCCGGTGGGTGCTCCTTAATTGCTGAGCCATCTCTCTTGCCCTGGATTATCAATCTTAATACAAGTTTGAATATATATATATATATATATATATATATATATATATATATATATACATATATATGCATGCTATCAGTTTTTAATAACTTGCTGACTGAAAATAATTGACTTTTATCCAGTTAATATCAGGTATCCTAAATATAAAACTCTGAAACTGCTTACACTGATATTTGTAAAGCCATATATGTCAGAAAATACAATTTAATGGGAAGATTTATACTTCTGTTATATTCTACCCATTGATAAGATTGTTGTGAATATTTTTTAACTTTGATTTTCTCCAGTCAAGGAACAATTAAACATTTCTCAAAACCTTGATGGGTATAACTGTTTAAATCTGCACTTGTATAATTTCATTCACATTTAATGAAAATAATCATGCCACTATCTAATTTGGGGAATATTAATATAAAGAATGAAATATGTAAATATTTATAAATATCCATCTAAATAGTGATGTATTCTGTCAACTATGGATCTGGAGTACGTACAATAATATATTGAAAAATCAGGTTTCAACCATTGTTTTTGTTATAATTCATGTTGCTTAGAACAAAGTATGATAATGAAGACAACAAATTTCCCTGTGGCTTAAAGATCATGAAGTTAACTCTGCTGCAAGTCTATACAATGAACTTTAGATATGTAGATGAATAAGATGGAACAGAGGAAAAATAAACAAAATCAACAAGCCCAGGGCAACATCTAATTGTGTTGGTGAATGTCAAGAATTGGACCTCAAATTTACTTAATCATCTATAAAACTCTAGTCCACATAAGTCTCTGCCTTAAACTGCAGATATAGCTGAGTGAGAGGTAGAGATAAAGGGTAAAGTCTGGAGCTCATGGTAAGTTTGTATAAAATCCGACTTGCACATGAATAAGGACTCCACTGGTCTATACCTTTATATATGGATGAACTGGTCCTTTTATGAATCTTGAAAGCTTATTTATAAAGAGAGTAGTCTTCTCTGAGTAACTAAATCCTGTGTGGAGGGAGCACATTCTTACTTAAGAGTATTTGACCACAAGGTGATGTCTATGGCATCGTTGTTCCAAGTTTAGAGTATCTGGCTCAACAAAAACCATCAAGGTGCAAAATGTGTGCTACCCAGCTCTGCTACAACATATTAAAATGCCTGAAATAACACATCTATTAAGAGAAAAAGTCAGTTTACTTTTAAAATTTCTAAAACCTTGTTCAATATCAAATAATTCCACTAGTTTGAGTGACTCACAAAGCAGAAATGATGAATAAAATTCACCTTGTGAGAAAAGAAACTATGGAAACCAAGAAAATGCCACAGATTCAACAATCACCCATGACAGTACTCCTTAGGTTACCAGAGGAAATTTCCCTGAGACATCTCCTTCTGTTGACAGCACTTCCCACTATCACAACATTGGAAATCAATCTTTTAACAGATGGAAACCTAGTGACCATAGCAAAGCCCAAGAACCAAAAGTTATCAATCGTCTGTCCAAAATTACCTATAGCTTTGCTAATGCCCACTTATCAACTCTTAGGCAATCAATGTATGCTATAAGGAAGATGTGCTATGCATTAGAACAAAAATAAAGAATGTGACTACAGCATCCATTTGGTTTTCTCAGAAGACACTTTCAGTAAACAGCAAGTTTGCAGATATGGAAGAACAAGAATTCTGTTTTAATGATCCTTTGTGTTCATAATAATAATTTATAATTAATAATAATTAATCACCATAATAAACCAGCTAACTAATATCATTTGATATTAGAGGGGGTATGCTTAAGTATTAATATACCAAATTTTCAAATTTAATTAATCTTTTAATTATTTTTGTTGTGAGAAATTTGTATTAATTGCATGAATTCTACTGACAATTCAAAATGAGTTGTTTAGATTTTTATGTCGATTTAATTTGAACTTGGTAAAAATTATATTATTTTGAGGATCCAGGAATATCCTGTAGTTTGTTTATTTCATTTACTTTTCTAATGCATTTAAGAAAAGTTTTAGATATTTTGTTTATGATTAAAAAATAAACTGAATAGAATATGATCACCAATTTGGAAAAGTATTACTTTTTAATTTTTTCCCAAGAGACTATTTTTTTAATTAATATTAAGAAAGAAGCATATTTTTTATTGAAAATTCTCTTAGGATAACTTTGGGAGTTTTTGTTTTATTTCATTTCAGTTTCTGTTGTTGCTTTTTCTATTTAAAAAGTAGATGAAACTTCTTAAAAGAAAAGTCTCTACAGGGAATCTCTTTGTGCACACAGCAGGGTCTGACCCCAGGTGGAGACAATCCCTGGAGTGAATAATTGCTCAGCTGATGGCTAACATGGCCTCACAGCAGAAACACAGACAGAAACCAGAGTCTTGAAAGTCAAAACCCACAGGACACTGAATATTTGTTTCATTCCTTTGCATAACTGTGAATACATTTGTGTTCTTATATATTTCACTTCCTGCTTCTTACACCTATCCATACAGTGCATCAAGTGCATATTGATGAAAACAAAGATGATTATGCTCACTGGAAATGCAGATGATATTTAACTCATGTCATCTAAAACCATTGAAGGGGGAGTTCAATGCTAATGAAAGAATGAGAAAGAAAAAAATTACTTTTTGTTTCATTTTAAAGAGTATAAAACTGTATTCCCATTTTTCAGTATTAACATGGGTTGAACACTCCTCTGATAGAAATACTATAAGATCTTAGTTGCATGAATAGAATAGTCATTCTCTAATAGCCATAACTTTTAAAGTCTTATGCGACCATTTCTCACAATATTTCGGTCTTCCAGTAAATATTATATTCAGTTGAATTTTCTATTGGTTTCAAACAATACTATAATTTTGAGGGGGAAAAGTTTGAAATGTGTGTTTCTTAATCTATCATCACTGACCACTATCTTTTGGAAATACAAGTTGATATATTTAAATCGAATGAGCTTTTCTTTCATGTAAAATAAGTATGGGTTAGTTGTTATTGGGCGGAGAGAAGATGCCTCTACTACTCTCTACACAGTGACTCTAAAACTAGAAGAGATTTTCAGAAAATAGAGAAGGATATAGATATTTTCAGATACAAAAAGAATTCTCATTTACCTAACAGAAACTTGGGAAATGACTCAGTGGGTGTGGAGGTTTCAAGGACAATGGCCTCCTATAGACCCATGTATTTGAAAGGTTAGTCACCAGGGAATGGAACTGTTTGTAAAGAGTTAGCAGGTGTAAAGAATTTTAATCCAGCAATATGGTTTCCTTGGCAAGGAATTGGATCCAGATATTCTAGGTCTGTGTAATCTTTCTGGAAGGACATAGCTTTAATCCCTCTTGCTTGAATACAAATTAACTTTACTTTTTTATATAACATAATTTTTTAAAGTTTATTCTTTAAGGTAATATTGTTCTGCTTGGTAAGTTCTTAACAAACTAGAAGCAAGGCTATGAATAAATATCCGTTTATGCTTTGTATATTTGCATGCGCTTATATATGTGTTCATGTGTTTACATTTTGAGGGAGTGACAGCACATATGCATACATTGGTAAAGAAGCCATGTAATTGTTGGTATCTTTCTCTGTTGCTTTTACATTATAAATTTGATCCAGGTTCTTTCACTGAGCTTGTTGCTTGCCAATTTTCTAAACATGGCGTAGATAGCCAATGGGTTCTGGAAATTCATTCCTCTTCCTGACCCCATCAACTGCGGTGACCAAATGAAGGCAAACCCTGGATTTTTTTCTCCTCCTTCTTTTTTTAATTGGATATTTTCTTTATTTATATTTCAATTGTTTCCCCTTTCCAGGTTTCCCCTTTGGAAACACCCTATCCCATCCCCCATGCCTTGCCTCTATGTGGGTGCTCCTTTACCCACCCACCCTCCCATTATCATACTGTGTGTGTTGTTTTGTGACTGAGTTACCTTACTCAGGATGATATTTTCAAGTTCCTTCCATTTGACCGCGAATTTCATGAAGTCATTGCTGGATTTTTAAATAGGCATTCTACATCCATACTCAGAGTGTTTTATTTGGGCACCTAGGACACTACTCACAGGAAAGCATCTTTCTGACCTGCTATTTATCATCAAGAATGCAGTACACGAACATCGTTTATTTCTTTCTTAAACTGATGTAGTATTGGAAAATGCTTTTTGCAAATATTGTTGTCTTTTCTACCCAGGTTGTTAGAGATTTTTTTTTCTGAAATTTTAACAGAATACTGATGGATCCAGTCTGAAAAAAAATCAATGTACTATGGCTTGTGGTTTCAGTCCACAGCTAGCTGACACAATGATTTCAAGCCTATGGAGGTAGAGCAACCTCACTGTGGATGGGCATAGAAAAGAGAAAGCTGCTAACATATTCCTTGCTAGGAATGGTGGAGCTCAATCATCATGCTCACAATCTAGTTCCTCCCACAAGGATTCAACTATAATTTCAACCACTGTTAAATAATCCCTACAAGAGATAGGGCAATTCACAATTCCATCTGAGCTGTGTGTGCCAACTAATATGTTCACTAGACTTTTTATAGCAGGAGGGCACGGGGATCACATACTATATAGCATATGTGACTTAAAACCAGCTGTCTCATTGAAAAGTGGCTCTGCATCATTAGTGAAGACTCCATGAGAAGTATATTACTAGCATCTATCTCTCACTTTTCCTTCTTTGTTCCTAAACCATGTAGAGCTAGGGGTGAAGAACTATGAAAGGTTGATAGGCCCATTAAGACAGCCTGGCTGTATTTTGCTTATTCTGCGCCAATGATAATGGGGACATCTATTTTCTACAGATCATGTCAATAACATATGCTCTTTAATATCTAATGCTCATGTAAGGCTTATGGTCTCATGAAAAACAAAACATATCTTTTAATAGGCTGTTGATGAGTTACAGGTTTGAACAATGGCCAAGAGATTCCTGGAAGAATGGACACATTAGTGACATAAAGGTCATGACACTTATAGAGATCAATCTTACTAGGGTAGCCACAAAGAAACATTTTCAAGCATCCTGACCAGTTTTCATGAGAGAGAGAGAGAGAGAGAGAGAGAGAGAGAGAGAGAGAGAGAGAGAGAAGAAATATAGATAATTTATGAAAAATGTAAATGGCTATATAATTAAAGTGTACTTGTTAATTTTATCCTCTAAATTCCTTGCCTTTATTTAAGGCTTAAAGAGACACTGTCACATTAACACTCAACATACATTCTCCAGATATAAATCAATAATACTGGTAAGGAAAATAGAACTCTTTAACAACAGAGATTTTGTGAAGTGAGAATGAAGGATATGTTGCTTATAAAATACTTTTTGATTAATTTGATTACTTCTGAATATGAATTAATAGAAAATACTAAATATGTATATTTAATTGGATCATGCTTGGGGATCAATTTTCTATGTGAGACAGCAAAAATATATTGCAGAGATATTAAGAAATGCACTGAAGACCAGGGTCTAGATAGACACTTGATGCAAACCAGGGAGTTGAACATGTCATCAGTGATACCAGTTTATAACCTTAAGTAGATATTATGGTTATTGTTAAACATTCAGAAGTACAACTACTATTGAAATTCCTTATTGTCTTCATTTTGGTCATTCACTCCAAAGAGATTACACAAAGAATAAATTACTTGCAATGAATTCTTTGATAACTATTGTTTCTTAGAGGAGTCATTGAAAATGATTACATCAAATGCCACACTTTAGGTAATTTCACTCTGCTTTCAGTTCCATCTTTATAATGAGATTCTAAAATATTTTATTTACAATTCTGAAAGTATATGTAATTTCTATCATTATATTTATTATATCTGTTCCTTAAATCGATTCATTGATGCTTGCCAAGTGTGCAAAATAACCCATGTAATCATCCACCAAACATGGCTTAATGACAGTAGAATCTGATTCCTAAATACAGTCTAGCAACTGTAGTTATTACATGAAAATATCAAGAATCTTAGGGAAATATACACATAAAGTTGTAGGATCTTTGTAAAAATCTATGGGTATTTATGTATTAAAAGAATGTCTGAGTAATTCTAATATATTTCTTGAAAAACACTACTAATTTATTTATCTACCTCTAAAAATAGAGTCATAAAAACTGAAGACTATGTATATATGATTCCAAAACCTAAGGTGTCGGTCAAAAATGAAATAAAAATGCATATTTTGTATTTCATTCTTGGTATTCTAGCATTTCTGACATCCATATGTATTTTCCATTATTATACCTTGATTATCTATTTGAAAAGGAGAGGGTGTTGAATTAAGTTTCCCAGAAATTAAACTCATAAGCAATCAGAAATCTCATCTAATTATTGGCTGCTAGAGAGATTAATAAAATAGTGAAATAAGTGTCATAGGAACAATAACACTTTATATTCACCATATATTGTCATGTGATGCTAATTATATGTCATATCTATGCCTGGAAAGCTAAGCTTAAACTTCTTAACCTACACAAAGGTGGAAGCAGAGGACTGACTCTGGTTAGCTGTACACTTACCTACTCAGGCATGTGCTGCCAGGCTTAGTTCCCCACAGAAAGACATGATTTTAGTAACTAAAGAGAAGAATAAATTTGAGACATGGTTTGGTTCAACATTTCATAAAGTAAAAGGAAGAGACATTTTAAAAATAACAAATTAATGAAAAATGAAACTGCCTAAAGAAGGTTAATTTTCATTGTAACATCACTAGTACATCCTAAAACACTCTACCACGTTAATAACAGTAACAGACTTGTATGCACATAGGGTACTGTTTCTTTGGGTTGTTTCTGTACTTGGAGTGTTGTGTGTGTGTTTGTGTGTTTATGTGTGTCCGTGTGTGTGTATGTGTGTGTCTGTGTGTGTGTCTGTCTGTGTGTGTGTGTCTGTGTCTATGTGTGTGTTTTGTGCTTGGATTTTTGTTTGTTTGTTGTTTGTTTCTTTGTTTGTTTAAATAAAGTGTCATTTTGCAGCCTATGCTGGGTTCAGACTCTTTTGTGGCTCAGTTTGACTCCAGCCTTTGGCAGTCATCATGCTTCAACATTACTACTGCTAGGATTACATGTCAATTTAGTTACAACATATATTTACGGCTTTCTTCAGAACATTGAGCGTAATACCTTGGCAGTTAGTGAAATGTGCAAAAATAATTCTCATTCATCAATTTGTGTAACAAAAGCATCTAACTTTATTTCCTACATACAATGAGCAAAAGTTATTCATAAGTACAATGGCCAGGTGCAGTTACACAAAGCCTTTTGGTAATCTACCTATAGAGTTGCTTAACTGAAACAATGTGAACTAAAAGATCACACATAGAATGAGAAAATTTTAGAAGTTAGCTACAGCACTTACAGCTTAAGTATAGGAGTTTCAGAAGAGTATCCAGGCATCTAGCTATATTACCCTGAGCTGAGAGCAGTCAACTCCAGAGTCTGTAAATTGAAACAAATCAGGAAAATGTGAAGGCAACAACCTGTTCCTTAGCATGGTGGCCTTGAAGTAATGAAAGGTCAAGATCTGTGATCGTTTATCTCCATAATTTCACTTACAATTGACAAATACAATTTAGAAACTGACAAAGAAGTGAAATTGATCTTGTTTTTAGTGAAAACGGTATCTATCTGTTTAGATTTCTCTACTGTGGTACAATAACAACCACGATGAAGTGATCGTTCACATCCATCAATAAGAGCATGAACGTAATGCTTTGTAAATAGCTTGATTCAATTTATTGACCATAAATCCCATTTAAATGTGTGTCTTTTACAGAAGGTGAAAATGCAATGTTTCAGGCTTCTTTTTTTACTTACATTACTCAACAGCCATTTTGAGCATTCATAGTTGAGGTATGAACAAAGATTGCACAATTTTGATGATTCCAGTGACTTTAGTATCTTTAGTTCTCCTATTAAGAAATTCTGTCTTTCCTGAACTATAGTCAAGAAGTTAAATATGCAGTGTAATTAGAGGATGCTAAAAGCAAAATGTGTAATATTGGAAGATTCCTTTTGAAAATTACAATAGTGTTTTGTGGTTTATTTAAACTCTTAGGCAAGCAATTTTGGAAATATCAAGATTATATAGAGAAAAAAATATTGCACACATACACATATGCAAATTATGTGAGCAAACACTGATAGTTTGAAAGTTGAAGTCATGCTTTAATAAGTAAGCAGTTCATGAAATATTTTAATCATATCTATCTATCTATCTATCTATGTAGATATGTATGTGTGTGTGTGTGTATACACATATATACACACACACATACACACACACACACACACAACCACTCCATTCACTTTTTTGGTAATATAAAGTATCAGTTTATGAAATAATTTTAGCGGAATATAACCATGTGGACAAATCCACACCGTATATTTTTCCTTTGGTATTAGAAATAGTCAGTCAACAGCACTGTAACAAACAGTTCTTTTTTCAGTCACCTAACAATAAAAAATAACTGAAATTCTTTAGAGGAAGCATCAGAGACAAACGTTCAAACACAATGCTCCACAAGGCTCCCTTTAAAAGCACAGAAGCACATCAGAACTTGAAACTTTATAATTAAGCACATCAGACATTAAAGGAGAGTTAAGGTTTTGAGAGTGCCTTAGATTTTTTGTTTTTATAATCTATTGAGTAAAAGTAAGAATGTGTTTTTAATAATATATCTATTTGGTTGCTTGAATCACTTGTCTGTGTGTTTCTTCAGAAAATTAAACTGACTGCACTTTTCTATTTCTTTTCAATTGAAGAAGGATTTTTCTTTTCAGCATTCAGCTAGGGATTGGATTTGAATGATGTCCACTGAGATTTAAAAAAATAAATAAATATGGCTGACTACCTGTGTTACTCATCTCACTGCCTGTTACTCAAAAAAGAAAAGAACCATTATCTTACATATACATGAAACTTTTCTTTCTTATATATTGTTCTCAGAACATCTTCATGCTCAGGACGGAAAACCTGTACAATCCGAGACGATTTGAGAGGAGCAGAGTGAGGATCCATCCCATCCGGATCTTCTGGAGCTGAGTACTACTGTCCCGAGCTCCTATCCACAGTGTTCCCTTTCCTCAGACTAGCAAGCCAGTCTCTCCTTTCCACCAGAAATAATGGAGGCGGTAACAGATGAGACGTAGCCGTTTCTAACCAAGAATGACATTACATTGTAATTTTAATTTTAGAAAATTAAAGAACCTGCATACTTATTCCCATAGAGTTCATAACCATTTTCACTCCTACTGTAAACACATAAGTGTTTCTATATAAATACACAGCATTAATTTTTGTGTTGCTTGAACTGTGCTTTCATTTGCATATTTTAAAACAAATATGTTAAACATTTTTGTTTCCATAGTATTATAACCTAAATTTTGCCAAAAATTAAAGTCAAGAAAATCTTGTGAAAACATAAGCAACATGTAATCAAAATATAGTTATAACACATACTATATTCTACATAAATATGAAATGTTAGAAAATAAAAAGATAATGCACCAAGCTTTAATATCAAATTAATACATTAGTCCTTCTCTTAATGCTATACATTTTATTCACAGATAGAGCAAGGATTTTGTCCTCTGAAATTAAACTCACCACTCCAAAGCTAAGTCAACATAGTCAAAATAAGCTTAGTGATTTTACAAGGAAGTGTATACCAGCAAAGACCCCTGGGAAACTGCTTCTGGAAAAAGGAAAAGTTTTATCTGATTCTGGAAAATAGTTCCAGAAACAGCAATAAAATTAATAATGTGTTCCTTTATAATGCAGAAGCAAGCCAGATGGTGCATCAGATAGGGTGGCAGATAGTAAACCGGAAAAATGTTCAAACTGATAACAATAAGACTAAGGAGAGTTCTCCTGAAAGGCAGACAAATGAAAAAAGTAAAAATAAAGATCTGAACAATGACATATTTAGGTAACATTGAGTGGCTTGTCTTTAAGAGTTATAAATTGATGGAGAATGTATATTTTTCCAAAGGAATTTTGAGATAAATTACAAAATAAATTGATAAAAAGAAAGCATCATTTCACTTTAGCTTTTGCTACGTGTGGTAAATCAAATGCTGATGGAACTTAAAGTTCTAAAATATAAACAACCTTTACAAAGCTGAGAAATGGCCACGGTAACCAACTTTCATAAAGATTAACAATAAAAGTGGTAAGTATTTTATTCTAGTCAACACTAAAAGTATAATTATACAACCAGGAAATATGCTGCATTACATTGTCTAGGTAAGCAATATTTATATAATTAATGAATCAATTTTTATTATCTATATCTCTATCTTTCTCTCTACCTGTCTACCTTCATCTATCAATCATCTACCAAGCATTTATATCTGTCTGTCTGTCTGTCTGTCTATCTATTATCTGTCTATCTTTATCTATCAATCATTTACCTAGCATTATTTATCTATATCCCTCTATCATTCATCTCTCTATTATGTATATACCTACCATCCATCCATCTATCTATCTATCTATCTATCTATCTATCTATCTATCTATCTATCTATAATCTGTATCTATCTGTTATCTCTATCTATCTATCTATCTATCTATCTATCTATCTATCATCTACTAAAATGAAATTTATTGGATTGGTTAGAATGGTTTATAGGCTAGTGCAATGCTATCTTCTAATGGAAAGGTGAAGAATTTAGTAATTATGCAGTTCACTATAATAGATGTCTCTTTTGGTCTTGAACATACTTTGAAATCCTGAAATAGTTTTAATGACAATGAAATAATGCCTCCTGATAGATGCTGCCTAACTTTCTAGGGAGAGTAAGGAGAACAATTCAAAGAGCAAACACTTCATTGTTTCGTGTCCTTATCTGTGAGCTTCCACTGTAAGGTACATCTCTAATTTAAAGATGGGTCTTCCCATCTCAAATATTCCAGTCAATGAAAATCCCTCAAAACTCTGTTCAGCCATTTGCATTTTTAGTAAGTTCCAGATCTAGTCAAGTTGTCAACTAAAAGAATAGCTACCACACATACTTCATAAAGTTATTCTAAATCATTCTGGCTTATAGTTTTGGGGTTCTCATTGGTAAAAGAAAATATGTTAGAACTTAGATGTGTGATTCACTCTAAAACAGACAAAGGTATCAGTCTTCTATAGGCCAATTCAACATACTACCTTCTTCTAGTGCATATCTATGGGGCCAAGCAAGATCCTGGTTGAGAACTTACTCAGTTAAATGTAAACCACAGCATAAGACAGAAAAACCAGCCACTTTTAATTCAGTTCAGTGCTTTCCATTCGTGCCACTTTCCCTTGGAATAGTGGATCGTAATGATCCAGCACAGTCATGCTTTCTAATTTTTGTATATTGAAAATGCTTGTATAGCAATTACTATTATTGTGTTTAGAAAAACTGTACATCTCTTATATTTAACATAATAATATTTGACACGATATCTTACATTTCCATGTAATATGCATTTCCACAGACACAGCTAATTATGTCCTAGTTCATCAATGAGTTTTTTTCTTCCCCTTTAGCAATGTGATTTGTTATTCAAACAAAAGAAAGCAATTTTATGTCCTAATTTCTTCTAGGACTGATAAATGATAGTGCCTATCTCAATTCTACAAATCAATACTGTTCTCTAATTATTACTTTTTTACTATCAAATAAAAAATTTATGGGTCTTCAAATTCAGTATTTTCTAATACAAGTACTTATATTACAAAACATAATCGGGAGCTGAGCATGATGGTATCTACCTGAATTCTAAGAACTCAGAGGCTGAGGCAGAAAGATAAGAGTAAATTTAAGGCTAGCCTGTGCTATATAGTGACACTTTTCACAGGAATTCCAAAACAAATCAAGAGAAAAAACATACTAGCATATGCACTATTAAGTAAATTATAGTATATTAGTTTTATTCATATTCCATTCATATATATATATATATATATATATACATATATATATATATGATAATACTTAATCATTTAGACTGTATTTATACAACATTTTGGGGGCTTTTTGTTATAATTTATAAATTGTAGTAAAAATTTGAGGTTCTTATTTGTTGGGAAGTGTAAACCACAGAAGAAAAATAGTCATTTAAACAGAGAAAAATAAAGTCTCATTTGGTCCATGGCATTATAGGCTCAAGTTAATAGTTGTTTGGCTCTAAAGAATTAGTGTAGAATTGGCAAACATTGAAACAGAGGATGTGATGAAGCGGTCGTTCTCAACTCATGATTAGTGTGAAAATAGAGAAAATGTATACAGGGTGTTGTGTTTATAAAAAGATAAAGAGATAAAGATTATGTTCTGTGGGTGTGTGGAGAGGTATGGGGGAAGGAAATGTCTCAGCAGGCCCAGGCCGAGGCATCTTTTCCCCCTGAGGGACCAGTCACACACCCTAATAGCATAGAATAGTGTTCATTCAGGGCATGGGGAGGGGAACCAGGAGAGAGAGAGAGAGAGAGAGAGAGAGAGAGAGAGAGAGAGAGAGAG
>NW_021604567.1:9371127-9395957 GCF_004785775.1 Grammomys surdaster | reverse complement strand
GAGAGAGAGAGAGAGAGAGAGAGAGAGAGAGAGAGAGAGAGAGAGAGCAGAGAGGTAGAGGCTGGCCATGACCACTTGGAGAGAGGGGGAAGGGAAGGGGAGAGGGGCGAGGGGACAGAGGGAAGATAGAGACAAGAGAACAAGAGATAAAGAGAGCAAGAGATTAAGAGAGAGAGGAGGGGGCAAGCAGCCCCTTTTATATTGGGCAGGCCTACCTGGCTGTTGCCAGGTAACTGTGGGGAGGAACATACCTGGCTGTTGCCAGGTAACTGTAGAGTTAGAGTTTAGACAGAATACTAACAGAGGGGGTGGTTTCTACTTCTCCTTTAACATCATCCTCTCAGGGTCTCAAGGACCTGGGAAAAGTTAGTGAGTCGGGAAACATGATGAAAATTAATTTTCCGAAGAATAGACAAATATGTTTTTATAAAGGTAAATCTATTTAGTTAATTTTCACTTTTTGTTTAGGAAGTTTAAACAGGCAAAATAATTCCTAGACAAAAGTTATGTTAATACTTTTTTCCACTTTTGAAAACTGTGAATCTCCCTTTTCCATATAATGTTTCTTCTCATTATTTCTTTAGCATTTTGGATATACTCTTTTCATTTTCAGTTTTATCATCCATAGATATTTTATTTTTTGGTACTATGTGCCTAACATAGTATATTAATAGTGGTAGCGATGGTCAGATAACACAATAATTTCTATTGTTTTGGCTCTCTCTTCCTGCCATCTATAGTCTTTACATTAAAACTTAAAGTTACTGGTTTATATTAACTACTTTTACACCAATAATATTTTCTCTTCATTTACTTATCATCCATCTATCTGTCTGTCTATCTATCTATCTATCTATCTATCTATCTATCTATCTATCTATCTTTATCTCTGTTCCCTACCTATATATTTGGGTCAGTTTCTCAATGTAAATCTATGAATGTCCTGAAAATCTTTTTTTGTCAAACTGTCCACAAACTTAAAGTTTTCAAATTTCAGCATCCATTTTGTTCTGATTGAAGGCCTGCATTGCCAACACTACTTCTTCATTTTGAGTATTTCTTTCAACATTTTTGCCAACCTGAACCCAAATAAGGAACTTCTATTATATTGAAACAGGCACTGAATGATAGCAAGTGACTTTTGTTGTAAACTAACTTATTTTATGGCAACTCAATGTGTAGTAATACAAATGTAACAATTTTATAATATGTAATTTAATTTATTTTCTTTGTCAATATTCTAGAGTCATATTAAAAACTAATTTTTTATCTTTCTGAAATGATCCTAAATATTTTTTAACATTGTGCACAAGGAATGATACTCAAATATTTAGATAAGCAGTTCAAAGTTCAGATAGTTTACTCATAACCACATAATTGGTAAAAATGAGCAAGCAAGCAGAAGGATTTTACAACATTTTGCCAAAACTATTATGTTATTCATTGAAATTTAAGTAGCAATGTACATAAATAGTTTTTCTTGGTGTATATTATAATTTAGAAACAAATCTAGAAAAAATTATATGGAATCTTCTTACCAACACCAATTCTAGTTAAACAGGTAACATCTGTACACAAAAACATATTCAAACATCTGTGTAGTGTATTCAAATAGTTATGAATTTTATACCTCATTCATTTTGTACAACTTTGGTTAATATATATTATACTTGAAACTGAAGCAAAAATAAAAAATACCTCAAATTTATATTAGTGAGAAATGTTCAACTATGACAAAATTAAATATGTAAAAGTCATAGCGAGTTTATATAAATGTATAAGAGATGAAGAACATTTTTAAAATGCAATGCAAACCGTTTTGTCTCTCCAAGTAAATGACTCATGAAGAACTCGATATGGACTCTTTTGACATTAAGAGAATCTAATTTCCTATTACAAATGGCCTAAATGGTTATTCACTGCTTCATTGATGGAATCACTCCTGTAAGTTGATGACTAATCAATATTCATGCTTAACTTCCCTGTGTCTATCAGCTTCAGTCAATGAATTAATGATTTTCTCAAAAGAATAGGTTGTAAGTGTTTGAACCCATGTTTAGTAACTAATAACTTACTTTGGTGCTTTAAATTGATTAACAAAAAAAAACCTAAAGACTCAATTCAATGAACATTACTTACCTTTCTTGTTGAAGTTAATTCAATTATAGTTTTTAGCGAAGAGTAAATGAAGGAAGCAGAGATGTTACCGAGTTGTAGCAACACTTATGACAAATATGGGAAGCAGAATGTGACAGCATAGTGAAATATGAAAGAAAGCAAAATGAAATTTGATAAAAACAATTGTGAATAATTTTAAGCTAATAATGGGTCTCAATTCCTATTATAATTTCTTACTGCCTCTTAACTGTGCATTTTATCTATCTATATCTCATTAAATATCAGATACTTTAAAACTGTTCTATCTAACAGTGAATTAGCTCCAAGTGTTAGGAACATAGCCCAGTAGTAGCATGTACTAATTTCAAAGTGCAATCCCTAATAGAGAACAGCAACAACAAAAACAGAGTAAGGACTAAAATACATTTTTCTTATAATAAAATGTTTATTGTGACAGTTTAGTATTTAATATCAGCTATTAATAATGAAGTTCCTATTTCTGTTTTGAATTAACTATTTATTTATGTCCACAGTCATATTTTCTCCTAGAGAATCAGCATAGCAATCGTTTGCATTTAATCCTTCTTTTTAAAGGTCTGGCAAATGATGTATTCTTTGTGTATTTGACAGTGTTTTTTAAGTGTATATTTATATTCCTTTTCAGATTAGGCTGCCCAGTATATTTAACAGAAAGCAATTATGTACACTGGCTGTTATTTGCCTAATCCACATCTGATACTGAATAGAAAATAAATAAACTATGTAAACTCCTAAACAGGAGGCTGCAGAATTATGTACATTATATATCTCTTTTTAACATCTGTAGACCTGGACCTGAATTCTAGAAGAGAATCTACCATATGATATAATGAAAGATGTGTTCCACTAAAGGATTTGTGTAAATTGTGGAAGTCAAAGGGTCACTCCAGGAACAAAATCAGCCATTTTAGTTGTCAGTGCATGCAAACATAAAAAGGCTAAAGAGAACAACTTCTGAGCTACTCTCTACTGACACTGTTAGCCATTGTATAGGCATTAATTCAGCATAGGCTACAGCCTCCACAGCACTAAAGATGCATGCTCTGAAGTAAACAGAATCTTAGGGGATATGAACTGGAATCAAGACAGAAATGAAACTAGGAAAATATTGGATTCAGGATGAGATGTGAGAGCCGACTGTGGTAAGTGTGAGCACACGGGAAGTGATCTAGGTGCCCACTGTGGTAAGTGTGAGCACACGGGAAGTCATCCAAGTGCTGACTGTGGTGTTTGTGAGCACACAGGAGGTGCTCCAGGTGGAGATATAAAGAAAACCTTAACGGTCCATCTATGCCCCTAATTACAATTCTAAGTCAATGAGTAATGTTTACCCTAGGCAACCAATAGATTCACATATGTGACAATGATGTTTATATGAAGGTTATGTTCAAGAAACCTGAATTGCATAATATGTAATCTTCATTGATTTATTACTGCATTTTGATGAATATTAGAAACAAAGACCTTGAATGAAGGTTCTTCCCCTTGAAAAAATATTTCTCCACTGAAGCTTTAACTCCACCTAAGGTGTATATGTGGAGTTTATTAATACTTATGTTAGTGATTCTCAGATGCAGTGTAAGGATGCCCTGCACATTTCTGTTGAATACAGAAACAGGAAATTTGATGATGTCCCTTCAATCTATATTGTATGGGAGGCCTTGTCTAGGTTATAAAAATGACACTGTAATCTTACACCCCCTAGAATAAGTAAACTAAATTTCATCCTATTGTACAGGATTTTAAGAAAACTCTGTACAAACATTTCTCTATTAAGCTGGATATAACATGTGTTCTTATCAATGTTGTCTTCATGTTTTGTTCAACATACAGTTTAGAGACATCAATAGATGAACAAGAACAAAATGTAAATCAACCTAGTTTTTCTTTCAAAACAACATAGTCAAATAGAAACCAATATGATTTTCTCCATCAAGTAAGAAACTTCATTTATAAGCCTCCACTTCAACAACTGAATTGGTTCAAATCTTCCCTGGTTTGGGTTAATTTAAGGCACCTTTAGATAAGTTTTCTGAAAAATTTCTGCTCTTGAGTCAGGACTTCTATGTATATAGGAAATTCAGCGATGAGAAGTAAAACCTCAAAAGCAACAGTTTTCACCTTTGACATAATGAATTCTGAGTTTGGACAGGAAATTTGTAAGTATAGATTACTATAGTAACATGATACCTGTCAATTTAAAATTTTTTTAAAGATTTCTTTATTTTTTATGTATGTATTTTATTTGATGTATGTACACTGTCTCTGTCTTCAGAAATACCCACTAGGAAAGGGTATCAAATCCATGTGCTTGGTTCACGTGCATGTTCAGGATCTCGGGAAGAGCAGCAAGTGCTCTTAATCTCTGAAACATCTCTCCAGCCCACATGTCAATTCTTGAAATCTTGAGACTGACTGTTCATCCTTAACCTAATACACAGGCCACAGGCAGCGTTTAGCATATTTCTTGAGTGGGATTTTCTATTGTGTTGGTTTAAATGCGTTAGTAATAACCTCAGAGTGACCGAAATGCAGTGCAATCACATTAAAGGAAGAAATTATAAATACTTCCTCTCTGAGTTGTGTTTCCAATTCCGAACCTGCATTTGAATTCTCTACTTCTCTCTGCTATTTGCCTGTTCAGTGTGTCTGAATCTCTGATTGCCTGAATGTTATCTTCAAAATGTATTTGTCTCTTGATCTGTGTGCACATGTGCGTGAGTGCCTGTATGGCAAACACACGCACACATGCACGCACGCACACACATGCACAGAGACACGCAACAAAGAGCATTTGAAATACAGGTGCTTTACACAGATATTGAATAGAGTTTTATTGTTTTAAACTTTATTACTACAGCTGACCCAACTGACTCTGATAACACACAGCACTGCGCCCAGCACTGCATATAAATTTATCAAGCAATTTCCATGTCACTTCCACCACTTTTGTTGCATCTTTGATTATAAGGTTATTTTCACACTATTGGTGTTTTCCCCTCTTGTCACCATGACAAAAATACACACATGCATTACAAACTACATAGAGATCATTGAAGCTTGCATAATATAAGATTAAAGCTAAGCATTGGTTTAGGCTGAAATTTTTGATTTAATGGAAATCCAAGGCAAGTAACTTAGTTGTTGTATTGTTCTTTGAAAGAGAACATATTGTCAACATGTCTTTTCATAGCATGCACCATCTAACACTCCACAAGAGCACTGATGCTTTTGTCTCCCAGAAACCTATATAGTATCTTTGCACAGTGTTTAATCAGTCTAATAGAGAGATTCATGGTTAGTACAAGATACATCCAAAGTGAGTGGTATCTTCATAAATAGGAACTTATCATTTAACTATGAGGAATGACTGAGAATAATGACAATGCCTTGTCTTACTTGTTACAAATTAGTTAGCTTACAAATTAGTTGATTTTCTAAGGCTTATTTAGTTTTGACTAACCAATTCCTGTCTTCTTTTCTCGTTTGTCATATCTTTTTTAATTCTTTACCATAGACATCCATTCTCTGTCCTTTTTGTCATCCGTGGTCTAATTGCTTATTTTCCATATTTTTCATGTGTTAAAATGTCTACTTATACATTCCCTAATCTTTCAAGTCTTCCTTGTTTACTTTCTTTTCCTTATTTTTAAGTTCAGCCAGGCCTCATGGCATCCATCTCAAGTGTAACACATTTCTAGTTTCCTTGTACCAGAGAGATTTCTTGCCTGGCAATGAAAACCTAGTTGAAAGTTCATGACTATGGAGATTGTGGGACTGAGAGGAAGATCTACTGTTATTTTTCTAAATGGTCATTCTTTCAAACTGGATTCTAAATACTTTTCTTTATAGATTTGTGTAAATTTTATCTTTTGTGAAAAAAATCCCCCCATTGGCAATGTCAGTGTAGAGCTTCATAATTGATTGACATGTAAAGTATAATTAATTCTGTTTGTATACCTTAGGATGACTCAACTGTATCAATTTCCCACACTTAAGGCTCAGAGAACTAAGCAAGGGCTGAATGAACATAAAAGGCATGGATTAGTAGAGATGTGAAAAGCTGGTTTCTGTGAAGGATGTGATATTTACTCTGAGGATCTCACAGTAGTTTTGCCTATCTGCTCATGACCTGTCAGTTTAAAATTCCAACGTGAATAGCAGAAAGTCTTATGGCTTTCCAAACCTAGAAGATGAACCTTGTTGATGTGTGTTGGAGGATGGAGATTAAATTATGTTGTTCATGGATGACCAAACAGTTATGTATGAAAGGCACAAAATTCATCCAGTGTTTAGAAAGACAGAGAGAGTGAAGGATGGATGGGAAAACAGATTATAAAGTTGGGGGAGATTTGTTCAGTGAGTTGGATGATTCTCAGTGGAGTAGGAGATGATGAAAGTAAATACTACAAAAAACATAAGGCATAGATGTATACAAAATTTAAATATGTATAAAAATATAGTTTTAAAAATTCTAAAAGTATGAGAACCAGGTACATTTAGAAATTCTTCATTAGGCATATGTGTTACATACCTTTTAATTTTTATTTACTAAATTTAATTCAATTTAATAAACAATGACTCATGTGACAGAAGAAAATATACCATAAGTACAAAACTCATGACTTTAGTGCCAACTGAGCCATCCAATCCTATTCCAAAGTAATTACCACATGTTGACACTTGGAAATTCTGGTGTTTCTGGTATATTATTAACTATAGTGACATTAAACAAACAAAAGGGCAAATTTGTACATTATAATTGAATCTCAACTTCTTTTGAATATGGCACATGTTTTAACATCAATATCATATCCTCACACTTAGTCTGCCAAACAAGGCCCATCTCCACATTCCCACCCACCATGATACTAACTAATCTTCTGTTTTATTATAGTTTATTTCATTTTCATACTCAAAATATTGTCATTAACTTTGGATAGAACAACATTACTACAGCAAACAGGAATTCTGAGATTGACTGTGACTGAACACTCTTAAAAAATAGGACTTTGTTTTGTGTTACCTAATGAAAGCGAATCTTCAATATAATATATTGTGACTTCTGTATAATATCACTTCAGTAAATACATTATATCCTAAATTAAAATTTCGAATTCTACCCTGCCTGGTCCTTTTGACTGGGGCAGACACAGACTTGGTCTGCTCTTGTGGAGATACTGAATCTTGAGCCATCCTAGAGGAGTGACTGCACTCAGAGCAGCAGACAGCAGACACCTAGCTGGTTTGTGCTTGTAGAGACATTATATCCTGAGCCATGCTACAGGAACCACTGCACCCAGAGCAGAAGGATTTCCAGATCCCAGAGGTGGCCTGAGTCCCTGGAGTTCTTGCAACCGGGAGATTAGGATCATAAGACCACAGGACATCAGGACTCTGAGGATCTCTGACACAAGCAAGATAACTGGAAATATAGACTCCATTCTTACCCAGTGAGGGCAGGTAACACTAGAGTTAGCCAGATGGTGAAAGGAAAGAGCAAGAAAATAAGCAACAGAAACCAAAGTTACTTGGCATCATCAGTACCCAGTTCTCCCAATATAGCAAGCCCTGGACACCCCATCACACTGGAAAAGAAGGATTCAGAATTAAAATCACTTCTCATGATGATGATAGAGGATTTTAAGAAGGACATAAGAAACTCCATTAAAGAAATACAGGAGAGTACAAGTAAACAGGTAGCATCCCTTAAAGAGGAAACACAGAAATCCCTTAAAGAAATGCAAGAAAACACAAAGAATGAATTCAACAAAAACATTCAGGATCTGAAAACAGAAATAGAAACAATAAAGAAATTTCAAAGGGAGACAACCATGGTGATAGAAAACCTAGGAGTTTCTATCAGGAAACCTAGTGTCTATCAGGAGTCACAGACACAAGCATTACCAACCGAATACAAGAGATAGAAGAGAGAATTTCAAGTGCAGAAGATACCATGGAAAATATTGACACAGTTGTCAAAGAAAATGCAAAATACAAAAAACTCCTAATCCAAAACATCCAGTAAATCCAGGACACAATGAGAAGACCAAACCTAAGGATAATAGGTATATATAAGAATGAAGATTCCCAACTTAAAGGATTTTTGAGGAAAACTTCCCTAACCTAAAGAAAAAGATGCCCCAAAACATACAAGAAGCCTACAGAACACCAAATAGACTAGACCAGAAAAGAAATACCTCCCGTCACATAAAAATCAAAACATCAAATGCACAAAACAGAAAAAAATACTAAAAGTAGTAAGGGAAAAAGGTCAAGTAACATATAAAGGCAGACCTATAAGAATTACACCAGACTTCTCACCAGAGACTATAAAAGCCAGAAGAGCTTGGACTGACATCATACAGACCCTAAGAGAACACAAATGCCAGCACACACTACTATACCCAGAAAAACTCTCAATTACTATAGATGGTGAAACCAAGATATTCCATGACAAAACTAAATTTGCACAGTATCTTCCCAAAAACGCAGCACTTCAAAGAATAACTGATGGAAAATGCCAACACAAGGAGGGAAACTACAACCTAGAAAAAGCAAGAAAGTAATCTTCAAACAACCCCAAAAGAAGATAGCTATGCAAACATAATTCTCCCTCTAATAACAAAAATAACAGGAAGCCACAATCACTTTTCCTTAATATCTCTTAACATCAATGGACTCAATTCCGCAATAAAAAGACGCAGATTATCAGAATGGATACACAATCAGGACCCAGAATTTTGCTACATACAAGAAATGCACCTCAGAGAAAAAGACAGACACTACCTCAGAATAAAAGGATGGAAAATAATTTTCCAAGCCAATGGTCCCAAGAAACAAGCTGGAGTAGCCATTCTAATATCAAATAAAATCGACTTTCATCCAAAATTAATCAAAAAAGGTAAGGAAGGAAGGACACTTCATACTTATCAAAGGAAAAATCTACCAAGGTGAACTCTCAATTCTGAACATCTATACTCCAATTGCAAGGGCACCTACATACATAAAAGAAACTTTACTAAAGCTCAAAACACACATTTCACCTCACACAATAAAAGTGGGGGATTTCAGCACCCCACTCTCAGCAATGGACAGGACATGGAAACAGAAACTAAACTGAGACACTTAGAAACTAACAGAAGTTATGCACCAAATGGACTTAACAGATATCTATAGAGCATTCCATCTTAAAACAAAAGAATATACCTTTTTCTCAGCACCTCATGGTATCTTCTTCAAAATAGACCATATAATTGGTCACAAAACTGGACTCTACAGATACAAAAAGATTGAAATAATACTTTGCGTCTGATAAGATCACCACAGACTAGGACTGGTCTTTAATAATGACAAAACCAATGGAAAACCCACATGCACATGAAAACTGAACAATTCTTTACTCAATGATGACTTGGTCAAGGAAGAAATAAAAAAAAGAAACTAAAGACTTTTTAGAATTTAATGAAAATGAGGACACATCGTACAAAAACTTGTGGGTTTCCATGAAGGCAGTGCTAAGAGGAAAACTCATAGCTCTAAGTGCCTACAAAAAGAAACTAGAGAGACCACACACTAACAACTTGACAGCACAACTAAAAGCTCTAGAAGAAAAAGAAGTAAAAACACCGAAGAGGAGTAGACTGCAGGAAATAATCAAACTCAAGGCTGAAATCAACCAAATAGAAACTGAAGGAACAACACAAAATATCAACAAAACCAGGAGCTGGTTCTTTGAGAAAATCAACAAGATAGATAAACCCTTAGCCAGATTAACCAGAGGGCACAGAGACAGTATCCAAATTAATAAAATCGGAACTGAAAAGGGAGATATAACAACAGAAATCGAAATTTAAAAAATCATCAGATCCTACTACAAAGGCCTATACTCAACAAAACTGGAAAACCTGGATGAAATGGACAACTTCCTAGACAGATACAAGGTACCAAAGTTAAACCAGGAGCAGATAAACCACCTAAATAGTCCCATAATCCCTAAGGAAATAGCAGCAATCATAAAAGTCTCCCCACCAAAAAATGCCCAGGACTAGATGGTTTTAGTGAAGAATTTTATCAGACCTTCAAGGAAGACCTAATACCAATTCTCTTCAAATTATTCCACAAAATAGAAACAGAAGGAACACTACCGAATTCGTTCTATGAAGCCACAATTACACTCATACCCAAAAACTCACAAAGACCCAACAAAGAAAGAGAACTTCAGACCAGTCTCCCTTATGAGCATCAATGCCAAGATACTCAATAAAATTCTAGCAAACCAAATCCAAGAACACATCAAAACAATCATCCATCATGATCAAGTAGGTTTTATCCCAGGAATGCAGGGATGGTTCAACATACGGAAATCCATCAATATAATCCACTATATAAACAAACTCAAAGAAAAAAAAAAACACATGATCATACCACTAGATGCTGAGAAAGCATTTAACAAAATTCAACATCCCTTCATGATAAAAGTCTTGGAAAGATCAGGAATTCAGGCCCCTACCTAAACATAGTAAAATCAATTTACAGCAAACCAGTAGCCAACATCAAACTAAATGGAGAGAAACTTGAAGCAATCCCACTAAGATCAGGGACTAGGCAAGGCTGCCCACTCTCCCCCTATCTATTCAATAAAGTACTGGAAGTCCTAGACAGAGCAATTAGACAACAAGAAGAATTCAAAGGGATACAAATAGTAAAGGAAGAAGTCAAAGAATCACTATTTGCAGATGATATGATAGTATACTTAAGTGATACCAAAACTTCCACCAGAGAACTCCTAAACCTGATAAACAACTTCAGCAAAGTAGCTGGTTATAAAATCAACTCAAACAAATCAGTAGCCTCCCTCTACATGAAAGATAAACAGACTCAAAAAGAAATTAGGGAAATGAAACCCTTCACAATAGTTGCAAATAATATAAAATACCTTGATGTGTATCTAACCAAGCAAGTGAAAGACCTGTATGACAAGCATTTCAAGTCCCTGAAGAAAGAAATGAAGATCTCAGAAGATGGAAAGGTCTCCCATGCTCATGAATTGGCAGGATTAATATAATAAAAATGGCCATCTTGCTAAAAGCAACATACAGATTCCATGCAATTCCCATTAAAATCCCAACTCAATTCTTCACAGAGTTAGAAAAGGAAATCTTCAAATTCATTTGGAATAACAAAAAACCCAGGATAGTGAAAACTATTCTCAACAATAAAAGAACTTCTGGAGGAATCACTATCCCTGACCTCAAGCTGTACTACAGAGCAGTAGTGATAAAAACTACATGGTATTGGTACAGAGACAGGCAAGAAGATCAATGGAATAGAATTGAAGACGCAGAAATTAACCCACATACCTTTGGTCACTTGATCTTTGACAAAGGAGCTAAAACTGTCCAGTGGAAAAAGGACAGCATTTTCAACAAATGGTGCTTGTTCAACTGGAGGACAACATGTAGAAGAATGAAAATTGATCCATTCTTATCTCCTTGTACAAAGCTCAAGTCTAAGTGGATAAAGGACCTCCACATAAAACCAAATACACTGAAACTAATAGAAGAGTAGGAGGGGAAGAACCTTGAATACGTGGGCACAGGGGGAAATTTCTTCAACAGAACACCAATGGCATATGCTCTAAGATCAAGAATTGACAAATGGGACTTCGTAAAATTGCAAAGTTTCTGTAAGTCAAAGGACACTGTCAATAGGACAAAACGACAACCAACAAATTGGGAAAAGATCTTTACCAATCCTACGTCTGATAGAGGGCTAATATCCAATATACACAAAGAACTCAAGAAATTAGACTCCAGACAACCAAATAACCCTATTAAAAAAATGGGGTATAGAGCTTAACAAAGAATTTTCAACTGAGGAAAATCAAATGGCCAAGAAGCACCTAAAGAAATGTTCAGTATCCTTAGTCATCAGGGAAATGCAAATCAAAACAACCCTGAGATTCCATCACACAACAGTCAGAATGGCAAAGATTGAAAACTCAGGTGATAGTAGATGCTGGGAAGGGTGTGGAGAAAGAGGAACACTCCTCCATTGTTGGTGAGACTGCAAGATGGTGCAGCCACTTTGGAAATCAGTCTGGTGGTTCCTCTGAAAATTGGACATAGCATTACCTGAGGATCCAGCTATACCACTCCTAGGCATATACTCAGAAGATGCTCAAACATATAACAAGGACATATGCTCAACTATGTTCATAGCAGCCTTATTTATAATAGCCAGAAGCTGGAAAGAACCCAGATGTTCTTCAACTGAGGAATGGATTCAAAAATGTGGTACATTTACACAATGGAGTATTACTCAGCTATTAAAAACAATGAATAAGAGAAATTCCTAGGTAAATGGATGGAACTAGAAATTATCATCCTGAGTGAGGTAAGCCAATCACAAAAGAACACACATGGTATTCACTCACTGATTATTGGATATTAGCCCAGAACCTTGAAATACCCAAGATTCAACTTGCAGACCACATGAAGCTCATGAAGAAGGAAGACCAAGTAGGGGTGATTTGGTCCTTCTTAGAAAAAGCATCAAAATACTCAAGGGAGCAAATATGGAGACAAAGTGAGGGACAGAAACTGAAGGAGGGGCCGTCTGGAGACCATTCCACCTGAGTATCCATCCCATGTGCAGTCACCAAAGGTAGATGCTGATGTGGAAGTCAGGAAGTGCATGCTGATAAGAGCCTGATATAGATGTCTCCTCAGAGGTCTGCAAGAATCTGATATATTCAGAGGCAGATGCTCACAACTAGCCATTGAACTGATCATGGGGTTCCCAATGGAGGAGTTAGAATGAAGAACGTTGGAGCTGAAAGGGTTTGTGACCTCATGAGGTGAGCAACAATACCAACCAACCACAGCTCCCAGGGTCTAAACCACCAGCCTGGGAGCACTTAGGGAGGGATCCATGGCTTCAGCGGTATATGTAAGAGCGGAAGGCCCTCCTGGGCATAGGTGAGAGAAGAGATACTTGGCCTCATGAAGGCTGAACACCCCAGTGGATAGGAATTTCAGGGTGGGGAAGTGGAAGTGGGGGGTAGGTAGGGGTACATCCTCAGAAAAGCAGGAGGAGGGGTGAGGGGATAGGGGGTTCCTGGGTGGGTGGGAGATGGGGTAAGGTGATGACATATGAAATGTAAATATAACATCCAATAAATAAAGAATAAAAAAAATTAGAATTCCATTATTACTGCTAAATTTCAATCAGCATTTTATGCTAAGTATAATATGTTAGTCACCTGTTCTTTGAAAATACTTCTCAGTTACAGTTTCACATGAATAAATTAATTTCACATAAAAGAAAAAAGCTTGCTTTTAGCTTATACAGTAAAATATACTTATACATTTTACTGGTTATAATATTAATTGTTCAAGAACAAAATTTGAATATATCTGTTAAAAAAACATTTTTCAAAAGAGCTTTTAACTACTTTCAGAATATTGTAGAACTATCTTTTTTCATTTCACCTTGTAAGCCATAAAATGTTACATAGATAATGCTGAAACGTATAATGGGATGAGTCCCATTTACTTCTTCATGGCATTAAGCATAGTGTTGGTGCCCTCATTAAGATAGTTGGTGTTTATAAGTGATATTTTATATTTATATTAAAATTTCATTTTTGTGTTCCAATCTGGTTTGCCGTCATAACATTATATATATATAATAACATTATAACATAACATTATATATATATATGTATATATATGTAAATATATATATACTTTTTATATTTTATTTCCAATGTTTTACAACATTAAAAGAATAATTAAAAGAATAAAATAATAATTAAATAATAATTTATAAATTATTATAATTTATATCATAAATTAAAATATATATCATTAAAATTATAAAAATTATTTAAAAATTATTAAAATTATATTTACATTTATTATAATTTATAAATATTTATAAATAAAATAATAATTAAAAGAATATTTCCTACAATAATGTTAGGAAATAGGTATAAGTATGTATAATATATAGCATGAAAAATATTCAAGCAATATATTGAGTAAAGTCAATAAAGTTCTGATTTACATCAAATTAAATATATATGAGAAAACAAATTATTCATATACAAAAAGCTTAAATTCATCTTTAAATTTTCTAATGCTTGAAATGATATTTAATACCATGTGTCCAAAAAATAAAGTAAATAAATTAAAGTCCTTCTAGATTTGAGTAAAAAAATGAACATAAAATATATCCAAAGTAATGTGGCAAAATAAAGGTAGCTTGAGCATGCAAGCTCATTGCATTGTGCATCTACATGAAAAAGAGAAAGAAAGAAAGAAAGAAAGAAAGAAAGAAAGAAAGAAGAACAAAGGAAAGAAAGAAGGAAAGAAAAAAGAAGAAAGAACAGAAAGAAGGGGAAAGAGAGAGAGAGAGAGAGAGAGAGAGAGAGAGAGAGAACTATAGTTCATACTGGTAATTTAACAGGACATGATAAATATCTAGAACAACACAAAAGAAATCCAACCAAAAGGTAGAGATGGGAAGAAATTATTTTCAGGCAGACATCAATAAATTAAGAAACAAATAAACAAAATAAGAAATTTAACAAAGAACTGTTTCAAGGAAAAAGATCAGTGAGATTGACAAACCCTTAATATTAATTAAAAAGTAGAAAGAAAGCATCTAACTTAGCAATATCAGAAATAAAAGTTTAAAATAACAACAGATTCTGATCAGATAATTTTATAGACATAATTTAAAGATTGTGTTCCAGAAAATTTGAAAATAAGAAAGAATGTATAGTTTTTCAATACTTAACCTCTAACAACGTTAAATAAATACCAGATGGACAATTTAAATAAACACTAATCAAAAGTGAAATTGAAGTAGTCAAAGAATAGGGCCACATGGTTTTATCACATATTGTTTTTCTAGACTTACAATGAAGACTTAATAACAGTACTACACACATTTTTTTTCACAAAAAGAAACAGAAAGAACATTATAGTATTCTTTTTATGATAGCAGAATTTCCCTGAGAGACAAACTACATAAAGAATCAAAAAAAAAAAAAACAGTCAGAGGTCATCATAGATTCTAACATCCTCAATAAAACTATTGCCAAGTGAAGCCAAGAAAACATTAAAAAGATCATCTTCTGTTAGCAAGTAGGATTCAACACAGTGATCAATTTCTATGGAAGACAAATATAGAAGACTATTACGAAAGTTTATGTGAACATTTGTTGGGGCCAAAATATAAATTTTCATGATCTCAGAAATTAATTCAAGAGAACTAAGAAGTACTTCCACATGGTAGTGTTTTAAAGGTAAGAAAAATGCAAGCTTATGAAGTCATGGATAGCAGCTGAGAGTAGGCAATGATAGCATGACTTGATAATAAGTTAAGGAAAGTCATTGTATGTTGGCACTGGCATCCCTGCAGATAACTCATCAACTGCCTTTTCTGCTTTGCATGAGAATAAATGGTAACAAAAGGAACTGCTGGGCATTAGATTTTTACTTCCTACTTCTCTTTTCTCCTTCCGAACCACCCACATATTACCACTCTTCTTCTTTCTTCTCTCTGAAGCTGTTTACTTGTCTGTCTAATTGTCTATCTGTCTATCTGTCTCTCTCTGTCTTGGTCTCTATCTCTATTTCTCATTGTTTTTTGTGCTATTCACGGAATATTATCAATTTTTAACCAATTTTCCACATTTAAGAACTATATTTGTCATATAAAATTCAGACAACCATTAAACTCAGCATGGAGACCCCAGTGGAAGAGTTAGTTAGGTGAAGGACTGTAGGATCTGAAGTGGTTTGTAACCCCATATGAAGAACAATATCAACTAACCAGACGCCCCCCCCCCCCAGAGCTACAAGGGACTACGCTATCAACCAAAGAGTACACATGCAGGGAATCATGGCTCCAGCTATATATTTAACAGAGGATGGCCTTATCTAGCATCAATGGGAGGGGAGGCCCTTGGTCCTGTAAAGGCTTGATGCCCCAGTGTAGAGGAATGCTAGGGTTGTAAGGCAGGAGTTGATGGGTGGGGATCACTAATAGGAGCAGAGGGAGAAGAATGAGAAAAGGGAGTGTGGAGGGGAAACTGGGAAAAGTGATAATATTTGAAATGTAAATAAATAAAATATTCAATAAAAAATCACTCAAATATTTTTAAAAAGCATGGATTCTTTTATTTCTTTTCTATGTTTGCAGAATATACTATTATTATTATGTATTAATTGAATCAAATATGAACAAGCTTCTAGTTGCTCCACCTTACTTTTCTTTCCAGTTCAGAAGAAATTTTCTTGAAATTTGTACTATTCTGAGCAAGAATGTGTTTGCATTTAAAATTCTCTCTTTCATATGTACCTGTTCACTCTATACATGTTTTATATTCCCTATATATTTAGACTTAGTTGTGACACTATTAAAATATATTTCTAAGATACTGTCATCTAGAGCCTATTTTCTACATTCAGCACATTAAAATTATAATACGCAAAATCAAAATATCATAGCAGCATCTACATCATAAGGTATGCATAATTCATGTGATAATCTTTTAAAATCATCTGATATATTTTATAGAGGATAGTATATTATATCTTTATTACATTGCTATTGGTTTAGGCTCATATATTTATTTACATTAACTTGTAGCCACATGAAAAATATCCCTTAATATATTTAAAACATTATTGCAAGAGTAAATCATTTGTTATTTAGGAAAACGGTATTATCAATCAGTTTAAATAAAATGATTCTGTGAGGTGCCAGGAAATGAAAGGGCTAATCTATAATGCTTTAGATGAGAAACGGAATGCAGCTACAGTTTACAGTAGAGACACTGAGCAAAGCAGAAGCAAAAACCACCCAAAATTTAAATGTTGAGATTTCAAAATGTATTTGCTTCAATTGATATTGTAGTTGTTGTTCTTCTTCAATGTCCCTTACATATCGCTTGCTCCTCCAAATCAGAGAACCTAACCAACATACATCCAGAAAGGTGAGATTTAAAATCATTCTTGCATATTTTAGAACATCATGAAATGCCTAAAAATCAAATTCTAGTTTTTCAGAGATGAATTTAAGAGACAACGCATGGATTAGCAAATAAACATTCATACAGAGGAAAAACTGTTGAAGAGATCAGATAACCATGATACTTAACTCTTAGTGATCTGGAAAAATCTTGACCATAAAACATGTAGGTTTACTTCGATTTCTTCCAGAAGTTAAAAGCCAAGGGTAATTCAGTCCTACATTGTCATTTAGTACAATAAACTACAAGAATATTGTGGAAGTTTGTCTTGAATATTAATCTTCTTTGAGAAAATCAACAAGATAGATAAACCCCTACCCAAACAAACTAAAGCACCCAGAGACAGTATCCAAATGAACAAAAGCAGAAACGAAAAAAGTGACATAAAAACGGAAACTGGGGAAATTTATAAAATCATCAGATCCTTCTGCAAACACCTATATTCAAAAAAACTGCAAAATCTAGAAGAAATGGATGATTATCTAGACAGATACCACATACAAAGGTTAAATCAGAGCAAGTAAACTATCTACACAGGCCTATATCCTCTAAAGAAATAGAAGTCAATAAAATCTTCCCAATCCAAAAAAAAAAAAAAAAAAAAAAAAAAAGAAGGAACCCAACCACTACAGAAAATCGAGAGAATGAGGGACTCCCAGGAGCTTTAACTCAGGCAGCATCCCAGGTAAGGAAAAAGCAGCACTTGCCCCAAACAGGGAGCAACCGGGACCCACTGGGACCCAGGAATTCACTCCTGGCCCAGAGCGTGGGTTCCTTCTGGTCTCAGCCCAAGCACTAGGCAAATCCTGGGAATCAGCTCTGCACCCAATCTCACAGAACCCAGAGGAAGTGGGGCTCCCAGGAGCTCTAACCCAAGCAGTATCTTAGGCTAGGAAGCAGCAATACTTGCCCCAATCAGGGAGCAACTGGGACCCACTGGGACCCAGGAATCCACTCCTGACCCAGAGCCCAGGCCCCTTCTAGTTTCCACCTGAGCACGGAGCAGATCTTGGGCCTCAGTTCTAACCCCAGCAGCAAAACCCATCCCAAACAGTTCTGACAAAACCTAGATAATAGGAAAGACAGGCCCCAGTCAGAGACAGCACAGATAGCACAAAGGTGATCCAGATGGCAAAACGCAAGTGCAAGAACCCAAGCACCAGCAACCCAAGGTACTTGCCATCATCAGAACCTAGTTCTCCCACATTAGAAAGTCCTAAACCCCCCATATCACCAGGAAAGCAAGAACAATATCTAAAATCACTTCTAATGATGATGATAGAGGACTACAAGAAGGAAGTAAATAACACTATCAAAAAACTTGAGGAGAACACAGGTAAACAGGGTGAAGTCCTTAAAGAAACATGAAAATCCTTTAAAGAATTACAAGAAAACACAAACAAACAGATGAAGGAATTGAACAAAACCATCCAGGGCATAAAAATGGAAGTAAAAACAATAAAGAAATCACAAAAGGAGACTAACCTGGATATAGAAAACCTAAGAAAGAAATCAGGAGTAATAGACACAAGCATCACCAACAGAATACAAGAGATAGAAGAAAGAATCTCAGGTGCAGAAGATACCTTAGAAAATATTGACACAACTGTCAAAGAAAATGCAAAATGCAAAAAGTTCTTAGCACAAAACATCCAGGAAATCCAGGACACAGTGAGAAGACCAAACCTAAGGATAATAGGTATAGATGAGAGTGAAGATTCCCAACTTAAAGGGCCAGTAAATATCTTCAACAAAATTATTGAGGAAAACATCCCTAACCTAAGGAATGAGATGCCCATAATCACACAAGAAGCCTACAGAACTCCAAACAGACTAGATCAAAAAAGAAATACCTCTCGTCACATAATAATCAAGACACAAAATGCACAAAACAAAGAAAGAATTTTAAAAGCAGTAAGGGAAAAAGGCCAAGTAACATATAAAGGCAATCCTATCAGAATCACACCTGACTTCTCACCAGATACTATAAAAGCCAGAAGATCATGGACAAATATCATACAGACCCTAAGAGAACATAAATGCCAGCCCAGGCTACTTTACCCAGCAAAATTCTCAATTACCATAGACGGAGAAACCAAGATATTCCATGACCAAACCGAATTTATACAGTATCTTCCCACAAACACAGCACCACAAAGGATAATAGCAGGGAAGTTCCAATACAAGGAGGGCAATCATGCCCTAAAAAGGGCAAGAAAATAAACCTTTCCCATCAAACCCAAAAGAAGATAACCACACAAACGATGTCTCCACTATTAGCAAAAATGACAGGAAGTAACAACACCCTCTCCTTAATATCTTTTAACATCAATGGACTCAATTCCCTAATAAAAAGGCATAGGCTAAGGGACTGGATACACAAACAGGACCCAGATTTTTGCTGCTTACAGGAAACCTACCTCAGTGACAAAGACAGACACTACCTTAGAGTAAAAGGTTGGAAAACAATTTTTCAAGCAAATGGCCCTAAGAAACAAGCAGGAGTAGCCATTCTAATATCGAATAAAATCGACTTTCAACTTAAAACTATCAAAAAGGATAAGGAAGGACATTTCATACTTGTCAAAGGAAAAGTCAACCAATATGAACTCTCAATTCTGAATATCTATGCGCCAAATACAAGAGCACCCACTTTCATAAAAGAAACCATACTAAAGCTCAAAACACACATTGCACCTCACACAATAATAGTGGGAGACTTCAACACCCCACTCTCAGCAATGGATAGATCATGGAAACAGAAACTAAATAGAGATACAGTGAAACTAACAGAAGTTATGAACCAAATGGACTTAACAGATATCTATAGAACATTTCACCCTAAAGCAAAATAATATACCTTTTTCTCAGCACCTCATGGTACCTTCTCCAAAATAGACCATATAATTGGGCACAAGACAGGCCTCAACTGATATAAAAAAATTGAAATAGTCTCCTGCATCCTATCAGATCACCATGGTCTAAGGCTGGTCTTCAAAACTAAAAAAGACAATGGAAAGCCCACATTCACATGGAAACTGAACAACACCCTACTCCTTGATAATCTGGTAAGGGAAGAAATAAAGAAAGAAATTAAAACTTTTTAGAATTTAATGAAAATGATGACACATCATACCAAAATCTATGGGATACAATGAAAGCAGTGCTAAGAGGAAAATTCATAGCTCTAAGTGCCTACAAAAAGAAACTGGAGGGAGCATACACTAGGACCTTGACAACGTACCTGAAAGACCTAGAACAAAAAGAAGCTAATACACCCAAGAGGAGTAAAAGGCAGGAAATAATCAAACTCAGGGCTGAAACCAACCAAATAGAAACAAAAAGAACTATCCAAAGAATCAATAAAACCAGGAGCTGGTTCTTTGAGAAAACCAACAAGATAGATAAACCCTTAGCTAGACTAATCAGAGGGCAGAGAGACAGTATCCAAATTAATAAAATCAGAACTGAAAAGGGTGACATAAAAACAGAAATCGATGAAATTAAATAAATCATCGGATCCTACTACAAAAGCCTATACTCAACAAAATTGCAAAAATTGAATGAAATGGACAATTTTCTAGACAAATACCAGTTACTAATGTAAAATCAGGACCAGATAAACAATCTAAACAGTCCCATAACCACAAAGAAATAGAAGCAGTCATTAACAGTCTCCCTACAAAGAAAATCCGGGACCAGATGGTTTTAGTGCAGAATTCTATCAGGCATTCAAGGAAGACCTAATTCCAATTCTCTTCAAACTATTCCACAAAATTGAAACAGAAGGTACACTACCCAATTCATTCTATGAAGCCACAATTATGCTCATACCTAAACCACACAAAGACCCAACAAAGAAAGAGAACTTCAGACAAATCTCCCTTATGAACATAGATGCAAAATTACTCGATAAAATTCTAGCGAACTGAATCCAAGAACACATCAAAGCAATTATCCATCAAGATCAAGTAGTCTTTATCCCAGGAATGCAGGGTTGGTTCAGAATACGGAAATCCATCAATGTAATCCACTATGTAACAAACTCAAAGGAAAAAAAAAAACACATGATCATATCACTAGATGCTGAGAAAGCATTTGACAAAATTCAACATACCTTCATGATAAAAGTCTTGGAAAGATCAGGAATATAAGGTCCATACCTAAGCATAGTAAAAGCAATATACAGCAAACCAGTAGCCAGCATCAATCTAAATAGAAACATAAAGCAATCCCACTAAAATCAGGGACTAGGCAAGTCTGCCCACTCTCCCCCTACTTATGTAACATAGTATTGGAAGTCTTAGCCAGAGCAATTAGGCAACACAAGGAGGTCAAAGGAATACAAATTGGAAAGGAAGACGTCAAAATCTCACTATTTGCAGATTATATGATAGTATTTTTAAGTGACCCCAAAACTTCCACCAGAGAACTCCTAAACCTGATAAACAACTTTAACAAAGTGGCTGGATATAAAATTAACTCAAGCAAATCAGTAGCCTTCCTCTACTCAAAAGATAAACTGGCTGAGAAAGAAATTATGGAAATGACACCATTCACAATAGTCACAGATAATATAAAATATCTGGGTGTGAACCTAACTAAGCAAGTAAAAGACCTGTAGGACAAGAACTTCATGCCCCTGAAAAAAGAAATCGAACCAGATCTCAGAAGATGGAAAGATCTCCCATGCTCATGGATTGGAAGGATTAATAAAGTAAAAATGGCTATTTTGCCAAAAGCCATCTATAATTTAATGCAATCCCCATAAAAATTCCCACTCAATTCTTCACAGAGATAGAAAGAGCATTCTTTTTTTTCCTTTTTTTTTTATTGGATGATTTATTTACATTTCCTATGTTGTCCCCTTACCCCATCCCCCACCACCGCCTCGGAACCCCCAATCCCCTCGCCCCTCCTCCTTCTTCTCTGTGGATGTAACCTCTATCTAACCCCCCCCACTCCCACCTCCCCACCCTCAAAATTCCCACCCCCTGGGGCATCCAGCCTTCATGAGGTCAAGGTTCTCTTCTTCCACCTATGCCCAGCAGGGCCCTCCACTTTTACATATTCAGCTGAAGCCCTGGATCCCCCCCTAAGTGCTCCCAGGCTGGTGGTTTAGACCCTGGGAGCTGTGGTTGGTTGGTATTGTTGCTCTCCTCATGGTGCTGTAAATCCTATAGAAAGAGCATTCTTAAAATTCATTTGAATAACAAAAAACCCAGGATAGCGAAAACTACTCTCAGCAATAAAAGAACTTCTGGGGGAATCACCATCCCTGACTTCAAGCTGTACTACAAAGCAATAGTGGTAAAAACTATCTGGTCTTGGAACAGAGACAAGTGGGAGGATCAATGGAATAGAGTAGAAGACCCAGAAATGAACCCCCATACCTATGGTCACTTGATCTTTGACAAAGGAGCTAAAACCATCGAGTGGAAAAAAGACAGCATTTTCAACAAATGGTGCTGGTCCAACTGGAGGTCAGCATGTAGAAAAATGCAAATTGATCTATACTTATCTCATTGTACAAAGCTCAATTCCAAGAGGATCAAGGACCTCCACCTAAAACAAGCCACACTGAAACTAATAGAAGAGAAACTGGGGAAAAGCCTAGAACACACAGGCACAGGAGAAAAGTTCCTGAAAAGAACACCAATGGCCTGTGTTCTAAGACCAAGAATTGACAAATGGGACCTCATAAAACTGCAAAGCTTCTGTAAAGCAAAAGACACAGTCAATAGGACAAAGCAGCAACCAACAGATTGGGAAAAGATCTTCACCAACCCTACATCTGATAAAGGGTTAATATCCAAGGTATACAAAGAACTGAAGAAATTAGACTCTAGACAATCAAAGAACCCTATTAAAAAATGGAGCACAGAGCTGAACAAAGAATTCTCAACTGAGGAATGTTGAATGGTTGAGAAGCACCTAAGGAAGTGTTCAGCATCCCTAGTCATCAGGGAAATGCAAATGAAAACAACACTGAGATTCCACCTCGCACCAGTCAGAATGGCTAAGATCAAAAACACAGATGACAGCACATGTTGGTGAGGATGTGGAGAAAGAGGAACACTCCTCCACTGTTGGTGGGATTGTAAACTGATACAACCACTATGGAAGGCAGTCTGGCGGTATCTCAGAAAATTGAACATAGTGTTACCTGAGGACCCAGCTATACCACTCCTGGGCATATACCCAAAGGACGTTTAAACATACAACAGGGACACATGGTCCACCATGTTCACAGCAGCCTTATTTATAATAGCCAGAAGTTGGAAAGAACCCAGATCCCCTTCAACAGAAGAATGGATGCAGAAAATGTGGTACATTTATGCAATGGAGTACTATACAGCTATTAGAAACAATGAGTTCATGAAATTCTTAGGCAAATGAATGGAGCTGGAAAACATCATCCTGAGTGAGGTGACCCAATCTCAAAAGAACATATAAGGTATGCACTCACTGATAAGTGGATATTAGCCCAAAAAGCTCACAATTTCTAAGAAACTACATATAGACCACATAAAACTCACATAAAAGAAGGAAGACCAAAGTGTGGATGCTTTGGTCCTTTCTAGAAGGAGTATCAAAAGTTTCAACCAGAACTCCCAAAGTCTAAACCGCCAGCCAGAGAGCACAAAGGGTGGGATTCATGCAACTGTATAGGGAATTGGGGGTGACCTTGTTAGACTTCAGTGAAAGTGTAGGGCCATGGACCCCAAAAGTTTGGATCCCCTACTGTGTGGGAATTTGAGAGCAGGGAGATGGGCCTGGGAGGATGGTTGGAGCACACCCTCACAAAAATTAGGAGGAGGGGGTATGGGATAAGGGATTTGGGGGGAGAATGGGAGAGGAGATAACATTGAAAGGTAAATACATATAATATCCAATAAAAAAATACACACAAATAAAGGGTCTAAAAAAAAAAAGAAAGGGAGAGAGTTTACTTATTTTAAATTATTTTCAAAAGTTTCTAGGAGTTGCTATTGGCTAAGATCCTATTTTAAACTCTCCACAAAAGAATTTAAGTCTCTGTTCAATATTCTCAAGAGAGATGTAAATCCTAATTTTCCTCAACAATTAATTGACAATAGAGAGGTAATCTCACAAAAAGTAGAAGAAGCTATTACTAATCGATATATTATATAGTCTGATTAGTTGCCGGCGGTGCTATAACAGTCCTTTGACAAAAGATTATTAATATAGATTATATATCCTTAAATAGGGTCTTCATGACTCTCTGAGTGTGGAAGGAGCAACTGTTGGTGCTTCTGCCCTGATTTTAGAAGAAGTCTGAAAAATAGGCTTTAAAAACAAAAGAGGGGGAACGGTACCCCCTCAGAAGGAGTCCCCCTGAAATACTCTCCATCATGCCTTCTTCACTTTTATCTCTCTAAAGCTGAAAGCTCATGGCAAATCTGCTGCTGACTGCCTCTGACACCACCGAGACCAACAAGACTTTGCCACAGATATGGGGAAGGACCCTCTTACCCTTAAAGGGAATGGCCCAGACCCAGTTCCCTTATGGGGCCGAGGATTGATTTGCCTGTCTGATACCACAGAAGGCACAGCTAACCGGCTACCAAAAAGATTAATGAAAAAAATAGATACCCCCACA
>NW_021604567.1:9364459-9370727 GCF_004785775.1 Grammomys surdaster | reverse complement strand
TCAACAATTAATTGACAATAGAGAGGTAATCTCACAAAAAGTAGAAGAAGCTATTACTAATCGATATATTATATAGTCTGATTAGTTGCCGGCGGTGCTATAACAGTCCTTTGACAAAAGATTATTAATATAGATTATATATCCTTAAATAGGGTCTTCATGACTCTCTGAGTGTGGAAGGAGCAACTGTTGGTGCTTCTGCCCTGATTTTAGAAGAAGTCTGAAAAATAGGCTTTAAAAACAAAAGAGGGGGAACGGTACCCCCTCAGAAGGAGTCCCCCTGAAATACTCTCCATCATGCCTTCTTCACTTTTATCTCTCTAAAGCTGAAAGCTCATGGCAAATCTGCTGCTGACTGCCTCTGACACCACCGAGACCAACAAGACTTTGCCACAGATATGGGGAAGGACCCTCTTACCCTTAAAGGGAATGGCCCAGACCCAGTTCCCTTATGGGGCCGAGGATTGATTTGCCTGTCTGATACCACAGAAGGCACAGCTAACCGGCTACCAAAAAGATTAATGAAAAAAATAGATACCCCCACAAAGCCAGGCCCAACCATAAATACGATGAATAACAATTTACATCCAGGGAAGAGAAATCTCCCTGAGAATTACCTTCTTTTTCCTTTCCAGGTAAAAATGAATCACCCGTGAAGTCTGCTGTTAGAAGTTCTAATCCAGATGCTGGCCACCGAACTTATACTACTCAGACCTTTGAAGGGCCACTGACAAGAACATCAAACAGCTAGAGATTGACATCACTAATCTGAAGAAATCCCTCGTTTCGCTGTCTGAAGAGACCTCCTAAAATCGCAAAGATCTTTATTGGACTTGATTTACTCTATTACAATAGAAAAGGCTGTGTACAGCTCTTCACTGTGCACAGCCCTAAAAGAAGAAGGTTGCCTTTACATAGACAAGACAGGGAGGGTTAAAGAGAGCATGAAGTAAGTAGTGAAGGCCCTAAGAAAAATCAGACAGAGAAAGAGACAGATGAATACTGATACAAGAATTGATTTTCAGCCTCTCCAAGGTTGTCAACCCTACTTCCTCCCATCTTGGGACCATTATTTGGATTCTTTTTGCTTTTTTTTCTGCTGGTCCCAGGCCCTCAAATAGGCAGACTAACTCTGTGATACAACAGATAAATAATTTGGTAGTAAAACCTATTCAGATACATTATCATAAGTTAGCTATGGAGGACCATGAGACTCAAGATGAGGTTGTTACTTTATACAGGGTGTTTCCAAACCCCATCTCCACCCTACCTAAAAGGGGGACTTCTGCCCCTAGACCAAGCAGAGAGGGGCCACCAGAATCCCCTCTGACAGGCGATCTGAATTCTTGCTTAGGCTGTGAGGCTAAGCACTGCAAGGGAATATAAATAAAAGATAAAAATATCTATCTGGGTTCCCTCAGGGACAAGCCTGACTGAATAGGGGTTGATGTCAAAAGTATCCCCTCTCCAGGAAAAAGACATCGGGATGGGTATGGCTCTCATGCCTCACTGGACAACGACAGGGGGACTGGAGCCATTACAAGGTCCCCTTCAAATAGTTTAGGTCAGGCCTCTATCCCCGCCTTCACAAGTTTAGAATTCCCACAGCCCTTCTATACTTAGAGAAGGGAGGAGATGTCAGGGGCAGCCCTGCTTACACACTGAAGGCCTAAAATCAGCCATAGGCCTAAAATCAGCAATAAGCCTGTCATACATGTATACTAACACCAAGTCTTGGGTCTCAGTGGAGAAACATTGAAACAGATGGCTATAAGCTAATGTAAACAGGCAGCTTTTGTGGAAACCTGAGTAGTCATAGACCTTGTAAATAGGTAGCCATGGCAGACAATACCAACTTAGGTAAGGACAAGTGAGTCATAGGCAGAGTCATAGTGATTTGTCCCCAGAACCTTCACCCAACTGATACCCGGTTCCGATGTGTCAGACACTGCTCGCGCCTGGAGGTCGCAGGCGGCCGTGCTTTCGCGAGCAGAAGCGGGCAGAGACACAGGTTGATGGGCGGCAGAGATGCAGGACACACAGGACATGGTTCAGCGTGGGTGGCCGCGCAAGCAAGAACGGGCGGAGATCTCCTGGTTGACAGCTCTTAGGCCGTCTCGATAGAGTACAGAGAGTGTCCGGTCGGACGAACGACTTCTCTCCCTCCCCCTGCCCCGCATGGACAGGGGCGACCGGGAGCCTTGACTTACATGCAAGAACAGTCCAGAATTCAAGAGACATGTGGAGATTTAAGACGTGCTGATTCATTAACAGACGGCGGGGGTGGGGGGTTGGGTGGTCAATGATAAAGAGCTCTCTCGAAACATGTAGGAAGGTGTTTGTTTTTATATTGCAAGCGGGCGGGGCTTCAGGTAATACGTAATTTTTAAAGCAGAGCCCTGTTAGCCTCGTGACCTAGCGAGGGCTGTAGGTTAGGTCTCTGGGTTTTTGGGCGTGGCTGAACACCCAGGATTTTATAGCCCCACATCCCACCCTTTATTCTTTCATAAAAAAAGGGGGGCATCTCTGAAGGCGGAGTCATGTGACAAGTGACTCTCATGTGAGTCTCTCTGTGGGAGGGATTGTGGAAGCTGAAGCTGAGAGAGTTAGAAGGCTTAGAAAGGTCCGAAGCACCTACCGCATCAGAGGCTAGTCTCAGAGACTAGGCGGGGCTTCTAGGGCCTTACTACTTCTAGGCTTTCTGGCCTCTAGAGCTCATTGACTCACAATTTTCTCTCTTAGGAGAAGTGTCACCTGTGTTGAAATTTTTGGATGAGGAGGTCAAAAGAAAACATCACACAGGTCAGGGGTGTAGCATAATCAAGTCAAGGGAAATGGGAATTGAGGGTTGGTGTTGGGAAAGCAAGGAGTCATTGAATCAATTAAATACATATTGTACAATTTGAGAGTAATGACATCTGATTAATCTAAATAGACATTATGATTTCTTCACTAACACGTCACTTCAGCTATGTGGCTTTGGCAAGAGTTCATCTGCAGCTGGTAGCAAGTATCTCTGGGTCTTCAGTCAGACGAGATGACTGGAAGAAGGCAGCTTGTCAGGTTTCAGGAGATGGCACTGTCTCGGCATCAGTTCATCTCTGGAGTCTGTGGTCTGACGAGATGTAGGCAGCTTGTCTCTGTTGGATCTGTGGATATAATCACAGGGAAGCAGCATCTCCGGCAGGGAGATGTCTGAAAGGTGAGCATTGAATCACTTTTGGAAAGCCAAAGGTGTTTAAGGAAATTGGATGGCTGAAGGAGAAAACATTGTGTTAATAATATCTGGGGTAATCATCCACAGTTTGTCTGTGAAGGAAAATTAGTTGTTAATTAAAAGCTGAAAGGTGGTGATCAGCATGTTGATTTAACCTGTGTAAGTAAATTTAGATGACTTTCAAACCTTGAAGAAGAAAAATAATTTTTTTAAAGAGTTGAAGAAAGTGTTGGACATATATCATGAGTATTAGAGAGAAAAGGAAATATTAAAACAAAAGGCAAAAAATTTTTTGGTCGAAAAGCACAAATGTTACTGTAGGTATTCCTGTTTGGGAGAAAATTATTAATGAAGGGCCTAAAAGCAGTGGGGGAGGGGGCCTGTTAGAAGCCAGGGCATTCTTCCCTTTGTTTTTCTTAGAGAAAAGAAAGGCTAACTTTGAAGAAAAGGTTGAGAAGTTTGATGACAGAGTCAGAAGGTGAAGCTGAGCCATGGTGGGGAAGACACCTAGAGGCTAGCACCTAGAGTCAGCAGCTCTTGGGAGAAGGCGGTTGCTGTTTTTAGTCAGAGGCGGAGGGGAGAATAGGCAGCGGCAGTTTCTCTAGGCTCAGCCTGGAGTTTTTAGTTGTGAGAAAGAAACTGTAAGGTAAACAGAGGCAAAGGGGTGCAGACTCAGACCCTCTTTTATCAGGCAAGCCAGCTGGGCTATAGCTGGCCGCAAATGACCTAGAAGGTGAAGTGGGAAAGGGGGTAAACAGGGAGCCAGCCTTGTTGTTACAGGAGATTCAGCTGGGCTGTAACCAGCCAGCTGCAAATGACAGAGGAGTGGGGGAATTTTATACTAGGCTAGTAGGCAGAGCGTGAAAATTAACCCCTGGGGGAGAGGCAATCCTCTTGGCAGGCAGAGCAAGGGAAATTTTTTGGGGGGAGGGGTAAAGAATGGAGATTAAGGAGTCTCCACCATTTTGTGGGGAACACGTGGAGAGAGAAACTTAGTTTTTTGAATTAGGCAGAAGTTAGATTGTAGTTAACAATTACAGGAAAGACGTCAGTCGGAAACATAAGAAGGAGGGAGGAGGTGGAGGGTAGGTGGACAGAGATGTACCTCATGGATTTTGTAGGCGCCAGCGGGGAGAGTTTCTGAGCTGGCTTTGTGTATCCACCACTAACCAGAGGGAGATGGTGTCCCATGTGCCTTGGGAGCGTACATTTGTGGAGTTGTCTATGTCTCTTGTCTGGAGCAGATGTCTCAGGGGGGCAGAGATCGTTGTAGAAGCAGGCACAGAAAGCTTGGTGTTTGGGTAGGAATGAACTAGTCAGATCTCAGTGGGCGTAGGCTTAAGACTCTTGGATCTGCTCTGGGCCTCAGACATCTTGGGGAGTTGAGTGCGCAGCAGCGCAGGTTATGGGGGCGGGTGGTTGTGCTTGGACAGCCAGCGCACCAAAATTGACTTCTATTTTGAGTGTCTGTGGACACTTAGCAAAATAGAGGTAAGGGAGCGTATGCAGGCGTGCGCTGGGAAAACAGGAGTCTAGATGTTGTCCAGTTGGAAGTGATTTTTTCATTCTTGGAGTTCGCGCCACATTGGTCGCCAGAATGTGGGGAAAATTTAGAGGCTGCCACAGTGGTGGGGCCCCTGAGGGGCTTCCACGCTGTGGCAGGTCCCACATTCGGGAGGAACCCTATAGTTCCAGCGGCCTAGAGGCTTTGGCAGCGGCAGTCCCCATAACACGAGGAAGTCCTTGGTTCCAAAAAGGTTTATTGTCATGGCGGATGATAGATGGATCTAGGCGTACCCCCCAAAACTCAGGGCAGTCCTGAGCTATATAGGGAGGGAAAAAGGGGGAGGATTGGGGGAGGATCTGGGGGAGGCATGCTTAATTTGCTCTGCCCTCTGGCCTTCATTAGTATGTAAATCACTAGGGCCTGAGGTCTATAGCCTGGCCTATGTGACTGAACAATGTAATTCTATGGAGACCTTGACTGCTTTTCAGGATCCTGAATTCTGGGGGACGCCAAACTCCTGCTGGTTCTCACGCAGAATCCCAGGCAGAGTCTGCAGAGTCTTGGGGTTCTAGGTACCTGCTCAACCATGACCCAGGATACCCTTACGCAGTCCCACACCAAAGATGTCTGTATTCCCATGAACACTAATACTCCATTGTCATTCCCTTCCCCACATCCTGCCTTTCTGTGTTTATAACCCCTGTGTGAATGAATTACAATTTGAGAAAAAATAAATTACAAAAAAAAACTTCCAACAACTTCCTCCATATGAGCCAAGTTGTATACTGGCTTAAATTAGCTTCTTGAGTGGGCTGTCTATAAAATTAGGAATATTATTTAACATTATTTTTAAAATAAAATTCTATGCTGAGACAAAAAAAAAGAAATTCTAACAGGACATCTAAACACAAATAAAAACAAGAAAATATACACAAAACCCACATATCAAAATGTGATCTATTTGTAATAAGCTCATTGTCCAATAAATTTATTGATCAATACTGTTAATAAGACTATATATCATTTTGATAGATTATTTAGATAAACTACAGTAAAAATCAAGATGGTATCAAATCCATGTAATATTATAAACTTTCTCTAATCTCATCTCTCATCTGCCAGTATCCTCCATGTGTAGACTGAAACTAGGCCCTCTACACATATGGAACAGATGTGCGGTTTGGTTTCCTCATGGGTTCTCTAACAATTGGAGCAGGGGCTGTTTTGACTTGGACTCTGTTGCCTTCCTTTGATCCTCTTCTCCAGCTGAAAAGGAAAATGGAGTGGTAATGGGTGTGGGAGGGTAGGACTGGGAGTAGAAGAAGGGGAGCTGCAATTGGGATGTAACATGAATTTAAAAATAAAACTGTAATTCCAGTGTTAAAGATGATAGAGGTGGATTTCTCTACAATCATGGCCAGACAGTATAGCCTGAAATTTGAGTCCCATGCTTAATGAGATTTTATCTGAAATAAACTGGAGAAACAACTAAAAAACAAAGAAAAGAAAAGAAAAGAAAAGAAAAGAAAAGAAAAGAAAAGAAA
>NW_021604567.1:9327421-9364449 GCF_004785775.1 Grammomys surdaster | reverse complement strand
AAAGAAAAGAAAAGAAAAGAAAAGAAAAGAAAAGAAAAGAAAAGAAAAATCTTAAAAACTGATAAAGACAACAGTCTGCTTGTAAGTTAATTAACATAATAAAATCTGTATATCTTGTTAAAAAAAAATCAGGACCAGATGGCTTTAGTGCAGTATTCTACCAGATACCAATATTCCTCAAACTATTTTATAAAATAGAAACAGAAGGAACACTACCTAATACATTCTATGAAGCTACAATTACTCTGATACCTAAATTACACAAAGACCCATCAATAAAAGGGATCTTCAGATCAATTTCACTTGTGAATATCGATGCAAAAATACTCAATAAAATTCTTGAAAACTGAATCCAAGAACACATAAAAACCTGGTTGCTTTAGTGTTGTCAGAATACAGTTTTAGTTCTAGGCTGGGTCAAAATTTAGTCATCCTAATAATTATACATAGTTTTTTCCCCTTAATTTTAGACTAATTGGCCCTTCTCATCTAGCTTTAGCTGTCTGGCTGCATCTTTCAGCTTTTGCTTTACCTTTCTCTTCTTCTTTTTGTTGCTGTCTATCATTCGAGGAACCAGACACAGCAGCAGGTAGTAAGCAAAATAGTTCTGGTCTTCCAAGCCCGTTTACATTTCATTAAGACAATAATTCAAGACATAAATTGTTAAGGAGTCACATCAGTTCTGTTTATGTGTTTCCGTTAACTATTACCTGACTAAACATTCATTTTTAGTTAGTAGCTCCATAAGTTCATTAAATGTTTAAAACAATAATTCTTATGTCCTAAGTTAGCATGGTTTTTTCAAGAGGCAAATCATCTACCTTATGCCTTAATACTTCTGAAATTTTGTATAGATAAACCAGTCAATATTTTATTTTTGTTGTCCTAGAACCTGCAATAAATTTGTCTATTCTTGGCTTATGATCATTGGTTATAAAATAATAGTCATACAGCTGACCTAGAAAGAACTTTTTCCCTAATTGTTTGTCTGTGTGAAGCCTGCTTTCTTATACTGGTGTAATTAGCCTATGATAGATGGTTTAAAGAGACCTATTTGCAGCTTTTAAGAAAGCTGGAAATTACTTATATAAATTTGGAAATTCTATAAAATCATTATCAGTAATTATGAAATAATCAATTTGTCTAGTATATTTTCATAGATCTGAAGAAAATCTGCACAATGGGCTAGGCCAATCCACAGGCATCATTAGGCTCTGCAATAGTGACAAGAAAAGGCATAGCAGTAGCAAGAAGCAATCCTGGGATAAACATTTCTGAAGGCTCTACAGGTTTAGGTTTATCTTCTTTCACCGAGGGCAGACAAGGCTGTCCTCTGCTTGTGCCAGGGACCATTGAAGAGCCCATGTATACATTTTTGCTGGTGGCTTAGTTGATACCCAAAGGATGGGGGGTGCCCAGAGAAGTAGGGATAGGGGAATGAGGGGAAGCACTCTCTCAGAGTAAAGGGGGAGAGAAGATCATGTGAAGAACACTTGGAGGGGGCAACACTTGAAATGGAAACAAAATAATTTAAAAAAAATCTCTGAAGGCCTACAATTTTGAGCTTACCCATTGCAGTCACATAAAGTGGTGGGTCATCTCCAGAAACCTTACTTGCATGCCTTAACCCTTTCCTAAATGGTTTCTGCCACTCTATGTCTCTGTCTTTCTGTTTCTAACTCTCAGTATCTTTGTCTCTCTTTTTCTCTCACTAGTGTGTGTTTGTATGTCTGAATCTGTGCTTGTGTGTTTGTGTGTATGTTTTCTGGATATTCACATGCCACCTGGCCTGATTAGAGGCAGAAATTCACCTTAGTTGTTCTATTTCTTCAATTTTCCACCATGTCTGTGGCGCAACATTGTAAATGTAACTTTTATTGACTGATATAATAGTTGTCTTTCAGGCTTAATGCTGAATACATTCACCATTATTAGTTCTTTCTGAACTCTGGCTGGTTCAGCTTAGTTCTTCTAGCTCAAACTCCTCTCCAAGCTGAGTGATTCAGTCTGGCTCCTCTCAGCTTCTCATTGGATTGCTCTGCAATTGGCTTCAAACTAACAGGTAATTTGTTCTGATCTTCTGATTCCATCTTATTCTCTGGTTTCAGTTGTGTTTGCTGATCTGCACTGAACTGCAGGAACTCATGACCAAACTCAACTCCACTGCAGTCCACTAATTGCACTGAGTCCTAACTGACACCTTTCTCACCCTTGACTACTCATAAATAGCTTTCCTTTCCTGTACTGTTGTCGTGTCAGGTGTATCCTATCTCTGACTTTTTCTGTCAGATCTTTCTCTGATATATAATTTTGTCTGCCCCTCAAGTAGATGTCATTTTCAAACATGACTATTGCTTTTAATAAACAAGTTTTTTCTTAAAAGTGTTTATTAAATATAAATGCATATTTTAAAGTGGCAGTTTTTCATTATCCAAGGGTTTCTCTCAAGTGAATGAGACAGAGAATACATGATTTATTTGATAAGCCATGTGGCTCAATAACTGAGCAGTTAATAGTCTATTCTATTCCTCTAAGCAAATTTGACTAACCTCTCAATGAAAATTTCCTGAGATAGTTGCAATTTAATATTGGTCTGGCTCTTTTGGCCATTGGCTGGTCAACTTTTATTGACAAGTCAGAGAATAAATGGAGCAATTAGAAAGGAGATTCTTAGAATAAGCATTACAAGGCTATGTCCTGATTGCAAAAAGGTATGGAGTCAGATTAATCAGCGTTTGAGTAATACAAGGATAACCTGTACATAGTGCCTACAACAAATCATTATGACTACAAGTAAGAGTCTTTTTTTTTACAATCCAGTTGTAAAAATACAGTGTCTGTATTTCAGCCAGATCTCAGACTTTGGATGTGATCACTTACCAGAGCAGCCATGTTGCTGGATTGAAATTATTCTAGATTGTTATTTTTAATTATGTCCATTAATTCTGATATTTTAATTTAGTTATGTCATTTCAGTCTTCCTTTCCTACCTTCAAACACTTAAGTCTTCTCATTTTTCATTTTGTGTATGTTATTACATTCATGTATATATGTGTATAATATACATATGTATATGTATGTTCAAATATATTTATATATGTTTGCATGCATATGACATGTATATTCATATGTATATAAATATATATACATATGATTTCTTTTTAAAAATCATTTATTTAAACTTTTTTTTACAATCCAGATTTTATTTACCTTCCAATATACCCTCTGACTGTTCTGCATGCCATATTTCATAGACCCCACCCTCCATCTCTAGGAGGATGTCCTCACTCCCTCACCCTCTTCTCCACCAGACTTCTAAACTACCTAAGACCTCCAATCTCTTGAAGCTAAGGTTCATATTCTCTTTTTGAGTCTAGACTCAGCAGTCCTCTGCTGTATATGTGTTGGGGACCTTATATCAGCTGGTGTACGCTGCCTTATTTGTGGTCCAGTGTCTGAGAGATACGGGGTGTCCAGGTTAGTTGAGACTGCTGGTCATACAAAGGGTCACCCTCATCCTAAGTTTCTTCTAGCTTTTCCTAATTCAGCCACAGGCAGCAGATATTTCTAAATATAAAATACAAAAATATATTGAATTGGACATCCCTACCATCCATTTTATAGTAAATGTTTTATAATAAATTTCTATTATGTTATTCATGTTTTTGTTTTCAGTGTTGAGCATTTGGTATTGCTTAACTAAGTTGCATACCCTTCTCAGTGTTGTTGTTAGATAGTGTAAAATCACCAGTAAGTTTTTAGAAACTCTGCTTCTACTTCTTTCTTATTGCTGAAACACTGGGATTAGAAACACAGGCTAATTCCTCTTCTCAGGTTTAGGACTCTGTCTAAATTTAATCTAAGCCCTATACATGCAGTTAAAGTCTTCATAAATTCTTATATATGTTCATCTTTTTGTGTCTGGAAGATACTATTTCCTTGGTTGTATTTATCCACAATGTCTTCTGAAATCTTTCCACTTTCTATTCTATGTGTACACTTGAGCCTTTTCAGAGTCAATTTAATGAAGTCTTTCCAATTAGGAGTGAATGCTTTAAAATTTCTCAATCTGCATATTGTTCAGTTGTGAGTCTATTTTAATTCTCATCTACTGAAAAGTACTGCTCTGAAGATGCCAGAGTAAAAGTATGTATAACCCACTTATCTGTGAATACAGTAGAATGTTATTAGCATTAATTTTTCTGCTGTATTCCTTTAGTAGAATAATTGTTTTTGCCTAGGTTCAGGGTGTATACTGTTTGTGGTTCCTGGTCACATTATTAGTATCAAGGATAGGTTACATCCAATAGAATGGGTCTTTATTTCTGTTGGAGCATTATTTGCTGCTTCTAAAACATTATGTGAAAGTTGTATGTGTAGGAGATGAAATTTTTCTTGGGAGAGCTGGAAGTTGGAAAATATATGATCAAAATATATTAGATTTTTTTTTTTTACTTAAAAAAAGAAACAAGAAACAAGCAATAGCAACCAGATTTATACAGTTTCTGGGATTCCAAACTCAGTAAGTACATTTGCAATCTGTGTCATTTCTTGAGCCAGTTTTTAGGATTTTATGCCTAGAACACTTTCTTAATTTTTTCTCAGGGACAAAGCTTATTTTCATCTCTTTAGCTATTATTTTCCTGGTTTTCACCTAAGTCACATATTCCAAGCTCATTTCTTTTGTGACTAGAGGATGATTCAACACCTGGTAGACCTGCATTGTGTGAATTAATCATTAACTCTGAGCATTACATTTCAAGGAATTATTAACCACATCATAGACTGAATCACATAAAAATATTAAAACACACTTTTGCTATGTTTGTTAATGTCTCTGAAATGATTAATATTTATTATAAAACACTTAATGTAAAATAGATAGTAGGAATGTTCAATTCAGTATATACTTAGCAGTTTAATTGATGCAAAATTGAAAATGTTAAAGTGTTTTTTTGTATAATTAGACAATATTTTCTTACCTAAGAACATCTGTTGAGATAATATTTTTATTTACGTTGTAAGAAGGTGTGTCTCTTTATTTTCAGTTGTTAATTATGTATGAACAGAGAAGTAAATGCTGACAAGATTTAGGTATCATCATTTCTATGGTCTATCTCCAGAATTTTCTATTTTTAAGTATTTATCACTCCCCATCTACCTAAAAACAAGCTGGAATATCATCACAGGATATCTCACCACTGATTGGTTGTAATAGATATCTGACTGCCAAAAGCTGAGCAGGAAGTAGGGAGCAGAACTTCTGGATAGACAACAAAAGTATTAGATTTAGATAAGGACATGGAGAGAACAGAGGAACCAGAGCAGAGCATAAGATGTAGAGGAAGCCATGTGCAGGTCATGAGCATGATAGTTGAATTAAGTTAGATGAGCGACCTGGGAGAATGGCCTAGCAAAAGTCCTAAGATTAAACTATAATTGAAGTCTTCATCTCATTATTCATACTGCTGATGGGTCTGCAAAAGTCCAGCTATGAACATCTATTCTGACAATGAAAACATTCATTTTGATGATTTCTTTAAAACATCATAAAATTTCTTACCAGTTATACTAAGAATATAAATTTCTTGACAACTTTGACAATATAAAGCACAAAACTATAAAACAGGTTATGTTAGTTATGTTTTTTATTTGTACTGATAGGACATTTTATAGCATTGAATTCGTAAATACTCAAGAGACTCACATTCTTCAAGTACTCCCCTCTGGACCCTGAATTAGGCACAAACTACACTTAAAGACTAACTTCCAAGCTAACCAAACACAAAGAGATACTTTACTAACACTTGCAAAGACAGAAGATTGCTGAATCCAAGTCAGGCAAAAATAGCAGCAAATAGCTTTGTGAATGCTAATTTTAAGAGAGAAAATGGTGAGGTCTGGGATAGAATTAGCTAGGATGAGTTGGTAAGCTTTTATTGGATATTAGATTTAGGATATTGGTCTATTAGGTCTTAGATTAACCAGGTTAGTTGTACTAATGGATTTTGATTGCTGAACCTTAATGTTTAGATAACTGAACCTTGGTGATCAACGTCAGGAAGAAGTCAATGGCCAAATAAGGGAGTAGACTTGGGTGGCTAGCTTTTAGAATGTAATCTACCTGTTTAAAAGAATGAACAAGGATAAAAGGTAAAACCTGTGGGCTCCATGTTTGTCATTCTCAGGCCTGCTAAAGCCCTTCAAATATAATAAAGTAATATCAAATTCAAGTTTTAGAAATGGTACTTGCATAAAGATAATTAATCTGGTTTTTATTAGTAATAGCTCTCAACACAACCATGTATGAATATATCAGTCATGTTTCCCCCCCCCCCCCCGGAACTAATGGTGGTATAATAATATAATTCTTGTGAACTTTTGCCCTGCAGTGAAGTGAAACATTTCAAGTAATTGTCATTTATTAGGTAAAACATAACTGATTTTTGAAGGAAATATAATACCTAGTGATAGTAAGACATCAAAAAGGCATAATTTCAAAGGGCATGCAGAGATACAAATTATATAGAAACATTTAAGAAACATTTACATATGAAAGTATTCCAAGTATCAATATAAATTCTTTTTTTTTTAGCTCAATAAGAAACAAATAAGACAACTCTTTATAATGGAAAGTTTAAAGAGCTTAATTAGAATCTCAGAGAGTCATCTTGTCAGTTGTTCTGTAAAAATTGGGTAAGGAACTCATTACATTTTCATAATTTACTCAAATTGAAATGCTTAGACATGCTTTTATCACTTAGCAGTATTCTATGAATAAGTCAGTAGGTTAAAATTAGCATATTTTTTCAATGAAGTCTAATTTAGTTATTATTTTACATAATTTACTTAGCATAAGCCACTTTCTGAAATACTTACTTTTGTAAACTTTAATGAAAATCTAATGTTTTAATGATAATAGTGTACCGTACGCACATGACAATTTGGCAAACTTTAACATGTTTTTCTAATTTATGAAGACACATTTGTGAAGGAATTTTCCAAAACTATGAAATAATTTAAAATTTTGTTTGAAATATTCTTTTACTCAGATTATATATATCCCCAACACTAAAATAATCATATAAGTACAAACTATGACCTGTTTTTATTTAAAACATCTTTTTTGTACAATACACATGACCAGGTTTTTCCCTCTCCCAACTCCTCTCTGTAATGCTAACCTCTCAAATTCATCTCCCCCCACTGTCTCTCTCTCTCTCTCTTTCTCTCTCTCTCTCTCTCTCTCTCTCTCTCTCTCTCTCTCTCTCTCGCTCACTCTGTGCATGTGACACCCCACAGAGAAAATTGATCTTACCTTTGGTGACACATACCAATGGGAAGTACCTTCTTGGTATGGAATGGGATCCCATGTCAACATACTCTTCATACTGGAACATTGTCTAGTTTGGTCCTGTTTAAAACTTGACCATGCTGCCACAGTTTCTATGAGTTTATATGTGCCCAAGTCTTGTGGTATCTGCAAGACATTATTATTTTGGAGTCATATATCACTTCTGGCTATTAAAACACTTCCATAGAGACAGGAGGGGAGTCGTATCATGAAGATATACTACTGAGGAACAAGTATTTCCACGTTTCATTCTCTGAACATTGTCCAATTGTGTTAAATTTCTTTACTGTAAGAGGGAAGTTCTCTAATGAACTGTTTTTAAATAGTCTTCCATTTGTTCAGTTCTAACATGCATCTAGATCATTGCCTGGACTAATAAAGTAGGTTGAAATGAGTATTCCCATGAAATGAGTGGAATGTCATCAGAGGGTATATAATTGAATCATTCCTTCACTGTGTTACTATAGCTACAGGAGCAAAGGAGACATTCCCTTAAGGAAAATGGATTTTACCTATTCAAGCAATTGTCAATTAGTAACAGCTTGTTACCTAGTACCTTTTTGTTATATACATTGCAGTAGAATTGCAATCTGAAAAAAAATGAATGTTTAACAATTTTAGATAAATAGACAACTATTTTTCACAGTAGTTACATCATTTTATATTGTCACCACCAGTAAACATCTCTTCCAGAATTTATGCATGTTTCTCATACAGTTGATAGAGGTTAAAAACTCCTCATTATTGATTGATGAATTAGTGAGAGAAAACAATCAGGACACATTTTTCAAGTATCATGGGATTAAATGAAAATTTAAAAAAATAGTATATCCAAACCCTAGGAACATATTCAAAACTATTATATAACAAAAATATGAAGCTATAAATGTCTACATTAAAAATAAAGAGCATAAATAATATCTAATGATGCAACTCAATGTTAGGAAAACAAGAATTACCCAATCCAAAATAGTTGATGGGCAGAAATAATTAAAAAAAATTGTGGCAGAAACAAATGCAATAGATGCAAAGTAAACAATAGCACACAGTTCAACATTGATGTAGGCTCACCTGCATCCCTCCTCCATCCACGACTGACTGTTGACAAACTCATTCTTTTTCAGTTCAAATATAGGAGTCTTCAGCTACTGTGAATCTGTATTTGTAATGCCTTGTGTAACCCTTGTCCTCTTTTTCTGGATCTGATATTACTTTTACTCCTTGTTTCACAATATTCCTTGAGCTTTGAGAAAGAGTATAAATATTTTCTTATTCCTGACTTAATGTTTCGTCTGGAAGTAATAATCTCTTTTTAATCTGACATGTCTGAAGACAGAGAAATCCAAGGGCATAGAAGGAGCCAACTAAGTTCAATACATATATTAGATCAACATGACATTTGAATACATTTTTAAAAATTTATCAAATTATGTTTTTACATGTAGATAATGCCACACTAATTAAAAATAGTTTTTATATTAAGAGTAGACTCAAAAGAGTCGTGGGTGAATTAGCAGTATGTAAAATGAACTAACATAAATTAATTAACATTTTTTACATAAATTAATCCAAAAAAATTAAAAATAACTTTTGATGTGAATTAGAGCCAACATAATTAATAATCTGGAAATAAATTTTAGTAATTAAAAACTTGTACTTGAAACATTGTGAGACATTTCTAAAATATATTTATTTGAAGAAATGAATGGCCAACTCATATTCAGATTTAATTGCTTTTAAAATTGCTTATTCCTGAAGAAGTTCAAATACTAGGTACAAGTCATCTGAAAATTCCAACAATATTTTTTTATTGTAAGAAAAATAATTGAAAACCAAACTTCAATTTCATACAGAAGGACACAATTCTAAGCTAAATCAATATAGAATAAAAATAGGGGAGGATGTATACACACATTTAGATCCAGAGCCCACAAAAGCTGATTTGTAAGCAACAAAACTGATTAAAATGAAGAGTCCCAAGGTATAGCATATATTAAAATTTAAAACACTTTTAACTCAATAGAACTACGTGTTGGATTTTATTTTATTTTTTTTATTTTTTTCGAGACAGGGTTTCTCTGTATAGCCCGGGCTGTCCTGGAACTCATTCTGTAGACCAGGCTGGCTTCGAACTCAGAAATCCACCTGCCTCTGCCTCCCAAGTGCTGGGATTAAAGGCGTGCGCCACCACTGCCCGGCTAATGTGTTGGATTTTAAATGTTCCATAAAAGCGTATGTGATAAAACATTGTTCCCAAACCATGACATCTTTGGTAGATGGTGAGATTTTAATTGGTAGGACCTAATGTGAAAATATTTAATTGTTAGGAACCGGATCTTGAATGAGATGTTAAAACCAACAACCTTCATTTATTTTCTGCTTCCCTTGTGAAATTATCATGACTATTTCATCATATGCATCACATGTGGACATGCTTTTATAACAGATCTAAAATCAATTGAGCCTTCTACAGACTGAAGCCCTGAGAAAAAAGAGAAACTTTCTCTTTATATTTGTTATCTTTATATTAATTTTTGAGCAACAATAAAATAAATGCCAAGACTGTTCAACATACAAGCTAGTTTCTTTAGAAAATAAGAGTTATAAAAATGTGAGATATAATTATATACTTAAAAATATTAGAGACATCTTTAATTCTGGAGGAATTCACTATAAAGGTTTAGATTTGACATCAAACTCATGAGTTTGGTAGTACATGCTGCAATACCAGCTCTCGAGAGGCTGAAAGAAAAAGACTGTTGTGAATTTAAGACCAACCTCAGCTACTTAATGGACTCTATCTCAAAACAAACTTCAAAATCAGATATGCAAAATGAATACATGTGAACATCAAAGAACACAACCTAGAACATGCCAAACAAACAACAGACTTGAGGAAAATATATTTCTGTATCACAGACATGACAAAAGAGTAGAACCTGTAATTTTTGGAGATCTACCACTGAATAAAAGATAAATCTATTTTAAAAAATGTAAATTTACAGAAGTTACATAAATAGAACAGACACATTCAAAAATTCTTAAGCAAGAAAATAAAAACCTTAATGAGATTCCATTTCTCATACATTTAAATTACAATATTAGCAATTGGTTCATGGTTTCCCTTCCTTATCCTCCTTCCTATTTCACCCCACATCCACGCTACCCTAATCCACCACATTTTGGTCTCTTTAAAGCAACAACAACCAAACAGGCTTTACAGGGTTATAAAAAAATAAAATATACCAAAAATAAGAAAACCCAAACACATTACGAAGGAACAAAACAAAAAAACAGAAACAAAAATGTCAAAAAAAAATGTAGAAGCATAAATACCAAATCCATTTCACTTTCACTCTCATGAAGTCCATAAACTCATCAAATCAGAAGCCATAATATGTATACAATATTGGACATTTAGGGTAAAACCATGAGTGTGTGTGTTTGAAAGAAGGAGAGAGAGAAAGAAAGAGAGAGGGAGGGAGGGGAGAGAGAGAAAGAGAGAGAGGAAGGGAGGGATGGATGGAGGAAGGGATGGAGGAAGGGAGGGAGGGAGGGAGGGAGGGAAGGCGGGAGGGAGGAAGAATAATTTTAAACATGACAAAAATAAAAGAAAGAATATAATATAAAACATAAAATTTAAAAACAAGGAAAGAATAGTAAAAGGCCTGACAGGAGAAGTTCCTGATAAGGAACCTCAGAAGTTGTCCTTGAGTTGTTTCTTTTGGCCATCTACTACTGGGCAAGTGGTTAACCCTTAACAGTAATTTGTTTACCCTGTGTGTATTCCTTGAAGAAAACTAAACTTTCATTTGCAACTTGCTATCAACAGAAAATAGGTTCTAGATGGGGCTTGTGTCCTTTTCACCTATCAGATTTAAGACATCATCTAATGCAGACCCAAGAAAGCTCTATGAATGCTGCCTCAGATTCTGTGAGCTTATATGTGCATATGTTCTGTTGTATTTAGAAGGCCTTCTGTGACATTTTCCATCCACTCTGGCCTTTGCACTCTTTCTGCTTCCTTTTCTGCAGGATTCTCTGAGCCCGGGGCAGGTGGTGGTGGTGGTGGTGGTGGTGGTGGTGGTGGTGGTGGTGGTGATAGAGACATCTGCTTATTGCTGAGAGTCCTATCTCTCACTCTATATATTGTTAGGCTGTTGGTCTCTGCATTTGTTCCCACCTGGTGCAAGGGCAAGGTTCTCTGATGATGAGTGAGGAGAAAATCGATCTATGAATGTCAATAAGAATCATTTTATTGCTCTGTTCATTTAGGATAAGAATAGTAGTTGGTTTTATTCTAGGTTCCTAAATTATCTAGTCTCAAATTCTAGCTTAGGCAAGCAGTGTCAGGTATGAGTTCTGCAGTGGACCTTAAGTAATATTAGAGATTGATTGGTTAATCTCATTGCTTTGTGACACCATTGCTCTAACATACTGTGTAGGTAGGATACCATTGTAGATTGAAGAGTGTTGTAACTGGGTTGGTGTTATGTTTCATTTTTTGTGCGTGCAAAGTAACTTTGGGTACTAAAAATACTAGTCAGTATTAGGGCTAGGTAGAAACAACTTGTTTTCTCCATGTTCAATGAGCTTTGTAAGTTTTGTCTTTAGCAACGGGACCTTTTCCACTAGTATATGGAGATCAACTTATATAGCCTTGGCAACAATGTGGGTTATTTGAGTATTTAATGTAAACTTTTGACCAAAAACTTCAATTAGATGCAACATATTCCTGATAATTCTGTTAATACAAGGGATGTCCAGGCTGAGCCCCATCACCCTTTTATTTAGTAATTTCATTTTAGAAAACTTGTAATAGATTTTTATACTATTCCTCAAATGGCCCTTAGTGTTACCTGGGTCGCCCTGTATCACCTCGCTGTCTCCTCTGTATTTTAACCTGATTCTCCCATTCCAGTGCTCCCCTCCTCCATCCATAACTCTATTCCATTTCCCTTTCCCAATCTATTTTAAATAATAAACTTAAAAAGCTAATGTTACAAATTCAAAATCTAAATTTGTGAAGAATTTGTATCTCAAGAAAACAAAGTAGAGACAAGTAGAAGATGTTCGCTATCAACTTTTGGCTTCTATATTCATATGTCATAAGTCACATGTTTGTATGCATCTATGTGCACATGCGCATACAAGAACAAACATGTACAAATACATTCACTGGCAAATGGATTTGAAAAGTGGATTAATAGGAGATTAATCAGCAATTAGTAGTGAAAGTCTCACTGATGAATAGACTCATAAGTCAAGGCTACCAGAAAATAATACCTCTTCTTGTGCCATAGCCTCTCCAACAATAAAATGTATTTAATCAAGTAAAAAAAAATGTAGACATATTCATAACTGTCCCTTAGTAGCCGAATAAAGAGCTATCATAACAATAAATGATTTTTTTCAATTAATGATATTTTTTATCCTTTAATCAATAGTGATATGGATAATGGACTTTTCCTAAATTAAATGGAATAATGACAGGAACAAAGGAGTGATTTTTCTTATACTTAAGCAGGCAAATGTCTCTTATCCCATCTACTACAGTACTCACATTCAGGAAAACATTACATGATGGTCAAGACACCCCCATTCAAAAAAAGTTCTAACAACAACTGTAGTTAAATATAAGCGTTCACAATGTGGGAACACTCTGATATCTTCATTTATTGTCAATAGCACTCTAAAATGGTGTAATGCCTGTTCAAAATAACTGTGCATTTTATTCAAATAGTCAAACATATTATACTGTGTGACTCTGCAATTCTACTTCCATGTATACAACGACATTTTAAAAGTACATACTATCTTATGAACTATTTGTAATTGAGAGCTGTTTGAATGGGTGTCTTCTTTTGTAAAGGTGTGACTTCTGGTAGGTTTGACAGTCTTAGTAAATGACCACAAACCTAAGGACATATATACAACAAAATATTGACTCAATGTGATAAAATAAAATGAAGAGGACATAAAGTTAAGTATGTTGTGAAATGGCAGAAGATAGATGTGTGAAGGCATGGGAGAGTGGGATAATTAAAATAAAAATACAATGTATGGAATTCTTACAGACAAAATAATTTTTAAAAAATTAAAAGAAAACTAAAGCATCTACTAAACTAAGTTCATGTATCTGTGAGTTAATCTCAAAGCTATTCACAATGACCAAAGTTAGGAACAGTCTAAATTTGCATATATTATTAAATCAATGAATGTTAAATGCAAATGATGGAATATTTCCTAACCATTAATAGTGCTCCTGTATTGATATGCACTACACGATAAATTGATCTCCAAAGCACAGTCTGTGAGAACAATTGAAAGCAAAAATGGTTTTCATCTTTATAATTCAGTTTATTTTGCGTATCAAGTCTACATTAGTTAGATAAGATATAAGTGTACTTGTAATTGCTGAAGAGTTTGTCACTAGCGGCTTAATGGTTATGAGAACTCTTTTTGGGTGATAGGAACATTTCATGCTTGAATAAGCTGCTAGGTAAAAATATATTGTTAATAAACTAGATGCAAGTGAATTGTGTATTTTTAAATAGTGAATTTCTTGAGCATTTTATGTGACCTTAATAGGTAAATTTTTAGTTAAAAATTCCCATTTATTGGAAGTTTACATGTGAATGAGTATCTAGGAAACTTTGAATATTTGTCATATCAATTAAAACCTTAAATTAGGAAAAGCTACAAATGGAATCACTTAAGTATATTTATATTAAGCTAGAAATAGCCAATAAAATAATACTACTTACAATTCATTGTACTTTTTTCTTTCATAATAATGCATCATTTTATATACCTGCTTTAATCTTTCTTCTCTGTTAAACAAAAACAAAAAACATAAGCACAAATGTGTAAAGAGAAAAAGCATCATTTGATAGAAAAATTGTTGTGTGTCTGTAATATATATAAACTAATTTAATTTTGAAATAATTTGTGTGTGTGGTTTAGTTTAATTTTATAATTAGTGTATATAAATTAGGAAATTTAGTTTTTAAGTCAAATGATATTGCAAATTTCTTGCATATAATATAAAAAACAGAAATTCCAATTTTTAAATGATTAGGAAAATATAACTTTCATTAAATAGGAAATTATGTTGTCGAAACATAAAATTTATCAACTACGTTTTAGTGAAGTAGCACTCAACTATGTTTATGCATTCATAGAAAATACAGAAAGTAGTAGGAGTCTTGTAAATCCATGCTCAAAGTGTTTTGCATGGCAGAGTAAAATGTGATTTTCAAATTTGTGAGTTGCTTTGTGTGGAACAATACAGAGATGAAGAAGTGGTATGTTAGTATACTGTTTATCAAATGGTGTTTGGTATTTTATCTTCTTCATGATATACCAGACAGACTAGTGATCACATAAGGAGTCCCTGAACTGTCAAGTGAAATTCAGCGTATGAAGTACTTTCTTCTATTTTTCAAACTTTCAAAAGCAGGCACAAATCTTTCAGTAAGTAGCACTTACTTATCAGATTCAGAGAGAGCCTTCAAGAAAACCAATTCACACACCATTTATAAAAGTTATCTAAAGTGCGCCGAACTTTAAATTCTGACAATTAATTACAGTTACATATTGTTGAGCCATAAATAAAGTGATATCAGGTAGAAATCATACAACCCATAATCATTTACTTGCCTAGCCGCATTTGATGTTTAATGTCACGGAGACAAGCCAAGGTTATTAACTTCCATCAAGGATAATCACTAATCAATCAAAGAAGAAATGAATGTTAATCTATCGTTGGTGTTCACCACATACATCAGCTGTAGGGTCGCATGTTTCATATCTAATGTCATTTACTCAATAAAGGAAGATTAGTAGTGCCCAGTCAAACGTTTAGTTCGTGAACACAAAAATTATATGTATACTAGTGGAAAAATTCAAGGACTGGTAAAAAATTCATATTTATACCTGAATATATTTATTTTGTGGAAGAATAAATGATTCTTAATAAGAAGAAGTAGGGGCAAGGAGAATAAGGAAAGGTATAAAGGAAGGAGAGAAGACATTAAGAGCTATTTGAGAAGTGGAGGATGGGTGGCTGAGAGGAATGTGTGGGGGTTGGGAGGAACACCTTCTCAGAGACAGAGGGGAGGGGGATGGGGGTGAAGAACTATAGGAGTGGGGACAGGAGAAGGGCAACATTTGGGATGTAGATAAATAAAATATTTAATTGAAAGAAAAAAATGTTGAGAACAGGGCACAAGATGGAGACAGGACTTGTGAAGATGTCCTTCAACAAAGGAATGGATACAGAAAACGTGGTACATTTACACAAGGGAGTACTAGTTAGCTATTAAAAGCAATGAATTCATGAAATTCTTAGGCAAATGGATGGAACTAGAAAGTATCATTCTGAGTGAAGAAACCCAATCACACTCATGGTATGAACTCAATGATAAGTGGATATTAGCCCAAAAGCTCACAATACCCAATATACAATTGACAGACCACATGAAGGTCATGAAGAAGGAAAACCAAAGTGTGAGTGTTTAGGTCCTTCTTAGAAGGAGTAACAAAATACTCATGGGAGCAACTATGGAGTGTGGGATAGAAACTGAAGGAAGGATTGTCCAGAGACTGGTCCACCTGGATATCCATCCCATGTGTAGTCACCAAAGGCAGACTTTCATGTGAATGCCAGGAAGTGCAGGCTGACAGGAGCTTGATATAGCTGTCACTTTAGAGGTCTGCCAGAATCTGATATATACAGAGGCAGATGCCCCCAGCTAATCATTAAACTGATCAAGAAGTTCCCAATGGAGAAGTTAGAGAGAAGACTGAAGGAGCTAAAGGGATTTGCAGCCCCATGGGGAAAGCAACAATACCAACCAACCAGGGCTTTCAGGGTCTAAACCACCAGCCTGGAAGCACATAGGGAGGGACCCTTGGCTCGAGCTGTATATGTAGGAAAGGATGACCTTGTCGGGCATAGGTGGGAGAGGAGATCCTTGGTCCTGTGAAGGCTGGATGCCCCAGTATGGGGGAATTTGAGGGTGGGGAGGTAGGAGTGGATGGATGGGTGGGTGGGGGCACATCCTCATAGAAGCAAGAGGAGGGGGATGGGATTGGGTGTTGCTGGGTGGGGGGTAAATGGGAAAAGGGAATAATATCGGAAATATAAGTAAAATAAAATAATAATTAAAAATAAAAATAATAATTAAAAAGAAGGAAATGCAAAGATGTTATCAAGGTCATTTGCTCTTTTGGATTAATATTCTGTCATTCTTGTCAGAGTTGGGGGCTGAGGAGTCACCCAAAGCTAACAGGAACTGAAACAGCACCACTGATGTGAAGCCTTTATATTATTGGGACAATAAATTAATACTGGTAAGCTGGAGCTAAGAAATTAGTGGTGATTAAGAAGAGACCAGTTTCCCTGAAGTAAAATCTTCTGGAAAGTACTTCCTGGGAGTACAATGAAGCTGTGTCCCAGTGGCAGCCAGCATGTACTTTGTATTGACAACCAGACTTAGTAACATGTAAGAGTTACCTAGGAGGTATTTGTTTTGAAGGCTGAAGGGGTCATGGAGAGCAGCTGAGGCTTGGCCCTGTGAGAGACCAGGAATGGCCGTTGTTGAAGGTGCAGCTTCAGTTCCAGATGAAGTCGAAGGACTAAAGGGGTCATGCAGAGAAGTTGAGGAACGGCATGAGGAAAGTCTATGAGGGGCTATTAGTGAAGGTGCAGCCCAGTTGCAGCAAGGGACCCCAACTGTTTCGGCCATGCTAGAACCATGGTTCACCACCAAAGACAACAGCAGCAGTGGAGTGGAGCTAGTCAGAGTCAAGAAAACAAGCTTTGTGTGCTACAAATGGTAGAGTCAGAGAGATGATCCAATCCCTTTGGAGAAGTCTTGAAAATCATGAGTGGATCCCAGACATTAAACATTGGGAATTTGGTTTTTTTTTATTTAATTATAACTGTTCTTTCTTTTCCCCTGTTGAAGTAAGAAAGTATTTGGCTTATTTTTAATTTTACTGCAGCTCACAACTGAGACACTTTGAATTGTAAAGGACTTCAGGTTTGAAACAAAATGGGCTACTCTAGAGGGACTGAAATTATAATGTGTTTGAATTTATAAAATCTGTGAGACTCTTAGAGTTATTTAGGTTTTAAATCTGACATCATGGGGATGAATACAAAAGGAGGGCTTGTGGCTTAATAGTAATGTGTCAAGTTCACAAGTGCTCAGTTGTTCTGGCTGTTTTTGTGTCACCATTACACAAGCTAGAGTCATCAAAGACAAAGGAGTTGAGGAAATGTCTCCATGAGATCAAGCTATAAGGAACGTCTCAATTAGTGATCAAGGGTGGGAGAACCCCAGCTTATTGTGGGTGAAGCCATCCCTGGACTGGTACTCCTGGGTTCTATAAAACAGCAGCCTTAGCAGGACATGAAGGGCAAGCCAGTAAGCAGCCCCCCTCAATGTCATCTGTGTCAGCTCTTGCTTTCAGGTCCCTGCCCTGTTTGTGGTCCTGTCCTGACTTTCATTGGTGATGAATAACAGTGTAGAAGTGTAAGCTGAATAAACTCTTTCCTCTTCAACTTGCTTTTTGGTCAAGATGTTTCATTGCAGCAACAGAAATCCTAACTAAGACAGAAAGCTAAAGAAATGTAAAAAATAAAATGATTCCTAATAAGGTTTTGTTTTACTCATACATCAGTGACTTTCCCAGAGATCATCAGGGAAGCTTCTTCCTTTACTAGATGAGAACAAAAATAGAGATCTGACAACTGACAGTGCAGAGAATGAGAGAACTGGGAACACGTAAGTCAGAAATGGGATGTCTCCGTCAACTTCCACTCATAGCTCATGGTTCACTTCACTCTGCAGAAGTGGAGTCAGAAATTGTAGGAGTGGGGATGGAAGGCAACAAGGAAACAAAGCCTTCTAGACACAGCAGGATTCTACACATTTGCATCACAGAGACTGTCCCAGCATGCAAGTGACTTGCACAGATCCAGGTCAGATGGGAGAGGAGTTAGATATAGCACTCACTCCTGACTCAGAAGCTATTTCCCACTGATAACTGCTCACAACACAAAACTTAGTTCTCCAATATATTATTTCACTAGGTTTTTTTTTTTGAGAGAAAGTAGCCCTCATAGGTTCATAAGGAGTAGATTTATTTGAAAGGTTTAGGACATGTGTCCTTGTGGGAATAGTAAGTGTCCTACTGAAGATCAGCTATGACTTTTCAGTTTTCGGAAGCCCAAGACAGGCCCAGTATATAACCCTGTCTTCTTGCTGCCTGCAAATCTGAAGACTCAGCTCCTTCAGGCACCATGTGTTCATGAGAACCACCCATGGAACAGCCATCATAATAGGGAACTCAACCTCTAAACATGTAAGACAGCCCAAATTAAATGTTTTTCTCTAGAATAATTGCGATAGCCATGATGCCTCTTCACGCCAATAGAACACTAAGATAGTTGATATACAAACCTCGCTTAAGGGCAAACCTCAAGTCTAGAACAAGATCACCAACAAACCACAAACTCAACTGCATTTAAGGAGTATTTTTGTCTTATAATACTTTATTGAGTGATTGTACAATAACACAGATCTTTTGCTCATATATTATGCTTTCCAAACTTGTTTTTGTTGTTTGTTTGTTTGCTTGCAAGGATGTGTGTGCCTCAGAGTTTATATATCTTTCTTTTGTCCTTACGTTGGATATTTTCTTTTTCACTGTTTGTTTTATTTTATTCTGATTTGTTTTTTATTATTATTCTTAATTCATTTTGCTGGTATTAAGTTTTATAACATGACTGTCTATAATCTAATGAGAGAAAGAAGGAAAGGGTTTGGTGTCAGTTGTTTTGGAAATTGGGAGAAGTTGGGACACAGTAATTTACAATAAGAATGTACTGCATGAACAAATTATTTTTGTGATAAAAAGAAAAAACTTACTAAATATACAAAATGTCAATCTTTATGTACTAGATCTTGTTAATACTTTCAAATCTATAAATATCAAATACATTATTTAAAAGGTATAGGACATCTGAGATGATTTGCTCTAAATATTTTCTATAGTACTATTGATGAGGATGAGAGTTGTTTCATTGATATAACCATTGGATAGGGGCTCAATCATTATAGAGTGTACTGCTTCTTATGTGAAGTGTCAGCTACGGAAGTAACAGACTGAACATAGATTCACATAACTCACATTTCACTCTCTTCCTCTCCTCTGATTCTCATTTTTGCTTCTTTCTGTTCCCTAGTAAGGGATACTTTAAGGAAAAGTAAAAGTATACGTTTGGCTAAGGATCTCTGTGCCAAAGGACAACAACAGTTAAGTATCCTATATCTTCTTAATATAGATTTTTAAGTATCCAGTGTCTGTTCCCACACTTTTTAGAAATATTTATATAATTTTATCCTCTTTTTATGCCTGCAATATTCTAATAATAGATTTGACTTAATACATTTGAAATTGCTATCATCTATAGATTTAACATGCCTTCCACAGAAGTAATTAATAATGAAAATCTTGCTTTGATAATTTCTCTGATTATTTTTTTTTGAGAAATTTTACACTTAATAACACAAGGATAAACCAACACTCAGTAAGGGCTGTGCTTAGTATTGTGGCTGACCTCCAATCTTGGCTAACAAGTCAATATTTAGACTTATAACCTTTTGGTTGCTCTGAGATTTTGGCATATTTGCTGGGTTCTGGGCCACATGCTGCTAGAACTTCTGAATCAATGAGGGTTTCACTGGCGAGGCATCCCTGTCACTCTCAACACTTGTCCTGCTGTTCTGAGCATTTCCAGAAAAATCAACTGAAAAAGAGCCAGACTGATCTCCGGGCTGTCTTTTGTCTTCCTTTTCTTCTGGATGGTCTCATGGTTTTCTCCAGCTTTCTTCACCCTTTTTATTCTGTCTATTTTCTCTTATTCTTCACTCTTTCCACCTATACTTTTTCCAGTGTTCAGGATTTTTTTAAACTACTTTCAGCATTGCATCATTATCATAATACAGTTTATAGGCAAGGGCAAAATTGTGAGCTGCTTCTTCACAGTGACCCTGAACTCTGCTTTCCCTCCACACTTGCATACCAGAGCTGAATCATGGTTTCTTTCAATGGCTCTGTTACAGTTTCCAATGGAAGTGCTTAGCTCTTATAATTACATAAAGACAATGGCTCTCTTAGCATAATAGGCACACTAGGATTTAGTTGGATTGTGTTGATGAACAAGTGAATGGCTCACTGCAGCTACCCATAATTTACAGCTTCAGTGAAAGCTTCTTTTTTTTCATTTCCTTTATCCATTATGTATTCTGTTAGCTCCTCATTTTTACCTCCTATTTCTTGAGGGGCATCAGTGTCTCACTCAATTATACCTTCATTGCCATTTTCTAAATCACTCTCCTCACTTTATGTTTTGTTTGTCTTTTTGTTTTCTCTGCCTTACTATCTTTTTCTCCTTGATATTTTCATCTGAGTTAGCTATATGAGTAGCAAGTGGTACTTTACCCCAAATGATCTCCACCTATGACCTCAGGATGTACATATCCTTGGTATACAGGATCCTCAGATCTTGCTAACACATCTTCACAAAGTCTGAAACTCGCTCATGTTGTCTAAGTCCATGGTTGGAAGGTGGAACCATCACCTCTAGGTGATGGGTGGTAGTGCAGGGTGGATGCCATACCCAAGAGTGGCTCAATGTGACTGAGTAGAAGCTGAATTTTAAGAAGTCCAAAAACTATAATATATACTGACTTACTGGTAAAATATTCAACAAAATATGCAACACTGAGTTAAACAAAGATTTACTGGTACAGAATTTTATATTGTAAAATCATTTGGCTACTTTGTGAGTCATTACTGTTAATACTTTAATAACTTTAGATGATCTAATCAGGTGAATAAGAAGATAAAAAGTGATATGTAATTATATAAGTAAAATATATCCTGTTAATGTCCAATGATTGTGTCATTTTCTTATAATTTCTAAATATTGAACCAAAAGATAATAAATAGATATGTATTATGTTTGTAAAATTTTCTTTAAAACAAAATACATATAGTATTTATATGCTGTGTTTATTCAATTCTGTGTCCCTCACCTTTCTTATCGAGATGCTAAGATTCATTAACATCCATCTTAAAGCTTAATCTATGCATGCATTAGGTAATGTCAATATTCTTCAAAGTTCTGTCAAATGATACAGACAATGATAATGACTATAATGTTTCTTTGACAAGTAAATGTCATACCATAATGTGTCACTTAGAATTTAACATTGAATCGGTTCATCATAGATGGAACAGTTTTGAGTCCCTTTTTTAAAAAATGACCTCAAAAATGTCTTCAAGTTTCTATATTCTGATATAAATGACACTTCTTTCTGAAACACGAACTTTTAGTAGGTCACACGTGTAGAGTCTTACACTCTCAGGACTCAGCCACATTCACTCCTACACCTCAGCCAAAGAGGCTACTGACATCCCAGAAGTGAAAAATTGTAATGAGGACAAAAATATCTCTCAAGAAAGGCCTCCAGATTTTCATATATCATAAAATTGACTTTTATCTTAAAACTATTCTTAAAGGCCCACTATGTTCAAAGTAACATTTACCCTGATTTTTTTTGTTTTGTTTTAAAGCCAATTGTAAAAATAACATTATGTGTCAGGAGAAAATGGTATTTAAAGAAAAATGGTATGTTTTATTTCCCCAGAGGTCACCATAGGGGAAATGTGGTAAAGTTGTCAGGGAAACCATCTGCTGAAAAGGGTGAATTTAAATTCTGAATAATGAACATAGCATTGTAGCACTGGAGTTTAGGAGTGCAGTAATATCATGATTAAGAACAATTAAAGACCATGAAAGACAGGGAGGAGAAATTGTGAGAGCCAGAATTGTTCAGGACACCAGGAAAGCAGGAAGTCAATTAAGCAGGGCTCATGGCTGCTCACAGAGCCTGCGCGGGTCTGTACTAGGTCCTCTGCATAAATATTATGGTTGTTCCCTTGCTGTTTTGAGTGGATTCCTGACAGTGGTAATGGGAGTCTTTCTGATTCTTCTGCCTGCTCTTAAAATTGTCCCTCCCCCCCACCCCCACACACACAGGTTGCCTTAAACAGCCTTGATATGAGGGTGTGTGCCATGTTGTATTGTATCTTGTGCACTGTGTGACTGATGCACTTAAGAGGCCTGCTCTTTTCTGGGAAAGTGAGGGGTGTGGCTGGACTTAAGGGAGAGTGGAGGTCGAGGGAAGGTGGGGTGATGGAAGGGAAAGGAAGCTGCCATTGCTTGTATTTTATGAGAAAACAATATGTTTTAAAAAAAATTTAGAAAATGTATAAAACATCTTACAGACGAGAGGTTTTAGAACTCCAAAAGACACTAGATTTTAAAGTCAAAACAAAATGTATTGAACATTTTTAAATTTGAGGATTCTCTATGAACCCCCTTTAAAATAATCGCTTTTGCCAATATTTTGTAAATTTAAAAGGGCAACACCTAAACTTGGTTTGAGTGAGTATAATTTTAAAAAATACTTAGAAGTATTTTTAATACACTTCTTAAGTTCACTCATGGTTTTCTTTTGTTAGTTTTTAGTTTGAGTGATTTGGACAATAATTTGAAGATTGACTTGAAAGTATGAAATGTATTTAAAAAAATCTAAAAGATGGAATTCAACATAGTGTGATTCATCTGTAGGGCATCTAAATAAATTATTTTTTCTATAGTATATTTCATTTTCAATGTAATTATACAAATAAGTTCTTAGGCAAAATCTGTATAAATTTTTGATTAGGAACTTTCCTGAATTCAGTTTTTGAGATGATTGACACACTCAATAATAATAAACCAATTCAAATCAATATAAACATAATTTTGAATTTTGTTTTCTGCACTGTAATCTCTATTAGAAATTATTTGATTACCAAGTAATAGCTTTAGTAATGAGACTACAAAAATCTTAAATCTTGTAGTCTTAAAAGACTGTAACAAAACGTACAGCTCAAATAAATTAAAGTGGTAGCCACCAGAAAATGGAATATTGACTCTGAATCTGCAAACTCTTAAACATGAAATCTGCATGGTAATAGTCAGGCATATATTACTAACTATTATGAAGTGATCTGCAGGATACAAAAATATATTGAATAGTATTTTTTTTACACTAACAAACTTCTGTCCTATCCGTGGCTTCATATGTAAATATGATATAATTAGGAATGGATTAATTTCCATAAGAAAAATAATATAAATACAAAATGTATTTAAAACATCAAGCCCAAAGAATATTTTAGGGCTGGAGAGATGGTTCAGTTCTAAGGGCACTGACTGTTTTTCCAAACATCCGAATTTCAAGTCCCAGTAACCGTATGGTGGCTCACAACCATCTGTCATGGGATCAGATGCTCTCTTCTGGTGTGTCTGAAGGCAGCTACAGTGTACTCATATACATAAAATAAATGTAATTTTTAAAAAAATATATATTCTAATTTACCTGTCCACCTTAAATTGCAATCACTGACGTAAATCCAGATGCCTATGAACAATACTGTAAAAATTTTTGTAAAGAAGTCATAATTCACATTGGATAAAACAGGATCTTCAAAAAATAATGCTGATAAAACTGTACAGCCGCATGTAGAAGAATTCAAATAAATGCATACTCATCACCATGCTCAAAACTCAAGTCCAAAAGAATAAACCAAATATAGTATAATCTCCCTTAAAGATACTTCTATGAAGATAATAAAAATAAAGTTGCCAGTTATGGGGGGGCGGTGACCTCTAACTGGCTGTCTCTTAAAACCAAATTCCAGTCTTGATATTGGGTTACTCAAGCTGTTATAGAGACCACAAGGTGTTCTCTCCAAGCTGATGGCAAGGCCCCATAGCTGAAAAGAACACCTACACAATTCATTGAACCTGAAGAAGTTGAGCTAATGCCAACATACATCTATGTTCTAGCATCTTTGGTACAAGAAAGTAAACTGTACTCTACCAAACAAGAAACATAAACCCAGCCACAAAACCTTTCATCTATGAAAGTGTCCTGTTTGCAAGGTATTCTAGGACAATGGTAGTTGAAAACTTGTGGAAGCAACCCACAAATATCTGATTTAACTTAAGATCCACTCCATGAGATGTAACCCGTACTTGACACTACTTGAGTGACCAAGACCCTGAGCCTTGATAGGTCAATAAAACCAACTATTCTAAAAATAAAGATAAATTAATAAGTAAATGTAGAAATAAAATATCTTCTAAGGAAAGTATGCTATACTCACATGTCAGCATCGAACAAGGAGAAGCTAAAAACTAGCAGATGATCTTCCTGACATGAGTCTGCCTTGGATTATAATCTATGACAGATTTTCTCTGGTTGTCAAGGCCCAGGATAAATTCATTTTAGGAAAGATTCCTGATATTAATATGCTTTCCTTGTCATAATTAAATATATATAACAATCACTATGTATAGCCCACCCTCTTGAGCAGATTCCTACAGAGCTATGAAGAAGTATTATCTTGTAATGAGGGGATGTAGACAGATAGATAATGATTCTGTAATGATTCAGTAGAACTTCTGACTTGATTAAAATAATTTTAGGAAGAAAGATTTTAGAGATAGTTTTAGTTGCTAGAAAGATGTAATAAAGTTAGAATCAAGAATAGAAGGTGCCCACTGCTCAGAATAGTAAGTAAAGGCTGAATAATAAGAAATATAATGAGCTTCCACAATCACACTAAAAAGGGAAATAGACTTGAGACTTTTCTGTGTTCAAAGATCAACATTTAGGCCCAAGGATAAAGCCACAGGTGTGCACTATATGATAAGGCAAGGACAAGCAAAAGCTGTTGCTTTGAACTTTTAATGAGCATGTTATAATGAAACACTGCTTTGAACTTAATATCAATATCCTTCTATAACTCCCATTTTATGTAACATTTTATCTCTGAGGTAATTTTCTAAAGAACTGTCTAAGTAGCTATAAAAAGACAAGAAAAAAAGAAAGTTGTTGGTTGAATGGTTTGGCTCGAGGAGATTTGTCCCATTCACTCATTCGTCCACCCATCCAAATGTATATGTCTAGTTGTTTATATGTTTGTGTGTAGGGTATATGTGTATGTATGCAAGCATGCAGAAATACTTGTGGAGTTGATTGCGACAGACACTTGGGTCAGGCCAGAGTAAGGGTATATGAATATTTGAATATATATATGTCTGTGCATATTTGCTCGTATACAGTATACAGCATCTTAATTCTTTTCCTTTCCTTTCTTTCTGGTTCACAAAGAGTTAATCAGCTTAGCCAGAGAGGCTTCTGGCTGATTCATCAAAGAAAGGAGCACCAGCAGTAAATCATTTCACTTATTCCCCTGCTGTTTTCTGATGAAGTACTGAACAGTTTCTCACCTCAGAGTAACTCAGAGAAGGCAGGTCAACTACTGAAGCAAAGCGGCTTAGACTTAATTAGGTTTGATTATTATACAGCAATCCTAAAATTCTCCTAAGACTAAGTCTTATCAGCCTCCTCCTGTACCCCCCAATGCTCTTACCCCTCCTCTTCTTCAAGAAGAACCAAATAAGAAAGAAGAACTGCTAGGGCTGGCCCCTGGCATTCATACATCAGTGCCATGATCATCCATCATCAGGGAAGCTTCTTCCTGCAGCAGACGGAAACAAATAAAGATACCCACAGCAAGATATTATGTAGGGAGTTTAAGACCTTGGAACATTCTGTCCTAAATGGTATATTTCCATCAAATCCTTCACCTCATGGCTAGAAGAACCCTGTGCTAGACGAGGCAGAAAGTATGAAAGCTAGAGGGGATAGAGGACTCACAAAAACAAAGTCATCTAAATCAACAAGATGAAAACTCACATGAAATGACAGAGGCTGTGATAGTATGAATAGGGGTTCATACTATCACACTATCATACTATTGGATGGGTTCTACCCAGTCCTTTGCTTCCAGGTTATTTTTTTTTTTTAATGTGATTCCTGATTGTGTGCAAGAATATGGAGTGTGTGTCTCTGAGTCTTTACCTGTTTCATGTATTGTTTCTTTGGCTTTTTAATTGTGTTTCCTATTCAGATACATGAGGATTTGTTTCATTTTCTTGTCTTCTATTTTATTTTATGTTATTATTTTATTATTGCCTGTTTCAGGATATTTGATCACATTGTGAACCTCGGGATTGTGAACTAGAAAAATCTTGCTGTGTTGTGGCTCAGGCCTAGCATATACTTTTTAATCCAAAAGCTTTCTGTTTATTGCAAACACGCACTAATAGTGTGGCTAAGGCCTAGCACACACCTTTAATCCAAAAGCTACATAAATTCTACCATAGATCAAGAGGCAGAACAAGCAATCAGCTAATAGGAGGTAAACATAGGCAGAGAGAAAGGATGGTTTTTGAGTTGAATGGTATTTAAGACAGCTTGAAGAAGGAGAAAGAGTTTTTCCCTTATGGGCTGGCGGTAAAGTATGAATGTCAGGAGGGTGCTTTCTCTACCTCTCAGAACTAGCAGGAAAATTAGAGAAACTTACAAACAAGAATAAAAAAATACTCAAATATGGACAGAGGAATTTAGATAAATCTATATTTGGATACATACAGAGGAATTTAAATAAGCCTTTAGAGTGACCTAAGAAAAATATTTAAATACAAGCAGAGGATTTAGACAAGCCCTAAAAAGACATAATAAAAATACTCAGCTACAGAGAGAAGAATTTAGGCAAGGTCCTACCATACCATCATGTAATGAAACTGAAAGTGGACATCTGAAATTTGTTAGGAAGCCAACCTTAGTTCATTCAGTTACTATACGATCCTACTAGGAGATGATAGGTGCCTCAAGGTTATGATAAAATAAAATGCAATCCTATAGACAGTTTAGGTTTGAAGAGAATTGAGGGAGAAGTCACTTCTTATGATATGCATGTATTCATCCTATGTGAGGCAGATATTAAGTTCATGGGCAACTCAAGACAGAATTATCCATTTAGACTGGAAAGATATTACAACAGCAATATTGGAAGCTAGTCCTAATTTACCATGATGAAAAGAAGAATTGAGGGCCATAAAACAATGAACTCATGCTAGAAGCATGGACATTTCCCAGAATCAGTTTCCAGGTGAAAATTACAAAGCCAGCTTGAATTTGGTGATCATATCTTGACACTATGTCACTTAGCAGCTTTAAATGCTGTGTTTTGATTAGAATGAAGAATTAGGAAATAGGCATGAGTTATTTACTTAAATTGTAAAAAATCCAAACAAAGCCCTCACAGATTTTGTTGAAAAGTATGATTTCACCTATAGATAGAATAATATCAGATTCAGCTGTCAGAAAAATACTGATTAAATCTTTGGCTTTTGCAAATGTGAATTAAGAATGCAAGAGTTATCAAACATTTAAAGACAGAATCAGTACCAATAGAGGAATGGACTAGAGATTTGGACAGTATCAGAGCTCATGGTTACGATGTCATTCTGATAGAAGTAAGTAATTTCTAAAAATCGCAAGAAAAGATGAAAATGGCAGATGATTTAATTGTGGTAAGCAAGGTCATTTATAAAGGGATTGTAGGCAAAGAGTTTCTGGATACAATGGTTTTGAGTTCTTTAGGGATTTGTTTGTTTTGTTTTGGGGGGGGTTGTTTTGTTTTGTTTTTCCTAACATAATCTAAAAAGAAGGCCTAAGCCAAATGAATGCCAATATGACTATCAATAATAGACAGTTAAAGTAACTCTGTGCCATTGGGAAATGCTTAGGGGCCTCCTGCAGGCCCTGATATCAAACTTGATTCAATCTTTCCCTGGCAATGTATGAGAATCTCAGCCACAGAGCCATTAAATATTTATTGTCTGTTGTTAATAAAACACTGCTCTGGATGTCATCAAGATCAGAATGGCTTCAGTGAATAAAACAAAAATTCAGGAGAGACCAGAAAACACGTATTTTGCAAACTGCTACAAAGGATCAAAATCCAAAGCATAAAGTAAAAATCAATCACACTGAAATTGAAGGTTTAGTAATAGATCTTTGAGGATCCAAAGTTGGGTTGTATTTTGGTTATTTTACTCTCTAGTCATTCTCTTATATATATTCATATATAGAATGAAGATAATATTTTAAGGTAGATATTTTTACTATACAGACAAACTAAAATATTTGAAAATTTGAATTAAATGGTTTCTATATTGATTCTGAAAAGAAAAATAGGACTTTGAAAATTATCAAAAATAGATCCGGCAGAGATTGTGGTACCCTTTAGTAATTCTGAGATTTCCTCATTATTGGCAGAAAATGAACATTGCCAAAGAGCTTTTAGTAAATTTTGGGAAGAAATTAACCGCAGATTCTCCAGAAGCAAGCAACTTCAGTTTATAAAAAGCACTAATTTGATTTTTCTCTTGTATAATAAAAGGGACATTGATTTCTCAAGTCCCTATATTTTATACTCTTGCAAATAATTCAGGCATGGTAGGGTATAAGTAAAAAAAAATGATGATGATGATGAGTAAATTACTTGAAAGACCTTATGATTGGGTTAAAAGTCAGAGTTGTATGTAATTCTCATGGTTTTATTAGATTTTAGATATTGATATAAGGAATCTTTTTCATGCCTAAGTTGACTGAATATTCTGTTGTGTTCTGAGCATTGGTGTTTTGGGAAAGGAATCACAATAGAGGTCAGTTAGAACTCTTTAGTTAGCTACAGTAAGCCTGGACCTGGGCCGTCCACTTGACAGTACTTTCTGAATCTGTGTATAAGCATTTATGGTTTTCATTTTATAAGTGATTTCTGGTATCGACCCTAAGACAAAAGAGCTTCCTCTACAAATATAAGGAGCCATTTAAAATAAGACTTCCATTTTGAGTACAGGATACATAAAATTTTAAATTCCCAAGACTATCCTGGGAATTAATATCTTACTTGTCAGAAAAAGTCCGATAACTAAGCAACTAGCATCCTGTTTAATAAGTTAAAACATGAATATTAGCTAAGTAAATTGCCTGCCAGAGATGAATACCTCAACTAATGGGAACAGGATAGGTGCACAACAAAGACATGTTCCTATGAAAGTCCCCTATCCCTAAACCCTGATTGGTGGACTATCTTTGAACAGATGTTTCTGCATTACAAGCTTAAAAGGTATAAAGAAATCTGGCTCGTGGTCAGTTCTAAAGTCTTTAAGACTAACAATGGTCAAGAATGTGTCTCTAGGAAAATGAAACAGTATTTTTTGCATATTACAACATAAAGCATATAACAGATGAACCACAAAATCCTACAGAACAAGCAGTTATTGAAAGATTTATTCATAATTTAAAGGATATACTTAAACTCAGAAAGGGGTCATATGTGGTCTTTGTACCTCCAGTGTCTGATTCTGGGCGTGTCTTTTTGTCCTGAGGATCCTTAGGGGACCTCAAGAGTGTCCTGCTTACCTGTGAAGTGTACTGAAGCCCCCAAAACAACCAGCTTGTAACCCTGACCCAACAATCCTTTGCCAGTCAGTCCTCCTGAGGCACAGTCCATATAGGCAAGATGCTTGCAATCCCCTGATCTCCAGTGTCTGTCTCTGGGCTCACTCTTCTCTCATGATGAGCCTTGCAGGAACCCAAGACCAACCATCTTCCCTATAGAGGCCAATGGATGTCCCAAGGACAACCTGATTAGGACACACCCCCACCAATCCATTGCCAGTGGGATCTGCCTGAGGGATAGCCAGGAGAGGTGAGATGTACATGGTTCCTTGACCCCTGTTGTCTGAGTATGGGCTTGCCCTGCCTTCTGGAGGAGGCTGAGGGGAGCCCAAGAGCATTCTGCTTCCCAGTGAAGTCTTGCAAGGGCACCAGAAACAACCAGCTTGGAACACTGCCCCACCAATCCCTGTATGTCAGATCTGCATGAGGCATAACTTGCAGAATTGGGTTCCTCGACTTACAGTGTCTGGCCCATCAGTCCCCTTCCCTTCACAAAGAGTTGTGCTGGCATCAGAATCATTTAGCCAACACCAGAGAAAACCAGATGGCTAAAGGACAGTGTAAGAATAAAGTGTCACCATCAGAGCCCAGTCATCCTTCTACAGCACATGCTGGCTATCCTTACAAAACTGAAACACAAGAAGATTGTCTTAAATCCAATCTTATAGAGATGAGAAGTGCTTTTAAAGAGGAAATGAATAAATCTCTTAAAGAAATACAGGAATGTAGAATCAAAGAGGAGAAGAATAGGAATAAGACAGTACAGGAACTGAAAAGGAGAATAAAAGCAGTAAAGAAAACAGAAACTGAGGCCATCCTAAAAATGGAAAACCTAGGGAAAAAAAACAGAAATTACAAACACAGGTAGCACTAATAATGTAAGATATGGAAGAGAGAATCTCAGGCATAAAAGATACAATGAACATAATCAATACATTTGTCAAAGAAAATGAAAAACCTAAAAATAAAATAAAAATCATTCAGGAAATTTGGGACACTATGAAAAGACAAACCTAGATATTAATAGGAATAGAAAAAGGAGAAGATTTCTAGTTCAACAGCCTAGAAAACATCATCAACAAAATCATAGAGGAAAATTTTCCTAACATAAAGAAAGAGATGCCTCTAAAGAGAAAAGAAGCTTACTGAACATCAAATAGATTGGACTGAGAAAGAAAATATGCCTGTCACAGAATAACCAAAACACTAAATGTACAGAACATAAAAAAATAATATTAAAAACTGTAAGGAGAAAATACCAAGTGACTTACTTAGCCAGACATATCAGAATTTCACCTGACTTTTCAACAGAGACTCTAAAAGCAAGAATGGCTTGGAAAGATATCTTGCAGATCTTAAGAGACCACAGATTTCAGCCCAGACTACTACTGAGTAAACCTAAATCGCCATAGATAGAGAAGCTAAGCTATTCCATGATAAAATGAAATTTAAACAATATATTTCAAATAACACAGTCCTATGAGAATACTAATAGGAAAACACCAACCGAATGAGGCTAACTACATTCAAGAAAAGAGAAGAAAACATAATTTTACACAATTAAAATTAAAAAAAGACATGCACATACTACAACCAACAGCAAAATAATAGGAATTAGCAATTGTTTGTCATTAATATCTCTAAACATGAATGGGCAAAATTCACCAGTAAAATGATGAGGGAACACAGAATGAATTCACAGACACTATTCATCATTCAGCTATATACAATAAACAGTAAAGGACTGAACAAATATTTTCCAAGTAAATGGAACTAAGAAACAATCTTGTGTAGCCATATTAATATTAAATAAAATAGACTTTCAACAAAAATTAATGAAAAGTGACATTTCATATGCATTAAAGAAAAATCCTCCAAGAGGACTTTTCAATTCTGAAAGTCTATTCCCCAAATGCTAGAATACCTACATTCATAAAAGAAACATCACTGAAGCTTAAATCACACATCTAGCCTTACACATTAATAGTGGGAGGCTTCTTCACATTCCAAAATGGACAGCCAATAAAGACATAAACTAAACAGAGAAATAATGAAATTTACAAAGGTTACGATTCAAATAGATATAATAGTTATATATAGGATATTTCACTCACATACAAAAGAATAAACCTTCTTCTCAGCACTTCAAGTAACTTTCTCCAAAACTGACCATAAAATTGCTCACAAAGCAAGCCTCAACAGATACAAGAAGACTATAATAACCCCTTGCATCTTATCAAATCACCAAAGATTAAAGGTGAATTTCAACAAGAACAGAAAATACAAAAAACTTACATACTCAAAGAAACTAAAAAGCTCTCTGCTCAGTGACTACTGAGTCAGGAAAGAAATAAAGAAAATAGACTTTGGAGAATTCAATGACAATAAGGGCACAGCGTACCAAGTTATGGGACAGAATGAAAAGAGGAAAGTTCAATGTAACAAATGCCTTCATAAAAAACTGGAAAGTTCTCATACTAACAATTGAAGAGCAAATCTGAAATTTCTACAGGGAAAAAAAGAAACAAACACTCCCAAGAGGAGTAGATGTCAGGAAATAATTAAGCTAATAACTGAAATCAGTTAAGTAGTAACAAGTAATAAACAAAACCAACAGATTTTTTTTTTGAGAAAATCAACAAGATAGACAATCTCTTAGCCAAGTTAACTAAAGATAAAGACACAGTACCCAAATTAAAATCAGAAATGAAAAACAAGACATAACAACAGACGCTGAGGAAATCCAAAGAATCATTAGGAATTTCTTTAATACGCTATACTCTACAAAATTGGAAAATCTAAATAAAATGGTTGATTTTCTAGACAGATCAAAAATTATCAAAGTTAAACTGAGATCAGTTAAACTATCTAAATAGTCTTATAATACCTATGGAAACAGGGACAGTTATTAAAAGTTTCCAACATAAAAAACCAAAATTCCCAGGGCCAAAAGAAGTGATAATATCAATACTCTTCAAACTATTCCACAGAATACAAACAGAAAGAACATTGGCAACAAATTCTATGAGGCAACAGACACCCTAGTACCTAAACTACACAAAGATTCAACAAAGAAAGAATGTTCAGGGATGCAGGGGTGGTAGAACATAAGAAAGTCTATCAATATAATTCACCTTATAAATGAAAAAAATCACATGATCATCTCATACTGAAAAATCCTTTGACACAAAAAAATTCTATTCAACCCCCATTGATGTTAGTCATGGAGAGATCAGAAATACAAGTTCCATACAAAAACACAATAAAGGCAATATACAGTAAGCCAATAGCCGGCATCAAATTAAATAGAGAGAAACTTAAAGCAACTTCATTAAAATCTATTATAAGCCAATTCTGTCAACTTTCTCCCTATGTGTTCAATATAGTACTCGAAATTCTAGGTAGAGTAATAAGACAACTAACAGAGATAAGATGATGCAAATTAGAATGGAAGAAGTCAAAGTTTTGCTTTTGTCAGATGATATGATAGTATACTTACATGACCCCAAAAATTCTATAAGAAAACTCCTATGACTGATAAATGCCTTCAGCAAAGTGGCTGGATACAATTCAAAGAATTTAGTAGATAGCTCTCCGTTGCATAAATGATAAATGGGCTGACACAGAAGTTAGAGAAACCAAAACCCTTCAAAGAAACCAAAAATAACATAAAATATCTTAGTGTAACAGTAACCAAGCAACTGAGAGACCTATATAAAAAAAAATTAAGGCTCTAAAGAGAGAAACTGAGGAAAATATCAGAAGATGGAGAGATTTCCCATGTTCATGGATTGTTAGGATTAAATGTGAAGTGGTCATTTTACCAAAAGCAATCTACACATTCGATGCAATCTCTTGAAAAGTCTAATAAAGTTGTTATTTTATTGTGAATAAAAGAGAATGACTTAGAGTTAGTCATCTGGACTCATTTTATATGATACCAATCTGGTTGGCAACTTCTAGAGCTTCATAATCAGGAGTCAAGAGAGCACATGTCTTCTCTCTGTCAGGCCTTATCAGGGTATTGACTTTGGTCACATCAGTGTTACAGTGTGTCTTCAAGGCCTGCTTGATCTGGTGCTTATTGATCTTGATACCCACAATGAACACAAGTGTCTTGTCTTCTCTCAGGAGACAACTTTCTGACATCAAACCAATGGCTAAGACACTAAACTCAACAATTAATAAGTGAAACTTCATGAAACTGAAAAGCTATTGAGTGTCAAGTGATACTCTCAATAGAACAAAATGACAATCTATAGAATGGGAAATATCTATAAAAATCTTTTTGAAAGGTATAGTATGGATTCACTTATAAGTGAATACTGGCCAGAAATTATAAAATAATACAATGCTACCATCCACAGAACAAAAGAAGTCAAATAACAACCAGGGTCCAAGGAGGATCATTGAATAATTCACAAAAGAGGAAATAAAATATATATCAGAGGTTGATGGAAGGAGAGCACTGGGTGGGAATGGGTCAGGGTGAGGAGATCATGTGTAGGAGAGAAGGGAAGAGAGAACAGAAATTGGCTGTCAGGGGTCAGGAGATGGAGAACAGCTCTAGGATGAAGCAAGATCTGGGACTGGGAGAAGGTACCAGAGGGTCTCTGAGGTTGACTCTAGTAATGGGGCACATGGATCCTGAAGTTACCACTTCCTGTAGCCAGATAAGTCTCCATGAGAGGGGATAAGCACAGCAACCCACCCACAGAAACTTCGACCCAAAATATGTCCTGTATACAAATGTACAGGGACCAAGATTGAGCCAAGACAGAGGGAATGGTCAATCAACGACTGGCACAAAGAGAACAGAGAATCAACAAAAAGACCAACAAAGTCAACTCACTTGGACCCTTAGAGGCTCCCAGAGACTCAACCGCAAATCAAAGAGGAAGGGACTGGTCCTTGGTCCCTTGCACATATGTAGTAGAAGAGCAGCATGGTGTTTATGCAAGTCCCCCAATAACTGAAGTAGGGGCTGGCCCTGACTCTGTTACAGAGTTCCCCTAGCAGGGTTGCCTTGCCTGGCCTCAGTGGGAGAGGATCAGTCTAGTCCTGCAGTGACGAAATGTTCAGTGGGTGGAGGGAACCAGGTTTGGCGCTCCCTTTTCAGAGGAGAAGAAAGAGGGAAACGGCAGTAGAATTAGTGTGAGTGGGTACTTGGATGAGGAGGGTCTAATATTGGGATGCAAAGTGAATAAATAACTGAATTAACAAAAAAGAACGTAAAAAGGAGAGAAAGAAAAAAAAAGAAAGAAAGAAAGGAAGGAAGGAAGGAAGGAAGGAAGGAAGGAAGGAAGGAAGGAAGGAAGGAAGGAAGGAAGGGAAACAGAAAGGGGTGATAAGGAACTCCAGAGATAGATTACACATTTGCTTTATTAACTTTAAATTTTTGAAATGTTAATGCAAAAGGTACCACACCTCTGAAGAGAGATTGCATGTGAGGAAAATCTGCTGAATTAAATCTGTCTGTATATTTTAAAGGTGTATTAACCTCACAATAAAAAAAAGAATATGTGTTTGGGACATAGGTTTTGTCTTTATTTCTACAGGTGGAGAAAACAGTGGATACCATCAAAAGATTAGATTTGAACAGCAGAGACCTCCTGAATAAGGAGAGGTAATATTTCAGCAAACAGCTTGAGAATTCTGTCCTAATAAATAAAGACTAACAAATGCTGTTCATTTGGTCAGGCATAAAAAAATTAAAACTAAGAAATAGAGATTTAAAATATTTAAGGAAATTCATAGGATTACTACAGTTCATATTTGATTTCTACATCTCTAAAAATGGGGATAATTTGGAGCTAATATAAAATATTTGATCAGTGCTAGCCAATATCTTCACTCCAGCTGAGGCAGGTGGATTCTTAAAAGTTAATTGGTTTCTAAATTCTAGAGTTACCCTGACAAAGGCACCGGTGGTTCATACCTTTAATCCTAGCACTTGGGAGGCACATGCTTTTGATCTCTAAACATGGAAGGCAGGTACCGGCATACAAGAATTACAATGATTTAAATTTAAAAGCTGTTATAAAGGGGAGGATTAGATAAAAAAGTAATTTTTGTGATCTTTAAATATACATAAATGTATATTTAGACTTGAAACTGCAAAAAATTAATTGAAATATAATACTACCTTGTCTATTGAAAAAAAAAAAACTTTTGCCCGAGGAAAGATATAACCCAACAAAAAAGAAAATGTCCCAGAATTAGGGTTGGGGCCGATAATCTTTCCAGGAGAATAAAAACAACCAACTAAAGAAACCAGAGACCAGTGGACAAGTGAAACATCTGAAGAGAAAGAAAAGGTTATCAAGAGAAACTTTCCCAAGAAAAAGTTTCTGCACAAACAGCAGACACTTTTGGGTTGACTTCTATGTTTCACCTAGCCAGGATTGCCACTAAGCTGACAAACACCACCCAGGAACAATTCTGGACTACAAACTTCTCAGAACGTTCAAACTGCTGAGGTTATATGAGACTGCTGTGAACAAGCAGGGCACAAAGAAAGTAAACTTCTTACCTCTGGAAGGAAAAAGTAGAGAAGTCCTTCATGGTTCCTGCTTTACAGAAAAATTTGCCAGATATTCTAGGCTAATAGGCCAAAGAGATGGATGCGCCAACATTTCAGCAGAATCTTGGAGGGCAGTTAGGTGGCAAGAAGTTTGTGCCACTTCTATAGATTTGGAAGCTGCTTGCTCTGCACTTCCAGTTTATTCAACTAATATTTATCTTAGTAAGGCTGTTGATAGAGTTGAAGACTAGATATTTTTGGTCTCAGTTTTATGACTTAGGTAAAATACTAAGGTCTAGATGTAATGTTACGTCCTAGGTAAAATTCTAAGGCCTAATTAACACTTACCTGGCTAGCCTGTCACTATAAGGAAACTGTCTCAGATGCTTCTACAATTACTAGGAAATGCCAAGTTGATGACATATTCTGTTCGGTTCTGTGCCCTGGGAAACCAATCACTATAGAAATCAGTAGTACTATTTTTTTCATAGCGAACCACAAAAAGCTTGGACCTAAATCAACCATTCAGCAGCACTTCATGCAGCTATAGATAAGCTTTACATATATAATATCCAATTTATATACATATAATTTATCTGTCTGTCTGTCTCTTTCTCTTTATATATATATATAT
>NW_021604567.1:9304652-9327321 GCF_004785775.1 Grammomys surdaster | reverse complement strand
ATATAACATGCCCATGGGATAGACGCCACCATAAGAGAAACACTTGTAACAGTAGAAGAAACTATTTGGAATAAGACTTCCATTTGAGCAAAGGTCTACTAATATTTAAATTTCCAAGATCTCCCTGGGAACTGACAACATATTTGGCAGAAAAAGATATGTACATGGGTAATTGACATCCTGGTTGGCAAGTTAAGACATTAATGTTAGACAAAGCAAGTTCCCTGCCACAGTTGAATGGCCCAATCAATGGGAGCACAGTAAATGTACAGCAAAGACATGTTCCTAAGGAACTCCCCCACCTCTAAATCATGATTGGTGAATAACTTGGTATAGATATTTGTAGATTTGGGGCATAAAAACACTGTAGAATTTTATCTCAGGGTCATGGTTCAATCCCTAAATCTCAACCATAGCCTTGGTTGATCAGTCCTGGGTGTATGCTCAATAAGTTATCCCTGTCTTACTGAAATTAGTGTTTGTGTGGCTTTTGAGACCACAACAGTTTTACAATTAACCCTAAGTTATTTAGGATTTAAGAAAATGGTTTAAAGTCTAAAATAATGCTTTTAGATTGATAAAATGCAAGTTATTACAGAAAGTGATTTAGGTACAAAATCTCAGACTCACCATGATAAGATAAATAGTACTATCTCCAAGAATACCAGTGACAAATGGATTGGATATTTTGAATTTAATTCTTTTTTTTCTTTTCCTTCTTTTTTTTGTACAATAGAAAATGGTTTTATTTCAGATGATATTTGTGCACTTATCAACAGTTACTGAGTTTGGGAGTTTAGAAGGAGCAAGATTGAAGAAATTAATAGAGTTAAAGAATTTTGAATTGTGGTATTTTAGTAAATTTCAACACACCTAGAACATGTATTTTACTTTTTTTATGTAAGGATATGGACAGGTATTAAATTTCTAATATTCTGGTTTCAAAACATGTTTTAAAGAAAGATTTTTCCAGTGAGGATATATAGTACTTAATTTAACAAAAGCTACTTGGTCCATGGAGTGGTGGGTATATGGGGGATGGTAGCAGAATCTGTGATAGAAAGGGAGAAAATTGTGGCAAGTTAAAGCTTAAACTTCAGACAAATACAAGATAGTTTTCTTTCTCATTTTGATGACAGGATTTTTTTCTCTTTTTAATATAATAAGACATAAAATTGGGGCATGCAAATAGAAACCATGAAAATAAAACAAGGAGAGGAGGAAAAAAATCCTGAACCATACCACATCACTCTAGTATGTGATCTCCTATCCCTGGTAAAGATGTTTCTATTTACTTATGAGAAAAAAAAAAGCATTTCCAACCAATATATACAGTAATTCTCCCTCAATGAATTCACAGTTGACTCCTTAGGCCAAAACCAGCCATGGTCATTATGTGCATTTTTGTAGCACTGCCATGCTTTAGTTTATTTGTTGCTATGACATGTTTCCCAACCAGCCCATGAGTCTACTAAGAATCACCTACACCAGTTTACTAAATCTCTGGATCTCTCACAACTGAAAAAAAACAGCAAAAATTTAAGTCATCAGTATATTCTTTCAATTTGGTCTCAAAATATAGGGCTAATGATCAGTTTTTATTCCTTGTGAGGATCAAATATGAATTTTTTATTACCTGAAATTCCATGTTAAAGCATGCTTAGAAAAATGTACACATTCTCATAGAAGCCCATTTTATTGAACATTTGGTTGAAACTGAAAGGCAAGGAAGAAGGCCTTCAAATTTAAATCATGCCACATTTTTTTTTGTAAAGTCAAGCATCTATGTGTATTTTGTGCATTTAAGTATCCTATATTAGTTCTTCTAATTTGTAAATAAAAATTTCTGCAAATAAGACAGGCTCTTCTTTAGCGTGACTGAATACAACTGAATTCTACTCAATCTGGGATGCTCTTAAGTAGTGTTTCTTTCCCGTTCTGTTCTCATGTAACTTTTGCATATCCTATTTCAGAGTAGACAACAAAAGCACATCAAGCAGATACAAATTGGAAAGGCAGAATTCAAGTTATCACTATTTGTAAATGATATGATAGTATACATAAATGATCACAAAAATTCTATCAGAGTACTTTTAAAACTTCACCAAAATAGATGGATATAAAGTTTACTCAAACAAATCAGTAGCCTTTCATTGCACAAGTGATAAATGGACAGAAGAGAATTTACAGAAACAACACCCTTTACAATAGCCACAAATAATATAAAATATATTAGTGTTACTCTAACCAAGCAATTTGTTTGACAAGATACCTGGAAAAAAAATGATACCTGGGAAAAGAAATGAAGAAGACCTCAGAAGATGGAAGGGTCTCCCCATGTTTATGGATCGAAAAAATTAGCATAGTGAAAATGGCCATCTTACCGAAGGCAATCTACAGATTTAATCCAATCCCAACAAAATTCCAACACAGCTCTTCACAGACATGGAAAGAGAATTATCAACTTCATATAGAAAAACAAAACAAAAAAAACAGGAGAGTCAAAACAATTATAGCAATAAAAGAACATCTGAGGGACTCACCGTCTTTGATCTCAAGTTATACTATAAAGCAATAGTGATAAAAACCCTCATAGTATTGGTACAGATACAGAAAGGTTGATCAATGGACTGTAATTGAAGACCCAGAAATAAACTCACAATCCTATGGACACTCGATCTTTGGTAAAGAACCTACACCCTGCAGTGTCGGGGAGAGGGGACAGAAACATCTTTAACAAATGGTGCTGGTTTAACTGGCAGTCTGTTTATAGAGGAATGCAAATTTATTCATATTTATCACCTTGTACAAAGCTCAAGTCCAAGTAGATCAAGGACCTCAACATAAATCCAGATACACTGAATCTACTAGAAAAGAAAATAGAAGATAGCCTAGAATGCATTGGCACAGGAGAAAATTTCCTAAATAGAACAGGCTCTAAGATCAATGATTAAAAATTGCAACTTCAAGAAACTGAAAAGCTTCTGTAAGGCAGTAAGGTCAGTAAGTCAGAATGACAATCCACAGATTCAGAAAAGATCTTCACTAACCCTATATCTGATAGAGAGGTTATATACAAAATATATAAAGAACTAAAAAAGTTAGACTCCAAAATTTCAAATAACCTAATTAATAATGGTGTACAAAGATAAACAGAGAATTCTCAACTAAGGAATTTTGAATGCCTAAGAAGCACTTAAAGAAATGTGCATATCAAAAGGACTTTGACATTCCACCTTATATGAATGCTGACAAGGATGTAGAGAAAGATCAACACTCCTCCATTTCTGGTGATATTACAAGCTGAAAACCACTCTGGAAATCATTCAAGAAGTTCCTCAGAAAACTGGAAATCATTCTGTTTGAAATCCCAGCTGTAACAGTCTTGGACATATACCCAAATTATGCTCCACCATTCCACAAGTACAGGTGCTCCATTATGTTCCTAGAAGCCTTATTTATAAAAAGCCAGATGCTAGAAACAACCCAGATGTCTCTCAACCAAAGAACTGATACAGAAAAATGTTCATTTACACAATGGAATAGTACTCAGCTATCAAAAAAGAGGATATCATCAATTTTGCTGGCAAATCGATGGAAATAGAAAATACCATACTTAGTGAGGACACTTTAGCTGTAATGCCCAATATTGAGGAGATGGAACCTGAAGAGACTACCTCCAGTAGACAGACAGGGGCTCAGTGAAGGGATGGAACTACCAATCTACATTCAAAATTTTTGACCCAGATTTGTTTCTGTCTAAAAGAAATTCAGGAACTAAAGTAATGGAACAAAGACTAAAGGAATGGGGATCCAGAGACTGGCCCAACTTGGTATCCATCCCATCTGCAGACACAAAACGCTTCCAGACAGGAACCTAGCATGGCTGTCCTTTGAGAGGCTCTGACAGCATATGAGACAGATGTAGACACTGATATCCCACCATTAGACTGAGGTTTGGGACCCCTATGGAAGAATTAGGGGAAGGATTGCAGGAGCTGGAAGGGATTGCAACCCCATAGGAAGACCAACAGTGTCAACTAAACAAATACCTCAGCTCTCGTAGAGACTAAGCCACTAACTACAGGGGATACATGGGCTGTTCTGTGGCCCTTGGCACATATGTAGCCTTGTCTGGCCTCAGTGGGAGAGGATGTGACTCATCTTGTAGAGACTTCGGGCCAGGGAAGGAGGGTTGGGTGGGGGAGAGGCCAGGATATGTGAGAAGAGTTGGTGGGTGTATGGAGGTGGTGCCTGGAACTAGGATGGAGGATTACCCTCTCAGACACAAAGGGGAGGCAAAAGGAGAGTGGAGAACTCTGGGAGAGAGAACTGGGAAGTGGGGTGCCATTTCAAATGTAAATAAACAAAATAATTTAATAAAAAATGCTTCTCTAAAGCATACTAAAGGCTTGTCTGCACTGCAACTAGAGGAATTAAAGGTGTGTTGCTAGCCAGAGGGATTAAAGGTGAATGCTAAGATCTTGTCTATATCGTCTAGATGACAGAGGCTTTGTTCTTTGGATATGATCCCTTGACAGAGTAGCCATGAAGCTAGATTAAACGTCCTGTACACATAACTCTGTGCTCAATTGTCCTACCAAGTCTCTTTCTCTTTTTCCTTAACTTCAGCCCCTCTAAGAGTAAAAACAACTGCAAGTGTAGCCTAGATTCTCTATACTTGCAGAAACTGAACACCACACACATGAGCTACATATGTAGAGCAAGTCCAAGAGAGCCACATCAAAATATTAGTCTACCTTATATCTCTTATGAATACTCAAAACAGAATCATGGCAAAAAGAAATACCTAACAAGCTCAAACACTTTGTGGATGGTTCAGGATGAGTTTTGAATTTCCACAGTCTTAGAATGCAATTTGAGTCAATTCTGTGTCCTATTTTAGCTATCAGCATCTTAGCATGCAATAGTCCTCGATGTGAGAACTTCTTAGGACTTTTTTTTTTTAAGAAAAAAAAAAAGTCTCACTATACAGATTCACATGTAGACAAATACAAAATAAATTATTATCGTACCCCAACTCTTTCCCTATCCTCTTTCTGTTTGTCTTTTTTTTAAACTATCATAGAATTTGCAAATTATAAAGAAAAATTTGAGCTATATATGGTCTTTATGGGAAAGTCTTCATTGAAGAGAACTCTAGCTTGTTAGAATGGCTACTGGAAACGTGAGTCTCAGAAATTATCTTCAGATTAAACAATGCTTGTTTTATATTACTGATCACAGTTCCAAACATATGTGTAAAAGATTACATAGATTAAAGGAACTAGTCATTGTAGATGCATGTTGTCACCTGGGTTCCAACTGAAAAGGAAGAGCATTTTGTGTTTATCCAAAAAAAAAAAACTTAAATATAGTCTTAGAATTCTTTTTCTCTGCTTAGCATGTGACATAAGATTTGATATAAGTGACTTTTAAAATAATGGCTAAGTGTCTCTAAATCCATGTTAGGCTTCATATTTGAGAGAGGAAATTAATATAGAATACAGCAAATTGAATTGAATTTTTGTGATGTTTCTACATCTGAATGTATCCTGGAAATGTTATTGTTCTTAAATGCACACTTATTCACCATTTTGGCAAGACATGGATCAGAAAGAACAAATGTGTGCATATTGTAGAATATTACACCATTAGTTTATACTACCTTATAGTTTTTCCATTAGCCTCACACTGATATCTTTGATTTAAGTTATTTATCTTACTTTTCTCATATTTTAGTAGGATGAAAAAAATAGATGTCCATAAAAAAATTCATTTAATACCCAGAGAAGAGAAAATGAGACTAATGGCTTCATATTTTCCCGTCTTGAGATTAATTCCATTTGTTAACTCAGACATATAAAATTCAATTCTCCACATACCTATCCACTAGTTGTCAGTTGCTCTGAAATGCTTTAAACACTAATATTATAACAAAAATAAAATTTATTTCAAAGCATGTATTTTCATCTCTTTTCTCCTTTCATTTGAGGATCTAAGAGCTTTTCACATCTTTTTATGATTTCCCAGAGGCCGGATGAATCCAAATGTGTACTCATGTCTGTGACACAGCTGTCCCTTCTCCAGTGAACACCCATATATTGCTTTATTACTCTCCAGCAAAATACTTGACCTGTTATTCTAAATATAAATCATTAACCTGTTGAGAAGCTACTAGAAAATACACTTTTCCATCGTTGCTGATTAGAAACATACTGAAAGGTGAAAAGAAACTAATTACCTGTGAAACAAAAATTCTAAACCTTGGAATACTCATATGCAGTTAAAATAAATGTGTCATTAGCTGAAGCTCTTTCAGTGGAACACTTCTACTATATTTTGATGACCCTTTGTCATTGTCATCATCATTTAGATATGTTTCATACTGTCATTAAATGTCTTAGTCATTTGGTTCCATTTTCTCCTGTGATATTACAAAGACTTTTCCTAGTTTCGTCATAAAAATGTCATGCACATTGAAAGGAAAAAGAATGGGTCAGCTTTTCTGTCAATTGCCCTGGCACAGGCTAAGTTCTTGACAGTCATTGTATGTGATTACAGATAATACGATAAAATGACAATACACAGAAGAATATGCAGAAAAGAAGATTTATTCCATATTCAATAACAATTGATAGTATGAGGCAGAAAGGATGCTTTCCTTGCTCCAGGGGTTTATACAAATGTTTTCTAAGCAAACGTTTGCCACTTTAGATGTATAACAAAACAATATCTGCAATTGTGGTGAATATATAACCATAGTCATCAGAAACACTTTCTATTTCAGGAACCAGGCCTATCCTTACTATATATTTGCTTACTTGTTCTCTCTATAATGAAAAAATTTAATTATAATTTAGATTTCTATGTTTGTTTCATTTGAATTCTTGAAAACATTCAAAACTACAAAATATCCAAGTTGAAAAAAAACACTTAGGTTTTAATAATATGATCTGATATTTTCTACCTTAACAAAGTGCTGCACTTTTTTTCTTAGAATTGGGGTTTTGTTGTAAATACATAAGCATATAGTCTGATTTTGTACTGAACTATGGGTTTAGATAAAAGTATCAAGAAAGAAGTAGCCAATGGAGAGAGTACATAAAAACAGATTCATGACTTGGGTAATATAGTAAAAATTCAGTGAAATCTACTATGTACTCATGATAAATTCTGTCTTAGCAAAATCATATTATGAAGTAGACAACAGACAGACCTGAACTGAACAGAGTAAACCTTGAAAAAGAAGAGTAGGAACTGGCTGAGATGGCTAAAAATGTGTGAGAAACACAAGACTAGACATTCCCAGTCAAGAGTCCAGGCTCAGTAGGAAAAGTCTCTTGAAGCCAAAGTAGTAATTTGGAGATAGGCAACATTTGGTTTTCCTGCTATTAGGTCAAGATCTGCTTTACCTCCCTAACTGACTTAGAAAAATTTGTTGGGGTTTGGTGTGGTGCTGCTATATATTCAGATGCTAAATACTAATCCTCAAGATCTGATGGTCCCTGTCAAGCAGAATCTTGTGTACATCAACTGATGCTATGTAAACTTTGCTCCCCAATTTAAAACTATTGGTTAAACAATGATGGCTACAGTCAATTACTGGAGAGAATAGAGTAGGCAGAGTTTCAGTTACCAGGCTTGGGGATGCTGTTAGGGACCCTGACAGGAGTAAAGTAAAGGAGAGTGAAGGAGGAAGATGATGGAGAGAACAGGAGGTATCCATTAGACATGATTGACCAGGGACATGTGGCAGAGTAAAATGTTCCCCCATCCCAAGGACAGACCATAGGTGCAGAAGTAACCTGGGCAAGACTAAAACAGCAAGTATTTAGGGAACCGCAGCTGAGGAATTAGCAGTCTATCATATAAAAAGATAGACTGGGGTTATTCGCCCAGCAATTGCTCGAGCTAATTAAATAAACCCATAGGACTCTGCCTTCACTATCAGGCACTGGCCAGGTCATATTAAACATTAGAGATTATTAAAATCCATTTACAAAAATTATTGCTTATTTGGGGTGTTAGTATAAATATAATTTGAAAGTATTTAAGCATCTTTAATAGTTGATGTTTAACAACATGTATATATGTCTATACAAAGGCTCATCTCTCCAATTTCCTAAAAAGTATAAGTTACATTGAGTAAGATATTTATATTATCTCATTTAAATCAGAGCTCTATAATGTAGTAATCAAGTAGCTATCATTATTTTCCTGTTAGAGATAGATTCATAAAAGATATTTTAAAGTAACAGTCTAAAGTTTTAATATTAGAAATATTTAAAAGAAAATTAAAAATATGAATCAACATCCTTAATAATCATACATTAGTTTCCTCAAAAGTTTAGTTAATAAACATTAGAGAACTATTAGAGAGTTAGATTATAAATGTCATAATTTTGGACTGTTCATGGCCCAGTATTGGTATTGAAGAAAGTGGGGACACACACACATACCTCAATGATTTTTTTACATTGATTGAAGGAATGATCTATCTACTCAGTGATAAGTGGATATTAGAAAAAATGATCAGAATACCCACAATACAACTCATAAACCATATGAAGCTCAAGAAGAAGGAAGACTAACATATGGATGCTTCAGCTTACTTAGAAGAGGAAACAAAATAATCACAGGAGGTAGAGGGTAATTAAGAGTTCAGCTCAGAGCCTCTGGAAAATTCTATTAGACATGGAAGGGAGAGGTCATTACAGAACATAGGCATCCCTCACTCCCTGGAATGAAGAGGTCTTAGAACATGTAGACACCCCTATCCTCCCAAAGGGAAAAGATAATTACATTCCTCAGGAAGATGAAAAGGGGAATCAACCTTTGACCACCTGCAGATAAGAAAAGCCTCAAGGTGGACCAACCCCAGCACACTAGAACAATAAAATCCTCTTGCTTTTGCATGTGATTACATGTGGTATACTTAGGGGGGTTTGTGTGGGGGTCCCTGGTTGCTAAGGCTTGTCAGAGTCTTAAGCTAGGAGGGGCTTTGGAGGAAGAGAGAAGGGAGAGGGGAAAAGGGGGCAGGATCAGGTGTGGGAGGAGATGGGGAGAAGTACAGAGGATCAGGAAATTGAACAGAGGTGTGTGTCAATAGGGGATGAAGAACTGGGGATAGCCACCAGAAAATCTTGGATACCAGGGAAGCACCAGGCTCCCTGGACCCAACAGGGATGACATTAGCTGAAATACTCAACAAAGGGGAGAGAGAACCTGTAAAGACCATATTCATAGGTTAAGCATGACTCCCCATTGAGGAATGGGGCCACACATCCATCTCAAAAATGTAAACACAGAATTGCTCTTATCTGAAGGAATTACAGGGACAAAAAGTAGAGCAGATACTGCCCCACCTGGAGATCCATCTCATATGCAGACACCAAACCCAGACACTATTGCTAATGCCAAGAAGCGCTTGCTGACAGGAACCTAATATAGCTTTCTTCTGAAAGGCTCTTCCAGATCCTGAACAATACAGATGTGGATGTTTGCAAGGAACCATCAGACTGAGCACAGGGACCCCAATGGAGGAGTTAAGGCAAGGACTGAAGGAGCTGAAGTGGTTTGCAACCCTATAGGAAGAATAATATCAACCAACCAGACCCTCCAGAGCTCCCAGAGACAAAACCACCAAGCAAAGAGTATACATGGAGGGACCCATGGTTCCAGCTGCATATGTAGCAGAGGATGGCCTTATCTGACATCATTGGGAGGGGAGGCCCTTGTTCCTGTGAATGCTTGATGCCCCAGTACAGGGGAATGCTAGGGCAGTGAGGCAGGAGTAGGTGAGTGGGTGGGTGGGAGCAACCTCTTAGAAGCAAAGAGGAGGGACTATGAGATAGGGGGTTTGCAGAGGGGAAACTGGGAAGGGAGATAACATTTAAAATGTAAATGAATAAAATAACCAACAAAAAAATCAAAATCTCAAATTTAGTACAATCTTACTTTATTTACTGAAAATTACTATTTTCCAAAAAACATCAGTTTTATAGAATTTTGAGACAATGGAAATCACAGAAGAGAAACTAACACTATTTATTTATTTATTTATTTATCTATGATATATGTCTATAAACATCATATATGTGTGTATATTAAATTTCAACATTTTAAATATAAAGGACAAGAACAATGAAAATGCCATAATTCAAGCATGTTGTTTAATTTATATTACAAGATATTTCATTATGATGTGAACCTCAAGACTCTGTCACTTACTGGAAAAAATTTGTTTTGAGTTGTGGTATGACTCAGTCTTACACACATCTTTAATCCAATAGCTTTCTGTTTATATATTGTTAACAAGATTAAGTAAAGTCAACCATAGAGTAAGAGACTTAGCAAGCAACCAGTTGACAGGAAGTGAACATAGGATTATTAAGAAAAAACACAGAGAATAAGAGGAAGTCAGGAGAATGGATCTATATGCACAGGAAGTAGAAGGGAGGGACATTCAGATTGAAGGGCTTTTGAGATAGCTTGGGCAAGAAGAAATTTCTTTTGGGACTTTGGCTAAGGAATAAATTCAGTTGGGTGCTTTCTCTGTCTCTCTGAGATAGCAAGCTTTTATCCCAGCATCTGGCTCCTGAATCTTCATTTAATAACATCAAACAACTGAGATTTTGTTAAAAACAGCAAACTTATAAAGAATATTTCTTGAAAGGGATATAGTCTTCTAAATATTTTGAAGAACAAATACACAAACTGATAAACTATTTTTCCTTTTAGTACAGTTTAAATTTGGTCTCTAATGCTATGAATGACATACAGACTGTGGATTGATTTGTAGTGTTCTTGCCAATCTTCAGTGCTCTAATATTTTAAAAACACTCATGAAATGTTCTTGTTTTTTCTATTCATTATTGTACTTTTCATTTGGTAATAGCATGATAATGTCAGGATGCTTTGAAGTCACACAACAAATTTAGGAAAGAGACTTGCCTTCAATAATTTATCCTTGCTTTATACATATCCAGCATAAGTACATTGAGAATCATATCTAATCAATACCCCCCAGCATGGGCATATATCACAGTCAAATTGAATGTGACAGAAGTTATTAAAGCCTTCTATATAAAACTACTTTATGATGTTTGCAAAAAAGGGAATGTTGAGAAATGCTTTGTTATCAGATATGTGACATAGATATCTACCTTTTGTATATCCTTTTATTATAATTTAGTTTTAGTTAGACTCAAGGTCTTTCTCATATGTATTTTATGTGTAGTTCATGGACAGCCTATTATTAAGACCCTGTGTAGAAAAAAAGTAAAATAAAAACTAAAATATTAAATGAAAACTAATGACACAATAACTAAAATAAGCAATAAGGATAAGCCCCAAAGTTTGCTAATAATTAGAGAAATACTGTTTGTATATTCTTAGTAAAATGGTATTAGGTCCTAGAAACAGAGTAACAGTTGTCCATAAAATTAAGAATGCAACAACCACATAACAATTTGTATATATATTCAGTAGAGCATTTATATTCCTTACATTTCATGGGGTATCCTTTATATTTCATAGAAATGAAGATAGTTTCTCATATAACCAATATATACTAATATTTATTACAGAGTAATTAACAATAGTGTAAAATATAGTCAATAATATGTTCTTCAGGAAGAAATACTAAAAAAAAAATAATGTGTTCATTTCATGGTCCTCTCAAGAGCAATGCAATGGAAATTAACTATGTACCATAAAATCTCTCTTTGTTACAAGTGTTGAAGTAGACACCTGGCAGTAGGCAAGTAAGAGTGAGCATGAAGAGGTAGCATGAAGAGTGGCTGTGTAATAGTTTGTATCCTAGCTGGCCAGTAGCAATTGCCTGGTTGTAAAATTTGGCTACACATCTATCTTGTGTTCCCATTACTAATGATGTAATCTATATAGAGTTTAAAATATGCACAAACTGTACATGTTTGTGTCTCTAAAGATTTTCATTGTATCATTTTATTTTAAACATTTTCTTAAAGCAATAATTACATTTATTCATAATATAATTATTTACATTTATTTTCGAAATTAGTTACAATTTACTTAGCTGAAAGTCAGATGTTTTTAAAAGCATTGTTTTCAAATGATTATATTGGAAAACTGGCAAATATATTCTTAAATAAATTCTCAAACCACTAATATGATAAATATTTACATTGTTCTTTTATTGGCAGCCATGCTACTTGTGATTGAATTGCACTGAATATGTATCACATTCAATGAAATGATGGTAGTTTGTATGTAGGCATTAATAAACGCCTTTATGAAATTAATATGTGTACCTTATGCTAATATAAATCCAAGAAAAATAAATGTTGATTCTTATAAAAATACATAAACAAATTTACAACCTATTAGGATAACTTAAATCTTATACTTCTGAATTTTTCAGCTATCAAGAATAAAAATATAATATATTTATCAATTATGTCAGATTTCTTCTTAAGGATTTGTGGTTCTATCCCATTTAAACTTCACTTAAAGAAAATATTTAATATTAATTTGCACAATGCCGTACAATTAGACATGGAGATTATGTTGATCAAATAGAAACTTTCCTTATCTTTATGATTATTGAGAAGATATAATACACTAGCTACTGACCAATCCATTTGGTATGGAAATATAATGGTTACCTTATAAAGTCTGTCAGATGATGTCATTTTAAAAAGTTATTTCTTTTATTCTTGAGATTATCATAAAATTATGTCATTTTCCCTTACCCTTTCTTTACTAAAAGCTTCCCATATGTCCATCCTTGTTTACTTTTAATTTCATTATCTCATTTTTTATTAACTATTATTACATTCATATCTCATACAGTTTAAACTTCAAAGGATAGCCTGAAAAGTCTCTTGAAATTTTCAAACTATTAGTATACTCATTAGCCCTTGTGATGCTAAATTACGATTATATGAGGTAAAATCATATGGCTAAAGTGTTGGCTCATAGATAAAAATAGGGGATTCTAACTATTGGAAAAACATTAAGAAGAAGAAGAATAAAGGAGGAGGAGAAGGAGGAGGAGGAGAAGGAGGAGGAGGAGGAGGAGGAGGAGGAGGATGAGGAGGGGGAAAGGATAAAGATACAAGTACAACAATAAAACCAAAAAGAGTAAATAACATTTTATATTATGTGGCTAAGTCAATGCATGAATCTCAAACCATGAGAACAAGTCATGAGTTCATGACTGATGTGGGACTAGGGAAAGACTTGAGTAAGCATGACTAAAAGGATGTTTCTGGACCAAGCTGCTTTTGATCAGAGAGAAGAAAAGAAGAATGTGTGTGTGTGTGTGTGTGTGTGTGTGTGTGTGTGTGTGTGTGTGTATGTGCTTTGTGAAAACTAAAAAAAGAGAATATAGTACAAGAAAACAAATTAACTTTTTAATACAGTACAGAGAAATAAACATAATGTCCCATTAACATAATGGCCTTACTGGAAGAAGTGTGCCACTGCAGTTGGGTGTTGGATTTCAAATGCCCAAGCCAGGCCTAGCAGCATGCTCTCTTTCTATTGCCTGCAGATTCAGATGTAGAACTCTTGGCTCCTTCTTCAACATCATGTCTACCTGCATGCTGCCTTGCTTCTCACCATGACCATAATGGACTAAACTTCCTAACCTGTAAACCATGCCCAGTTAAATATCTTCCTTTAGAAGAATTGTAATGATGTCCCTTCACAATATAGAAAATGTAACTAAGATAATCAGGATGTATGTGACATACCAAAGCCATACAAAATCAGGTGCCGAAAGGGCCACCAAGACACTCAACCATTCTTCTCTGCTGTCCCAGTCTTCTTCCATTTCCACAATTGATACCCCAAGTTGCCTGTCACTGTTACAAATAAAAGAGATCTGTATTGAATAAATTCTAACTGTGAAAAAAAATGTATCACACCTAATTAAATTTCAGAATATTATTTTCATAAAATGGAATAATGTGTTGGTAAACCAAACTCATAATTAACTGAATGCTGCATGTTTGCTTTAATGATTGTTCTCATTTAAATGTAAACTTGATAAAAATTGCTATCATAGCTACTTTTTTTAAATATGGCATGTAGACTGTTTAAAGTAACCAAGCAAATTCTAAAGCAGAAAACTATGAAGTGATACATTTTGATTAATAGCATTGCAGATGCTGAATTATCCTTGTCCTTTCCACTATGAGGACACCTGACACACCTTTATATACTTTTCTTGTGGAAAATTTTAATGCAGCAGTGTGACCTCACAGGGATAATTGAATTTCATAGAATATTTTCTTCCAAAAGGATTCATGTATTTTAAGATAAAGCAATCTACTGTTTTGATGGCTTTCTTGTATACTGCTGTGCTGACTCCTTGAAACATTTTTTTTCTGTATATTGTTTGGTTTTTCTGTTTTATATCTTATTGCTATACCTACATGGCTCATTCCTTTCTTTCTCTTTATGCCACTGACTTTCTGTTCCTAAAAAATTACTTTACACACACAACCAATCTCTAAGTTTATATTTCAGTAACTTGTAAGTAAAATTTGTACAGAGTTAGTATTTTAACATCCTTAACCTTTGAATATTCATGTATAATATCTATCAGGAAATAATAGTAATAATAAGAGAAACAGAGAAAAACAAAGATAAAGGGGAAAACACAGAGAAGAACAAATATGGTTTATTCTTGCTTTATTATTATTTTACAACAAGATAATCTAGTGAAGACATAAATACAGTAAATTTGGCATGAAAACATGGGGTTTTTAGTCTCTAAATTGCCTTGTTTAATTTGTTTTTGAAATGAGCCATTTAAAATGTTTAATAAACTAGCAAAACAGGAAGAATAAATTACAGAATAAATAAAGAATAAATTAGACTGGACTGTCCTCCCAACTATTTTCATTTGTTACAAAAGAACCTGGTCTGGTGAATTCAGTAACCTGGACAGGGGTATGGAGTCAGCACAAGGAAAGACTCTGACTACTAGTTAAAGTTCAAGCAAGCTCAAGCCATCTTTACACAGAATTTTAGAGCATTCGAACAGATGGAGTTTCAGATTTTTCTTAATAGTTTCTAAGAGTCTCAATAAGTACTTAATGAAATTTCTTTTAGGTTCCCCCTATTTCTTGTCATCAGTGATTAACATTTTCACACATCTAAGAAGTATAGTATTGTAACCTAATGATTATATCATAGCTCGGTATATTTATAAATTGCAAACCAAATGATTTAAATAATGTATTGCAAGCCAAGTGGTTCTATCTAGCCAGGCACATCCAGTTTGAATTGGGCATAGGTCAGCATCAGACATTCATTTTTGATTCAAAGCATAAAGTTTAAACAGAAACTTTTGATTCAGTATGCTCATAGTATGTTTTAACTTGTCTTCATGCCATAATCTGTCTTAGGTTTACAGTATGGACCTGTTCTATACAGCCTTTCCATAAATAACAGAAACTAATGATTAATGCTTTTCCATCAATCCATATCATTTCTTTCTTATGTGTAACCCCTTAACTAAGGGAAAGATGAATCTATCCAGCTTATATTTTAAGAGCATATTAAATTTTACTTACTAACTTAACCTAAGAATGAATTCCTTACTGTTGGCCTTTAGGCCCTTCCTCTTAAGGCCCTGTCTTTCCTTAGTAGGGTTTGAACTTGCCCTCACTATAATGTCCTAGTATACTTAAATCCTCAGAAGAAGTAGCTGACATTTCCAAGTCCCTTATTTTTCCTCATATATTCCTATCAATTTTGGAGAACATACACTAAGGAATCTTTTTTAAAATTCTTGATCAATACTGTCTTGACTTAACCTTTTATGTAAGCAGAAATCATGGCCCCATCCACTGAGGAATGATACCATCATTCTGGATATTAGATCCACTGGTTCTTGCCAAGTGGGAGAGAAACTCAAAGGGTCTTAACCTTAAGGAGGACATTCATAGAATATTCATGCATTCTCCTGAGATACAACATGGCTTCTGCCAATTAGCTCATTGAGAATTTCATACATTATATGTTGAACTTATTTGCCTCATGCCCCCAACTCACTCTAGATCAAACCCTACTTTTTCATCCACACAAATTTATATATTTTATATTTTTAAAGACACATGAAGTACAATTTGTGCTACTCATATATGCTTTGATGTGTGGCTTTCTTCTGGAGTATGATTGTCTTAACTCAGATCTGTCTTCCTGAAAGTTACAACTACCAATAGCTGTCCTGTTAGAGGAGAGACTGGATGCAAGCTCTACTTTCCATGCTGGAATTTTGTCTGGATTGAGCTTGTGTGTGTGTTTGCCCTCTAATACAAAAAGGGAAAAAAAAAGAAAAAGAAAAAAATGAGTACTGAGAAATGCATAAATTTATAGTATAAAAATAAGGTAACAATATTCTTATTTAATAAAGAAATAGGTATAAGTTCACCTGTATACCCCACATCTTGGGTAGCTACAGGTTCTTGACCCATAGAATGGTTGGGGCATAAACAGGCAACCTTTTATGGAAATTCATATGGCCATTCTCTTAAAGGGTATAAATATACATTATGATCCAACAACATCCTTCTAGTCATATACCCTGATAACTCCATATTTGACTGTAGAAAAACCTTTTCATCCATTTTTTTATGCTCTCTACTCAATATCCAAGAAACATATATGACATAGCTGATCACAGCAATGAATGGATGATAACAGTGGAATTTATTTTCATTATTGAATACTTTTAGATACTAAGAAAAGTAAAATTGTGACTGTTATATTGGAAGAGATGAATTCTTATGAGTTAGAGAACACAGATCAAGACAGAAAAAAACTGTATGTTTTGGTCCTGTCATTTCTGAATGTTAAGCAGAATCTTCAGATATATGAGTTTTGTTTGGAATATAGCTAGAGATCAGTAAATTAGTAAGGGGCCAGCGAGAAATTTTGAGAATCTAGAACACAATGGTAGAAAGAATTATGTGCAAATGATGAAATAGGAAGATTTAAATTAAATGGGGTACATATGGAGCAGAGTAGGGGATAGAATATAGGTAAGAATAATAAAAGAATAATAAACACTAAAAAAACTCAAAACAGTTATATGGAAACATAATACTGTAGAAGATTCTCAAAATCATATACACAAACTTAGAAAACACGGAATCTGTCTTCTGGGGCAAAGCCAGCAGCAATGAGGTTGTCCTGTCCCCTGCATGCCCTAAGTTTTCTGGCCCACAGCTCTGCATAGATTCCAGGAGGCATGAAGCCACCAGTGACAACCAGATCAGATAGTGTCACCCAATCCCCTGCTTGCTAGTCCTTCTGTGGCAAACCCAGCAGTAATAAGTTTCATTCAGTCCCCTGAGCACAGCATTTCATAGCCCACAGCTCTACATGCATTTCGGGGCAGTGATACAGAAAGCACCAGAGATAAACGAATGAGACCTGTCCCGAACCCCCAGTTCCCTGTATGCCTGTTCCCCCAGGAGCAACCTCAGCACCAATGAGGCGTTTCTTTTTCCCTGAGCTCTAATTTCCGGCTGCCTTCATAGAGATGTTTCAGTACCTGGGACAACTAGGTAGGACTCTGCCCCAGGCTCCTTGCCTGCCAGACCCTCTTAGGGCACGACCAGTAGTAGTGAATTGCACATACTTATCTGTGCTCCATCATCCAGCCCACAATTCTGCCTGCATTTCAAGGGTGGCCTGCCACAACAGTGTAGACCAGATGGACAAATACCTGAAAATGTAGATAGAAGTAATAAAGAAAACGTGAACAGAAGGGATCCAGGAGAGGAAAGCAGGTAAGAGAACAGAAACTACAGGCTCAAGCCTCACCAACAGAATAGAAGAGACAGACTAGAGAATCTCAGGCACACGATAAGATACGATAGAAGAAATTGATACATTGGTTAAAGAAACTGTTAAATCTAAAAGATTCTTCAAACAAAATATCCATGAAAACTGGGACAATATGAAAAGACCAAGCCTTCCCTTTTCGGAGGAGGAAGGGCGGGAGGGAAAGCTGTAATCAGCATATAAAGAAAATGAATTTATTATTGAGAAAAAGAAGAAAAAGGTTTGAAAACTTATTTTCCCCAATGGAGTATGTCTGCATATATCAACCGCGTTTCAAGTAGAGTCTGGGACTAAAACAATCGGACAACATAAGTTTAATGATACTATGTATACTTTTAGATATAATTTTTCTTTCTTTTGGCATATTTTATTATTGATTTTATACCCATTTGCTTTAATTTTCATTTTTGTGTTATATTTGTGTTTATTACTTTTTATCTTTCCCTTCTATTTCTTTATTTCTTTCTTCCTTACTTTCATTTTCGTAAAACTAGGTTAAGAGGAAGAGAGAAAACGTAACCCTGTTGCATAGGGAGGCAAGGAAGATCTGGGAGGAGTTTTGGTAATGGAAACCATGGACAAATTCTATTGTATAGAAATTAGTAAACCAAACACAAGATAGAAAAATTACTGAAATATACCTCAAAGTATGCGATAATAACCACCATAACAAAAAAAATAAATTTCACATTAGTACCACATTTACTTAGTTATATTTCCGATACTTGTGTTTTGAGTATAAAATTTTATATTTAAAACTGACATTGATTGTATATGATATATGTGAACAGGTTTATCAATAATGGTGAAGCAAAAGAGCTTATCAAAACAGGATTATCCTCTATGAGTAACTCAAAAGATACGTTGAATATATTCCCAATAAGCTTATGAAGCAAAATTATTCTAGCCATTTTCTTCAAATTACATGGAGTACAGTCCTCAAAATCTTTACAAGTTATGTTTACTGTTGAAAAAAGATTGTAGAGGTATGATAAATGGAATACATTATGAGTAAAATAAAATTTTTAGACTCAAAATTTTAGTATAAATCTGGACATGAAAAATGAAATACAGGGAATTTTCTTTCTTTCATTAATTAATTAATTTACTTGACATCTCCATCACAGCTTCTGCTCCATCTTCTTCTTCCAGTCCCAGCTTCTGACTTTACCTTCAACTCTCACAAAATTTCTAATTAATCACAACTCTTTATGTGAAAGTGTTTTTATCTTTAATATAATACCCATATAAGTATAGTTTTTGTCTCAGTTCTTACTTACAGAGAGAGATTAAATATTGCAGAGTAAAACTAGTCACGATGCAATATTCTTGAAGGATAGAAAAAGTATTGTCGCTGTTTATTGCTGAATTTCTATTCAAGAACAACAAACAGATCATCTTGAATATTGGAAGAAATATTGAAAATTTACAGCATTTAAAGTTCAGGGAACAGATTGTGACAAGTAGAACATAATGACATGTTTGGGCTTCAACGCCTCATGTAGTATCAAAGATTTATAGAGAAGAAAAAAAAAAACACTACATAACCAAAATTGGTATCTGTAAATATTTTAGAGGATCCAAAGTCTTTTAACAGTAATATATCTCAATTTTCAATCCAAAAGGACAAATGTGTTATTTCTATTGAAAATATGTAGAAAAGTTAGATTGTATTCAATTTTCAACTTACCTTGATCTTTTCCAAGTTTACATATAAAAACTACAGCAATTGAGCATGGCAAAATCAGACTAGAAGAAGAGAAACAATTTCAGGTTCTGTTTATATAATTTAATTTGATTTTCACAAAAATGTGGTTTTAACATGTCCCTAAAGTTTGTAAAGAATTATCTTGCAAAACAAAATAAATGATGTAAAAAAATCTTTATTACTATACATGTTTGGTCAACTAGTTTATCAAACTAAGGAGAAAGAGTAACTGAAACATACTATTCTCTCAACAAATAAAATCCATTGTAAGATAAGCTATATAGATCAAAGACATTTATGTCTCTGTATTGGAGTTGGAGAAAGGATCAGCCTATGACAGCTCTTACTGTTCTTGAGTGGGACCTGAATTTTCTTCTCTGCACATAAAACAGGCAAGCTCAACACTAACTGTACCTCCTCATCCCGAAGATTTGATAATCTCTTCTTGCATTTTTAGGTAGTTGTACTTCTGTGGAAGACACAGACACACACTCACACATACACACACACTCACACACAAACACACACACACTCACATCACACATATCACACAAACACTCACACACACTCTCACACACACTCACACACAAATAAAATAAAAAAAATTAAAAGATTCTCACCATTATTTCAAAACTTCGTACCATCTCCTAAATGAGTAATATTGAAAAGCAGAGTGTGAATTATAAGCGTGAATTATAAATTAACTTCTATATACAAGCAGAAATGAACAGATAACTTGTAATTTGGCTAAAGATGCTTCTGATGTATGACAATGATTCATAAAATTAAAGGGATTAAAATTAAAAGAGAAAGATATCCTATAAATATCAAGCAGAAAACAATAAAACACAAAAAAGAAAGATATACTTAAAAGTTATACCACTAAAGTTATAAAACTAAATTTAGGTTATAAAACATTGATGAATATCTTGTATCCATTTGCTAATGCTATGGAACCTAGTCTTTTGCTCAGACACTAAGTAAGAATACAATTTATTTATGATGAATTTAGAAAAAAAATGGCAAAGTAAGACAAAGCTGAAGGAGAGAAGGGCCTCAGAAAGTTAAACATACTTCTTCATTAATGTTAAATATAATGTAACCCAAGCCACTGAGCTATATAACTTTTATGAACTATTGTGTATATATATGAAACATTTATATGAAAGGGTATTGTTTAGGTCAGAGGTTTTTTTTTTGTATAGACAATCAGAGAAAATGCATGCTTACCATATAAATAAATTTCAATACAGAAATTTTTTCTTGTATAGCATTACAGCGTCTTCAAGAGATTTGAAATTATATCACACAGTTTTATGACAGAAGTATAAGTATGAATAAATTTCTCAAACTCATACTTTTGATGTTAATAAATTATATTATCTTTTTCTTTAAACAATGAAGTCTAAAAATCATATTAGTTTATTGTGACAGATGTGGTTTTACTCAAATTAATCATATTAAGGAAGTATTTTTATGGATGAAATTTAATTGCAAAATATCACACCAAATAAATATTTTGATTTCATAAGCTTTAAATTAATTTATTAATCAAACTGCAGTCCTTTTTAGTAATAATGCCTAGGAATTTTATTTATGAGGTTAAGACAATTCATTTTAATTTATTTAAACATGTGTATGCAGTTTCAAAACAGGAATATCATATTGTTTTAAAATTTTATCACTCATTGTCATTCAAATCATTATCAATGTAAAGGAAGTGAATAATAGATGGAAACTCGAATTTTTAGTCATTTAGAAACTTAACTGTTTAGGTTTTCATTGTTACAAAACTAAACCAAATAAAGAGTTTGAAAATAAGACTCAGTGGTAGCAATTGGCAAGTATAAGCCCAGATGATTAAGGAGCATACTAGTGGCCATGCCAGGTTGATAATTCTAAGCTATCTTTAATGGCATAAGAAAAAGCCATGAACACCTCAGCATGGGGAGCAGAGAAGCTCATGTGACCTACAGATATCTAAGGTTCTATGAACTTGGGTGGCTGCTTGGGATAATACTCAGTTTTCTTCAGCAGTGTGGCCTCTGTTAACTTGTCTAGGTTTCTGTGGATGGTGCCTCACAGTCACATGCATTAGGGCAGCACTAATTTGACAAAATGGGGAAAAGTCATGAATCTGAGAGAAGGATCAGGAGCTGGTAGGGATGGACTGATGGGTTGATATGACCCAAACGCATTCCATTCGTGTATAAAATTACAAAGCATTAAATGATAACAATAATAATAACATCCAAAACATGGATATTAGAATCTGAATTATGATCTAATATATTAGATAAAAATATCGACATACTCATCTGTGTCAATGACTGAACATTCTGCTGCCTGATTAGGCAGTTCTTACATTCCAATAGGATCTTTTTATGCCTTATTTGGAAGTATTCTTTAAGATGAGAAAAATCCACTTTTATTTATTAGAGTTAAATATAACATGCAATATATAATTACAGTTGTGATATGATATCCCTTAGTAACATGTTATAATTATTTTCTAAAAATTCTCTTCTGATGAAGAATTTTTCCAACATATTATTTTATTGATTTTTTTTTTGAAATACAAGGTAAGATAGAATATTAGAGATGTACTTTCTTCTCTTTCTTTCCATTTCTAACTTCCAACTTTGTACCCTTCCCACTATAGAAAGACATCAAGTATAATTTATATCGTCCATACACTCATTATTTAAATATAAATTAATTTTAGTTTCTTTTGCACATTAATTTTTCATCTCAGACTTAATTAAAACTTAAATTATTTCAAAATTGTTAAAAGTACTATCTGGAAAAAGGTCGCAGATAAAACTATGTAAAAATCTTAAATTTTACAAATAAGAATGACTAGGTCTGTTGCAGATTATATCTTCCATATGTGACTTGGACTTAATTATGAATTCCACACAATACGGTTGCCTGTTCAGACCTTAATAAGACAACAGGAGATGACATGGAAACATGTGTAGAAAAATTTCACAAGCCTGTTTCCTTAGATGAAGAGTTACTGGGCATAAATGTATGCTGGAACAGAAGATTCTGTCCTTTCCAGGATGAGTCCATTAAACAATTCTCCAATACCAGGTTTTCAACCCTGAA
>NW_021604567.1:9296489-9304252 GCF_004785775.1 Grammomys surdaster | reverse complement strand
TTCTGTCTAGAGTTGTATATATGCATATATACAACTCTAGACAGAAGGTTATTTACCTAACAATAGCAAAGGGCTAGGAATATGACTGCGAGTGATATAAACACAGTATATACAGAAGACAATAAAATATTATGTAAAATGCTAATAAAAAGGAAGAAGAGCTTCAGATATGAAATAAAATAATTAAAAAATATATATGAGCAATATTTTCAAGGAAAAGAAAAAGTATTAGATGTTATGTTTTAATTTTTTGTTTTGAAAAATGTTTTATAGAATAGTTTCATTTGTGAACAGACAAAGGAGAAAATGGTTTAAACTTCCTTAGAATTTTGTTTTTGTTTTTGTTTTTTTCGAGACAGGGTTTCTCTGTGTAGTCCTGGCTGTCCTGGAACTCACTCTGTAGACCAGGCTGGCATCAAACTCAGAAATCTGCCTGCCTCTGCCTCCCGAATGCTGGGATTAAAGGCGTGCGCCACCACCGCCCGGCTCCTTAGAAATTATATCATCAAGTTTTATATATTTTATTTCTTGAAATTCACCTAATTCTAAGATGTAGTTATTCAATACCATAATAATGAAAAGACAATAAGTATCAGTGAGGATGCAAACTATGTAAGAGTGTGTGTCAGAAATAATCACAGGATATCAAGATAATCATTCCAAATTATATGTAATGAAGCAACTCTTAGAAGTTATAATTTTAAATATAAATTGAAATGGTTTCCTGGAATATAATTATCTCTATCCTCAAATTGTTATATTTAAGAGTATATAACTTGTGACTTCACAGATCATCTATTACTTTTTCTCAGGAATTTTTCCAATTTTCTTTTTTTTATTTACTTTACATCACCATCACAGCCTTCCCCCCTCCTCTTTTCACAGTCCCACCCTTAAAAATCCTTTCCTCTATTTTCCCCACCCCATCTCCTCAGAGAAGAGGAATGATACCACCATTGTGTATCACCCCACCCTGGGACATCTAGTACCAGGAGATCTAGGCACAACCTGCATCACCGATGACTAACCAGGCAGTCCAAGTAGGTGGAAAGTCAGTGATCCAACGGCAGGGAACAAAGAATGAAACACCCCCTACTTCACTTGATGGGGAACCACATGAAGACTAAGCTGCACATTTGCTACAAATGTGTAGAGAGTGTACATAAAGCTTCTAAATGCTCCCTTGTTGGTGACCCAGGCTCTGAGAGGCCCCATTATCCCAGGTTAGTTGATTCTGTGGGGCTTCTTGTCGTGTCCCTGACAAACCTACTTGCTCACCTCTATCTCTCAACTTTTCTATCTGCCTAAGCTGGTGGGAGTGCAAATTTGTACAAACACTTTGGAAATCAATTTGGCAGCCTCTTAGAAAGCTGGGAAAAGTTCTATTTCAAGACCTAGCTATGCCACTCCTGCATATATACTCTAAAGATGCCCTATTATTTACTGCAGGGACACTTGCTCAAGTATATTCACAGCAGCTTTATTCTCATAAGCTAGAAACTGGAAACAACCTAGATGTCCCTCAACCGAGCAATGTATATTAAAAAAAGTATTACATCTGCATAATGGTATATCATTCACCTATTAAAAATAAAGACATCATGAATTTTGTAGGTAAATGGTGAAAATATCCTGAAAAGTAACCCAGAGTCATTTACTTATAAGTGGACATTAGCCATACAGTGCAGGATAAACATACCACAATCCACAGACCCAAAGAAATTGTGTAATGAGGAGGTTCTAAATGGAGGATGTGGGAGTCTCAATCAGAAGGGAAACTAAATAGTTATCAGAGGTGGTCACAGAAAGGGAACTGGGTAGGAGAGATGGCGAGGAGGTTATGGGGGGGATGGATATGGTCAGGAGTGGAGAGAAGGGGTTAAAGAAGTCTGGGAGTGAAAATAGAAATCTGTGGGGGTATAGAGGAGGGCATTTCGTGTGACTATCTAGAGCCTTGGATTGGCAGAGGCTCCAGGGAGGATATGGAGGTGAACCTAACTTAGATTCCTACCAGACGGGGGTTATAGAGACTAAAACGGCCACCTCCTAGGCAGGACTTCTAGAAGAGAGAAGGGAACACCAATCCACCCACAAAATCTTCAACCCAAAATTTGTCTTGCCTACAAGATGTGCAAAAATAAAGATGAAACAGAGCCTGAGGGAACAATCAACCAATGATTTCCCCGACTTGAGAAACATCCTGTGTGAGAGAGCCAACCTACAACACTATTACTGATACTCTGCTATGCATGCAGATAGGACGCCATCATAACTCTCCTGAGAGGCTTCATCCAGCAGCGGGTGAAGGAGAGATCCACAGCCAAACATGAGGAATTACTTCCTAGCCATGATAACCACAGTACTTGTTTTCCTGAAGATGATTTTCTCCTGTACAAATTTCTGTTGTAGGCTTGCTCCACAGTAACCAACCTTAACCAAATGACTGGAATAATCGAGTAGTATTAAGGATATTAATGACTTTGTTATTTTTCACGACTGTGTACAAACATGACTGGAGCTTATTTTAAAATGTGTTAACACAACCCCTCCTAGTGAGTGGAGCATTAACTATTTTGGTAAGGCATTTTACAATTAGTCCTGGAATAGCTGGATGGCTTGATTTTAAGATTTGCTTGAGCAGTCCAGAAAGGCCCTTATGTCTAATTGCAGGGGTTCTTCCTGGGAATTTAGTTGGAGATCTATTTTGAAAGTTTGTAGTAACCTAAGAATGCTAGTTCTTAAATTTTATAAGAACTCTGCCTATACATTATCAGTTCCCATACAAATGCAAACTAGAACCACGGGGAGAACCATATTGACACACCAACTTGCAATAATTCTTATGGATGTAGCAAAAATGATATTCTGCTATGAAAACAGAACTCTTATACAATAGCTGAAAGAAGGTAAATATAAATCAATATATGTTAGAGAATAGTACAAAAACTCCTTATACAAGCTAAAAATAATAATATGTCCTTCACTATGGTGATTTAAGTAAGAATATCCCCTATAGGTCATACATGTAAATGCTTAAAGAGTGGCACTTTTTGAAAGTACTGGGGGATGTGGTCTTGCTGAAGGCAATGTGTCACTGTGAGTGAGTTTTGGGGTTTTAAATACTCAAGCTAGGCCATATGTATCTGTCTTAGTTGCCTGCAGATCCAGATGTGGAAATGTCAGCTCCCTCTCCAGCACCATGTTGCTATATTTCCCTCATGCTGATACTGGAATAACATCTGAAACTACAAACAAGCCCTAATCAAACTGTTTCCTTGGTTAGAGTGACCATGGTCATGGTGTCTCTTTGCAATGATAGAATATTGAATAAAACACTCAGCTATCCCATTTCTGGGTATATGCCATTTTGGAAATGAAATTAGTACTTCACAAGGTGCCTCTACTCTCCTCTTAATTGTACCAATAATCACAATAGCCAAGCCACAGGATACAGTATGCGTTCATTTTCAGATGCATGCAAAAAGAAATCTAGTAGAAATATACAATGGAATGCTTTTTCAGCCAGATAAATGCAGAAGACCTGGGTTTGTTCAATGAAATAAGACAAACATTGCATCTTCTCTTTCATAAGTAGACACTGAATACACTGATCACTAAACAAACAGCAAGAGAATAGTGATTCATTTTTTTTCCTAGAAAAGTTGAAAATGGAAAAAAGAGGTTAAATGAAGGACAAAAGAACAATTAGGTACGAGATGCAGTGTTCAGCAAGAGGGAAGGTGATTCTAGTGCACATCAAGCTATTATTTACTTTTTGAGTGACTAAAAGTGAAGAGCGGAAGGTCACACATAAATAAATAAAGAGATAGAAAATAGATCGCCCTCGTTTTACTAAGAAAAAGTATACATGTCTTTAAACTTCACAATTTATGGTGTTATGTCCAAATAATTTATTAAATGAGAACAGAAGGTTTTAAACATCAGAATACAGTATTTATCTGACTTCATACTCACTAACACTTTTTTCTTCTTTTCAACATTTACTATGCTTACACTTTGTGTCCTTTTAACATTAATGACAGTTTTTCACCTTTGTCCTTGGCTCTCCTTGAAATAAGGAAAGTATTTCAGCCTATGTTTTTAAGGGCCCTGATGCCTTCACTGATTATTTCCTTTTATGTACATTATTTTGTACACTTACACTCACATTTATATGTTAGTATGTGTTCCTGGTCTTGGCATAATATACAGGATGAAAGTCATTTCTTTATAGAAAGCTGGAATTCATGTTTGTATTATTTTAGAGACTCTACCAAGATCTAAATTACTAAAAGATATTACTGTTTTAACTCAAAACAACATGAAAACATGTTTTCCAATGTACACTCCATTTTCATTTCTTTGGAACACCAAACCAAATTCCTTCCTTAAATTAAAGATTTAAAATATACATTACCTATGCAGTTGTTAATTTAATGATCTTATTTTTTTTTAATTTTGGAGGTTGAGCATATGAGCACTGCAATCTGAATTCATAATAAAGGACATGAGAATGTAAACTCAGAAATGAATTTTATTTGTAGAAAACACCACTAGCAGGATGTCTAGGGTCATTTGTTTCATCAGGGAATCTGTCAAGAAAAGCAATAACCATGTATGTAGATGCTACTAACATAGTTGCAGTGTTTCTATGTTTACCAGACCAAAAAGAAAAAACTTAAAAAACATAAATTAAATCTTTAAAAGTTAGATGATAGGATTGAAATCCTAAAATGTGAGCTCCTGTTTCATTTTGTTTGTTTTTTCACATTGAATCTTTCATTGAACACATTTGCCGGTAGATCTTACAGGTGTTTATTCAGGAAAGAGAGAAAAGGGCTACGTTTGAGAAGTTACACACAAGCAAACTTCCCTAGATTTGTCTGAATCCTGAAAATCAGAGATGAGCAAAGCTAGATTGGATTGTATGCTCAGAGTAGATAAGGTGGACCTCAGGGTGGATGCTCTTTCTGCCATTTGGCATCGGTAACACCACTATTTCTAAATAACACATTTCTCTCCTGAAAAATACACACAAGTAAAAGAACCATGGGATAGAGAGCCGCATCAGTCAAGTATTTGTCCACCACAGTACAAAAATACAGAGATACCTAATGAACACGAAATGGATAGAGCGATGAGTCCTCCAATCAGGATTTCTGAAACGTCAGGCTCACTTAAGAAGAGAAGCAGACGGACATTTATGAGGACTATGTGATATGCCATGCAAGGCCAATGGAAAAAAATCACTCGTTCTTAAATTAATTCCCAAGTATTTTGGGTCTCTTCATCTGTAAATTTACTTATTGTTTATGCCGACATTTTAAAACATCATGACTTCGTAAGTTTATGTGTCTTCATTACCTGCATTTATTCACATTGTGGTCCTCTCTTCTATGAGTCAGTGTTTAGTGTTCCTTTGTTCTCTCAAAGCAGTTCAGAGTACCTTTTAAGCAACAGGGTTTGTGGATTGCATCAAGATGCATCTCATTAATGAGGGGTTGAGAAAGGTCACTTTAAAGACAACAAAGAGAATTTTGAGACTTCTACAGGTATATGCTAAGAACAACGATTGGCAGGAACATTGATAACTCATAATACAATATTGAAAAGTTCAGATCATATCATAGCTCTGGGAAAGACTTAAGTTTGCTCAATTCTCGGGACATTCATTCAAAGCCGCTCTCTTTCTTTCAGTATTAGTGATAGTTCAGACCAGGGCCATTGCAGCAGAGGACCCTCAGTTTCCTAGTGAACAACACTCCAATCTGCATTTGTATGTACAACTGAATTGTAAATGTTCATCCTTCAATAAAAACATTTCAAAATGACAACACAATTTTATAATCTAAGCCCTGTCTTAATTAACATAAAATATCTAGAATATATTTAGAAACTGATTTTATATCTTTACTAATGTTGTTGTTATGATTTTCCTTATACAGTATTACTCTGTATTTCAGGCTTCACATAAATTCATTATATCCAGCATCGGATGCAAAATAACTTAGCATTTTTAAAAACAATTGAGTATTTTGTTTCAAAAAATATTTTGCAGACATTTAGTTCTTTATTATTGACAATATTGTGCCTCATGAAGGCTATAGTGGTAATAGGGATAAAATGCATTTTGCAACTTTTTAGTACAAAATGTATTACAAATATGTTTATGAGAATTGCCTTTAATTATTTCTCTCTGCTTCTGCTTATAGAGTTTTTATCTCTCTTTTGGCCTTCCATGATGATAGAAGCCATATACTGAATTATTTTCCAAGTGGCTTAACTCGATCGCTAGCACAATACAATAATGCCCAGTGCTATTATAATGTGCCACGTACCAAGTACCTTATAAAATACAAAAATATAATGACTATCTTCCTTTCCAAATTGCCAGAACAATGATCTGGCTTTCTATTCAGACTGCAAAGTCTGAAATATATGAAATTATCTATAACATTGTAGCACTCATTTTCTCAAAGGCATTTTACGAAAATATACTTCTTACATAGTTTTCTTTGTTATTTGCATGATTGCTTATCTCCTGAACCATAGTTCACTGATTTAGATGCAAATTCCTTTTGAGAATAGGATAACCATGACAGGATAAATAGTTAACGGTGTCAATGTTGGTAATAATACTCCAGAACTAATGGAGATTATTTTATGCAACTTCTCAATCTATCATTTAGTTCCTACAGTTACATCACTGATGGTGATCAAATGAAAAAACAATATATAAAACAGCCTTGCTTTCTCTCAACTTACATTGTAACAGTGAACTAATTATACCATTAGCAATCTAGTTAACTTTAGAGTATGCTAATCATCAAATTGTAATAAAAATACTAAAATACAGGCTGACATTTAAAGGAAAATTTCAGTACAGAGTAAGATTGTAAAAATCCTCTTAGAATCCTAGTGCCAAAAAATGCTGTAATTTGTCAAACTATATAACTTACACATTACACACACACACACACACACACACTCACACACACACACACACATACACACATATATATATTCCAATACGATGGTTAGAATATGTATACTTATGTATTTTTAAATTCATAGAATCCTTTTCAAAATATTACATGAATGTAAACATATTTAAATAAACACTAAACAAAATATCTCATATCTTTTAATTTTTTATTTCCTATATAAGCTTGTTCAGTATTGTCCTACAATAGAATCTTTTACTATAGAAAGAAACGTAGTCTGCTTGGCTACAAGCTTTTAGTTTCCTTCATCTATTTTTTGTCTAAAATATTAGAAGAAGAGAGTTTGCAGAAATTTTACTGAATTATGAAATGAGTAGACTTAATCAGAAAATACTATCTAGTAGAATCATTTCCTCTTCTTGTCTTTAATATGAGCATGATTCCAAGTTCATGTGAGGCTACATTGTGACTGCAGAGTCATATAAATGATACACTGTATGTGTTCAACGAATGAAAAAGAGAACAGTCCAAAAATATTTGTTTGTTTTTAAAGAAGACATTTTATTTTGGCTTCCAGTTTGAGACTGTGTTCTATCACAGTGGGGAAGTCATGACTACTGAAGGCTGAGAAAGCACATCACGTTTATCTTCAGTCATGCGGCAGAGATGCTGTATTAGTGCACTAATTCTCTCTCCTCTCCTCTCCTCTCCTCTCCTCTCCTCTCCTCTCCTCTCCTCTCCTCTCCTCTCCTCTCCTCTCCTCTCCTCTCCTCTCCTCTCCTCTCCTCTCCTCCCCTCCCCTCCCCTCCCCTCCCCTCC
>NW_021604567.1:9270271-9296389 GCF_004785775.1 Grammomys surdaster | reverse complement strand
CCCCCTCCCCCTCCCCTCCCGTCCCCTCTCTCTCTCTCTGCATTCAATGGAGACTCTATGCAAAGATGGTAACAAAACAGCAAAATAGCCTGATTGAAAACACTGTGTTCTCGGCCACCACATCCAGAAGTTGCCACTGTCTCTTATGACCATAGTGTTAAGTTGTCTACAGTGGAGACAGACCAGAGTTCAGCTACAAAAAGTTGAGTCAAAGAGAGACATCTAAATCAGAAACTGTGTTGACTGCCTCTACTTTCCCAATTAATCTCTCCTGGATATATGAGTGCATGATTTGATGATGTGATTTCTGTCTTTGAAATGTAATCTTTTACTTGAAAACCCACTCTTCCTAGGACTCTGTAATTTCCTGATGTATATTTGAGCACCAGATTTAATGTTATTTTCTATTTATCTGTATATTTATCGATTTTCTACTCTCTATGTACCATATATGTATCAATCTATCTTCTATTTATTCTTCTGTATATCATCTATGTGTAATCTGTCTTTTATCTACTATCCTTAATATGTCTATATCTATCATCTATATCATATATCATTAATCTAGCTTTATCTATCTACCTATCTTATATTCTTTACTTTTTCTCTTTTTTTGCTTGTTATATAGCTCACAAACTTACCCATTCAAAACTGCAAATGTGGCTATCATTGCCAATTCCCAGACTTTACAGAATGACAATAATACTATAGTAATATGTACTAATATAAGACTCTGTGCTTACCTGAATATGAGAAGGAATATTCCTGAAATAAGCAAAAAGAGCAAAAAGTTGAGAACAATAAGAAAAATAACTTAAATAGTAGAGATGTAAAGAATCTAAAAGTAATGATTAAGCTATTTGAAAAATAAGTTATGACACTGATATGCCCGTGGGAAATGATAAAGCTATCCCTTCTCATATTAAACTATTATATGTCGATTCAATATCCAGATATTCAGAGATTAATCTACTTTAAATAGAGAGATCAGCCTAAAGAGTACTTGGATTGTATTTTTTCACTAAATACTCCTGATAATATACACATACATTGGTGAAAAAAACATTAAATATCATGTGAATTATCAAAAATATTCATTTATTATGTATCTGAGGCTCAGTTGCATTGTGAAAAACAGTAGTGTGGACATCTGTTTCCAAAGCAACTTTTTCAATTAGCACAGAAGTATATTTTCAAAATCTCTCTCTAACCAAAGGGATTTGTACCCAGAGAGCTTTAAAAGTACTGTGTAAAGCATGCTGGCAACGTTTTGCCTGAAGCAGGAGTGGATATGTGAAGCCTTTCAGTATTATGCTCTTAGAAATGTTCATTGAATCAATTGAAGTATGAGGTAAAGAAGCCATAAAACCCCTTTCTTCTTTTCTAATTTTTCTAAAATTATGTTCTCAATTTCTTTTACTCACTCAGTCTATAGAAAACAATAATCTGTTGTTCTAATACCATAATGAAGCAGAAACATTACTGACTTTTTGTAGAATTCAAGGCTATCTTTAACCGTATAAATTGCAATAAGGATGAAGACAAAACCATCAGAACCCTTTTCTTGCCTCTGGAAATTCACTGTTTCTGTGGATGTTGTTTGGGTCTTTCTGCATTTAGACAGGGATGGCAAACAGGTTTGATCCACAAGGACACGCATGTATTTTATGACAAAGTAGGAATTTACAGTTATTTATTTATTTATTTATTTATTTATTTATAGATTTTTAAATTATTTAAAAAATTTATTGGATATTTTATTTATTTACATTTCAAATGTTATTCCCTTTTCCAGTTTCACCTCTGCAACTCTCCCAGCCCATGAATGTGCCCCTCTACCACCTCACTCACTCCTGCCCCACCTCTCCATCATCCACCTATGCAGGAACATCAAGCCTTCAAAAGACCAAGGGTCTCACCTCCCATTGATGCCAAAGAAGGCAATCCTTTGTTTCATATGCAGCTAGAGTAATGAGTCCCTCCATGTATGCTCTTTGGTTGGTGGTTTAGTCCCTGGTTAACTTCTGGGTGATCAGGTTAGTTGATATTGTTGTTCTTCCTATGGGGTTTCAATTCCCTCTCCATTCTTTCTCTTCCTCCATCTGTCTCCTATGACAATTTCATTCCCCATTCTAAGTGAGATTTGAGCATCCTTCGTTGGAGATTACTTCTTTTTAGTGTCTTTGGGTCTGTGGGTTATAGTATAGGTATCCTGTACATTATGGCTACTATCCATTTATAAATGAGTTCATACCATATATGCCTTGTTGTGACTAGGTTACCTTACTCAGAATGACATTTTGTAGTTCTATCCATTTGCTTGCAGAATTCATGATTTTTTTAAATAGCTGAATACTATTCAAAAATTTGCCCCCAAATTTGTCATGTCTACAAGAAATGCAGGGAAAAAGATGAAGCAGAGACTTGGTGGGGGGCGGGAGGGGACGGACAAACAATAACTATCAAGCACCAGTCTCCGAGTCTAATAATGATTCTCTGTTATGCACGCTGAAAGGAGCATAACATGGCTGTCCTCTGTTAGGCTCCACCCCTCACATGAGTAAAACAGAAGAAGACCCCAAAAGCCAAATATTGGGCTGAGCTCAGGGACTCTTATGGAAGAGCTGAGGAAAGTATTGAGGTCCGTGAAGGGGAAGGGAATCCCACAGAAGGACCAGCAGAGTTGATTAACACAGACATTTGGGGTCTTTCACGGACTGAACCACCAACCAAAGAGCATACACGGGCTGAATCTAGGCCTCCTGCACATATGTAGCAGTCTTCATGTGGGTCTCTCAGCAACTGAAACGGGTGCTCTCCCTAAAGCTGATGCTGCTCTGTGGAATCTGTTCCTCATCCTAGGCTACCTTGTCTTACCACAGTAAGAGAGGATGTGTGTAGCCCTGCAGAAACTTGATGTCCTGGCATGGGTAGATATCCATGGGAGACCTCCATCCTCTCAGAGGAAAAGGAGAGATAGTAGCGAGAGAGAAGGAACTGAGAGGAGGTAGCAACCAGGATGTAAAATCAATAAATTAATGAATTAATAAAAATTAAAATAAAATGGCAAATCCTATACCATTCCCAAGGTAATTGACTGTTCTCTATAGATTATTTTATCCTGATTGCTGCTTTAACCAAGTTTTAGATGGCAAGTGTCCTGCTTTAGCAGCCGTAAGAGGAGAGGGCTATAGTAAGGCTAAAGCATTACTATAAAGCCATTGATTTATTTTCTTTGCTGTGATAGCTTTGATCAGAACTAGATACTGTAACACTAGTATCTGTTTCACTACAGTGAAGTTACAGAGGTCAATTGTATTCACACCACCTACAGATTATCTGACTGGTCCCCTGAAACTATGTTCAACACTGGATACTGCTGTAGGCATATTGGACACTCAGTATGAAACATGAAAACTTCAAGCTTGATTTGAGGAACATATTGTAGACCCAGGCATAGTCCTATCCCTATAATTATGGCTTTTTCTGTATAACTATGGGACATGGCAGGGTATCTAGAAAATAAATCCTGAATTGAATACACGGAACGGAACAGTTGAGCCATTTCAAAACGGTTTTCAAAGCCACAAAAATCAGCAGTTCTCAACCCGTGGGTCACGGTTTATATTATAATTCATAACAGTAGCAAATTTACAGTCGTGAAGTGCAATAAAAATTATTTCTATTTGGTTTCACAACATGAGGATTTGTATTAAAGGGCCACAACGTTAGGAAGATAGTCACTGCCCTAAGGAATATTTATATGCCTCATAAACATTTTCTATTCCACAATGTTCTATCCATGCATGTTCTCAATTTTATTTTATTTTTGTCCTCAATTTTCCAAAACCTTCTTTCCAAAAACAACTAACCAGGAAGTGATAGGTTTAACTACAGATCATAACTCATTAAAACCATATCTAACTATTTATTCTTCTAGAGAAATGAACAGCCAGATGTGCTTTTCAAAGTTCTATCTACTGGGAGAGCCTTCCCTGTTGTCATTCAAAGCCATCCCAGTAAGGGACTAACTTGCTACATCTGTCCACTTGAAGTCTGAGGTAATTAGTGAGAGTCACCATGTTGGAAGTCAAAAAACTAGGCAAATATTTCTTGTACATTGAAAGATTATTCATATTCTCCAAGACTGAAACATATTTAAAAACACATTGTTGGGATTGAAGATTATTGATTTATTTAAGATATATAATTATAATTAGATTAGTCAAAAGAGGTGATAGTTCTAAATTACATTTGTAAAAGTATGATTTTATGACTACTCTTCCTCCTACCATCCTTAACTCAAAAGCAAGTATTTAATGTTCTACCTTGTTCAGCTCAACACTGTTATTTTGTCATCATTTTATATCATAGACATTTGTATCAATAGCCTTTCATCTAGAAAATGAATATAGTCGCAACTTCTATCAAAAATCTATCTAAACCATAAAATAAACGTTAATCCTGTTATATTTGAAAATTTCATAGTAAATATGGACTGATTATTCTCTTGACACAATTGTCCTTTGGTGTTTGTTTTTCTGCATTGGCAAGGTTTTCAGGGCAAACAACCCACATTCTCTATATTAAAGGATGATTAATGACCCATCTACCCTGGAAGTAAGTGTCTGTATTTCTCTTGAGAGGCATGGAGATTTATCATTTAGAGCTGTTTGTTTCAGCTCTAATGCATAGAAAAGCTAGAGATTTTATGCTCTCACCAGAGAATAAGTTTGAATTCCAGAGAAAAGGGAATTTCTCTTCAAACTGAAAAGATGATAGGCAAGCTGTCTCCAGTATGCTCTCGAAGCTATAGTGTAAATAGTGCTGTATGAACATATGAAATCTGGCTCATCAGATTATACAGTAAAAAAATGAAGCTATAGGAAGTTGGGCACAAGACAGAATTATTCTGAAGAAACAATTTGATAACTCTCTTAGTCTTTATGCATACATATATCAATAAATAAAATGTGTATTTCTGTTTCATCTATTATCTATCTGTCTATCATCTATCTCTATTGGTCATTTATCCATCTGTATCTATTAACCATTTATCTAATCTGGAGAAGTAGGTCTATCTACTATCTATCTATCTATCTATCTATCTATCTATCTACCTATCTATCAATCACCTATCTATCAATCAATCATCTGTGCATCATCTACCTATCTATCTATCTATCTATCTATCTATCTATCTATCTATCTATCTATCTATGTATCTATCTATGTATCTATCTCTTTATGTATATGTTTCAGAATTCCCATTTTGACTTAATTTTCACAATTCTTAACTTGCTAGAGTACATGCTACATTTATTTTTATGTAAAAATATTTGATCTTAGTAGAATTTTTTTAGAACAAATTAATTCAAAAAAATAAAATAAATATACAATTGGTAAATAATACTCAAAGTGTCTGTTGAACTAAGTGCAACATAAATAAATTCATTGGCACAAACTCAATTTGCCTAGGTAACCATTACTTGAACTATAAATCAGTTTTTAAATTGGTTTTTCTTCTCTTGTAACACTATATTACTAAAAGTGATAGATTAATTTTTTCACATAGGACATTTACATAACTTATAAAATAATTTTCTTAATTTCTGTTCTTAGTTGCGTATAATAGTTTGACTTTAATTTTGTTATTTATATATTTGTAATAATCTCTATTTGACTTTAATGTATTGTCATTGTATTCCTCAATGCTAGTAACATTTCTCATTTATATATAGTATTTCAACACAGTTAATCATAAAAATATTATGAGCATTTATGAGAGTAATAATACTAATTATGTCTTGCTTCTTTATTTACATTAAATATATTATCTTTATATATAACCAATATATAACTCAATTGTTGGAAGAAAATATTACATTGTGGTACTCTAGGTGTGTTCTACAATATCAAGTTTACATGGTATTGGATATTGACCTCTGAGCTCTTTTCATATAAGGCAACAACTATCCAACTGGTCTACATCCACAGCAGTTTCTCAATATTCATTCTTTGATTTTTTTCTTGCTTAAAATTTGATTGTTTACTTATTTCACTTTAATTTCAGGACTTTTATTTAAAAATTTTCAGGCAATATTTTTTCCTATATTTTATTGAAAACTGATTCTTTTCTCATATGACATATTCTGAGCATAGACTCCCTTCCCTTAACCCTTCTCAACTGTTCCCTACCTCCCCTTTCCCTCATAGCCACTCCTCCTCTGTCTCCCTACTGTAGAGGAATTTTAATCCAGCAAAACAGCTGCTCTGGCAATGGACCAAATATTTTTAATACCTCTGGCTTGAATAAAGTTATAACTGCATTAAACTCTTTTAAGATAAAAGTTATTTCATAGAAGGAAGCAGCCATATTTCAAAGTGACATGTAATTGAATGGCACACAAAGTGACAAAAGATGATTTGACAGAATGAGTCAGAGATACAATTTGCCCAACACTCACAGGATCTAGAAGTGTCCTTGCCTAAAAAAAATACAGGTACAAAAATGGAGCAAAGACTTAAGGAAAGGCTGTCAAGTTACCTGCTCAATTTGGGAGCAGTCCCAAGCTCAGGCACCAACCTGTGACCCTATTACTAATGCAATGTTGTGCCTGTAGACATGAGCTTAGCATGCCTGTGCTCTGAGAGGCTCTACCAGCAGCTGACTGAAACAGAAGCAGATACTTACAAATCCAACCATTGGACTGAAGTTGGGGACCTCTATGGAAGAGTTAGGGGAAGGACTGAAGGAGCTGAAGGGGATGGCAATCCCTAGGAAGACCAACAATGTCAACTGACCCAGACCCCTGGGAGTTCCCAAAGACTAATCCTCCAAGCAAAGTGCACACATGAGCTGATCTGAGGCCCCCAGCACATATGTAGCAAAGAACTGCCTTGTCTGGCCTCAGTGAAAAAGAATGTGGCTAATGCTGTAGAAACTTGATGTTCTAGGGAAGGCAGATCCTGTTGGGGGTGATGTGGATATGAGTGGGTGGATGAGAGAGCACCCTCTCAGAATTGGGTGTAAGGTCATAAGGTAAAGAACTTGGGGAAGGGGAACCAGGAAGAGGGAACAATTTTGGAATGTAAATAAATAAAATGATCTAATAAAAATTAAAGCAAATGTCTGATCGGTAATATGCTGATTAACACAATGCTGGATTATTTTGTACTGTATGGTTATATTCTTTATAATGATCAGTGTGTATATGCTGTATATACACAACACATGCCAAGCCTGCCAGGTGCTTCTTATGTTTGGCTTCATACAACCTCTAAAATGTGTTACTAAACTAAATATTCGAAGTTCTCGTGAAGTTAAACCAAATTAAAATTGAGTTTTCACAGATTGTATTTTGTCAAGATCTAAGTGAAAGTTTGCAAATTAGATACTGATTTTGTTGTTCACACTGCGTGTGGAGGGTAAATATGAAATAAAAATCATTTTAATAACTTCAAATATGAAAAATTATGAAATGTTTCTTTTGAATGTCTTTATTTTCTTAAATAGAAAATCAATTACTACATTAACTTTAAAATCATTTTGGAACTTATCTTGACTAAAGAGTAAAGAACATTTCCTACTGAATGATTTATATTACCTTGGTGCCAACTTTAGCGAGAAAACTGCTATGAAAATTAAGTGATGCCAATTTGTAAGTGCAATACAATTTCAATTTCAAAGTTAAAAAATAATCTACTTTCTTAGGATACATAATTTTTATATTTTACTTAGCACAACACAAAATAAACTTGGAAATGATATGTAGTGTGGAATTGTTTAAACTAGGCTGGCCTGTATTTTGGAATTTTGTTAACTGGGTTAAGTGAAATATCCCCTAGGAATGTTGGACTTTCTATGCCCATGAAGGAATAAAAGGGAGGTATTTAGTGTGCATGAACAAACTCTCTGTTGCTGAGTATGGAGGTAATGTGATGAGATACTTTATGTTCATGGTGCCTTGGTTCCTATTCCCTCAGAGAAAAACAGAAGGAGAGTATGGTGGGAAGGATTGTGGAAATTATCCTTACATTTATTTATCAACAATTAATTTGTAGTAAAAAAAATTAAACAGTATTCTTTACTTTTTGTATGTTGATATACAATCTCCTCATTTGAAATTATTATATTACCTAATATATATTTGAATCTTAAGTCAGTAAACAGTAAACATGTAGAGGAATATATTCAGTTCTGTACTATCTTATAGATCCTAATTATCTTGAAGAACTATAATTGTTGCTTTTTGTTTTTGGCAAAGATCATCATGAATACAGTACCAGTTTACTTTGAGATATTTAAACTTACATTATTAGAAGACTGAAAAGTAGCACCTGTATCTTATGCTTTCAAATTATTTTTGTACCGTTTAACACAAACTGTATGCCATTCTAAATATTAGCAACTCATCATTTTTAAACTGTAACAATTATTTCACTTATATGGTAGGCATTCATTGATTTGCAATATTAATTCATTCATTGTAGAAATGTCAAATACCTGTCCTCATATCATCTTAACCATAGTACTTATATTTAAACATGATATAGTCTATAATTGATTTATTTGTATAAACTTGTATTTAATCAAGTATTTCAGAATATAATATGTTTTCTATAGGTTATTTTATCTTTTTATTTCTTCAGTACTCAAATGATATTAATAAGTGTTTTCAGGTTTTCTACCAAATTTACTCATTTTCACCCTATATTTCCTCATTTTATATCTAAATTCAGTGAATCTTTATCTATACATCATTTCAAATAATTGATTGTATATTGTCACTCAATCTTACAAATGTTTTCAAATATTCCTTACTCTATAATAGGCCTATTCCTGTCTAATATCTATTTCACATTATTGTGAAATGTATTCAGATACACATAATAGAAAAGCTAGTGTCTTTATGCAATAAAACATTCTTTTGGTATTTATACCATTTATACATTTCCAGAATACAGTTTCATATAAGCAGTCATAATTTTTCAAGCAAGACAACGCAATAGAAGCTAGTACTATACACCTGAAATTACTAAAAGCAAAATACCAAGATTGGCAGTTATGATATTTCCAAAATGGGTGCCATACTGAGCCAAAAATTATGAAATTCAATGTTTATAAATGAAATCAAATATTTAGATTTAAATGAATGTAAGAAGTAAACCCAGCGTAAAGTTTCTGCTTTTGATATGATAATGTGAATGTGAACATTCTAGAATTCTGTGTTCATAGATTTATAGCTCAAGAAATTGAACTTGTGGTAATAATGTTCACTAAGTATAAGAGGGAGTTTCAAAGAAGAAAGAGCAGAGGAGAGAAGGGGGAAGAAGCAGAGGGTAGAAAACAAAGAAGACAAGAGAAGAGGGGAGGAAAGAAGGGAATAAGAGAGAGAAGAAAGACAAGGAACAGAAAGAAAAAAACCATAAGAATAGGACAGTGCATGAACTTCCTATGTTCACATAGAATGAATTTATGATATGAACTTGTACCATCATTATTTTCCTCTGCCTTGTAAAAAGACTGAAAATATTCATGGCTTTAAAGAAACTTGCAATTTTTATGAGGAATAAATGTGTAGTTTTTAAAGTGTTTTACATTAAATATATTACCCCCCAGAGCTCCCAGGGACTAAATCATCAATCAAAGAATACCCATGAATGAGACCATGGTTACAGCTGCATTTGTAGCAAAGGATGGCATCAATGGGAGGGGGAGGTCCTTGGTCCCAAGAAGGCTTGATGTCCCAGTATAGGGAAATGCTAGAGCAGTGAGGCAGGATTGGGAGGGTGGAGGAACACCCTCATAGAAGCAGGGATAAGGGGTGGGATAGGAAGTTTGCAAAGAGGAAACTGGGAAGGAGGATAGCATTTGAAATGTAAATAAATAAAATAACCAATAAGATAATTTAAAAAATATTCTATATTTGTTTTTCACTCTTTTGACAGTTTTCTATTCATTGATATTCTTGAATGTGCGTATTTACTGAAAATGCAGACTTCTCTCAGTCGTTTGCTCTTGCTCATATGTTGCTCACTTGCATTGGAGACAGATTTAAATCTCAGGTCCATTTATTCCGAACATCATTCTTTTCTTAATTATACAGGTCATAACCTTAGTATTTCTCCTCAGGTTCCATTTTACCGGAGTGAATAAACAATTAGCATGTACTATGTTATAAATGCTAAAACTATGAAAAAATTTGACATGACAAGACTCTCTAAACTACTGAGCCTTATAAAATTGATTCTGGGAGTTAATGGTTTTCTAACTCATGACAGTTTCAGATAGCTAATAAGTCAAAAATCCCAGGAATTCTGTGTTTAAAAAATAGAAGACACAACTGGCTTTCTAATGTCCTGATTTATGCTGTTCTTTTCATTAGATTGCCTAAAAATCCTCATATTTTTGGACATTATAACTTTTCTTTTAGTTTCAATTGAGTTAAATTTAAAACAAATATACTTTAATGTCAACAGAAAACTAAGGTATATAATAGGTATATAATAGTTGAGGTATATAATAGTTGAATACTGACAACTTTGGTTTTGATATTTAGAGATATATTAATAATGAAAAAGGTAATCAGAAATCTTAGAGATTTGTGATACCATTATATGTAAATATGTTAACATAATTGTGAGACATTCTTTTAAATTTTTATAGTATATTAAATTGGCTACTGTGAACATTTTTCTATTTTGTTACTCAAGAATGAATAACCATATTAGAGATTATGACACTATGAATAAAACCTTGTAGTACTTCAGCCTTAATTTATTTATTTATTTATTTATTTTTATTTTTATTTTTATTTTTTTGTGGTTTTTCGAAACAGGGTTTCTCTGTGTAGCCCTGGCTGTCCTGGAACTCACTCTGTAGACCAGGCAGGCCTCGAACTCAGAAATCCTCCTGTCTCTGCCTCCCAAGTGCTGGGATTAAAGGAGTGGGCGAACCACTGCCCGGCATAGCCTTTATTTTGTTTTGTAAATATTCATGTATATATTTTAGATTTAGGCAATTTATTTTATATATATATATATATATATACATATATATATATATATATATATATATATATATGTGGGTGTGTTGATCTTTACTCAAAATTTCAGTTTAAAATTCTATTATTAAAGTGCTAATGATTATAGAAACATTTCACTGAGTGTGGGACTTTCCTTCCTTTCCAACTGCCCCCTTTCTCTTTTCATTTACTTTCTTCATTGTTCTGTTTTTCTTTTCTCTTCCCTACTTATTTTGCTTTCCTCTTTCTATGATGGTAATGACTGATAACATATTGCACAAACTATGCAAGCATTTATTATTGAGTTGCATCTCAAACCACAAGGTCCATGTTATTTTTGTAATAATTCTTCTGAGACAACATATTAGTATCAAAGAAAAATTGCAAGTAGTACTTGGCAAGATAATCAATTAAGAAATATTTCCTTCAGGAATAACTGTTGCAATTAGTATCTAGAATATTGCATTAAGTAGTCACATTGGACTTGGCCCAAACACCAGTGGATATTTCCGCTGAACTCAGAAAATTACCAGAGTCCACCAGGGACTATTCTGCCCAATGTGCTAAGCCTTCTTTTTTGAGAATTGAAATTAATTAGTTTAACCCCTAATTCTCAGAGACACTGGCAAATAGTTTTGTTTTGTTCTCAGGTTAATCCTTTAGGGAGAAAGTTCTCACTAGAGAAACACATTTCTTGCTTATAAGTTGGAAGGAGACTGGTAAAAGATTTATGTTTCAAGAAACAGATATAAAGTTGACAATTCACATTTCTAAAAATAAATACTGTAAGAAATTGGAGGAGAGGGAATTATAATCAAGGAGAAACCTCACAGACACAGTTCATATGAAAAGGATATCGAGGCTGTCATAAGTCTTTAAAAACTATGTGTTAAAATAATCCTAAACAAAAAATTAGTACATGAATAATTCTTAGTAATTTTAATGTAAATATTAGTTTGTATGTAAATATATAAATATATGTGTATGTAACAATGTTCATACAAACACACACATATATCTATGTATATATATAGATAGATATATAAACATATCTATCTACATATATACACATACAAACAACCAGCTGAAATGTCAATAGAATAATTGTGATGGGGAATTTATATAAATAAATTATATGCACCCCCAAATGTACTTAAAAAGAAAACTTAACAAATAAAGAAAAAAAATCATGATAATTGCAAGAAATAAAACTATAGATAATGTGTAGAAACCATGATAACACAGCAAAAAATAAAAGTAGAAATTAGAAAAAAAAGGTTGGTTATTGTTAAAGTGTTTAAGCATTTTGCTTATTTTGTAACTAGAATATATAAATGGCCTTTGATTAAAAGAGTTAAAGGTATGTACAGGTAAGTATACTAGAACCTAGAAACACACCCAAATTATTAGATTCCAAAAAAATCCAAGGAAAGTTGTACGTAAAATTGGTAATGATTTCCTGGCAAGAAATATCAATGATACGCAAGTCAGTGAATGAAATATTAAATGCAGAAACAATCAGAAAGAAAAATTTTAAAATACAAATGAAAATTGATACAAATTAAAAACTGACAAAAAAACTTTACTTTTAAAAACTGTTGGTAAGTAGGAAAATATGGAAGACAAGATTGTTCATAGTATAAATTTGAAGACAATGATATAGGATTGAAATTTTAACCTATCGGTAAAAAATAAGAAATGCTGTTTAAGTTAGATGCACAGTAAACACTTAATAACATGACAGTGTGTTCCATGCAGCATACATGCCACTGGGAATTTTGTTTGGCTTCCCTTGTTTCCCTTGTTCCCATGTGCTGCCCAATATCATTATACCCAAGGCACAGAATGCAGTGAAGAAGAGAATCATGCCTATTGTAGTGTAGCATGTGACACATGGAATACTTAGGAGTGATAAATGACTGCCAGATGCACTGTAGATGGAAGAACAGTATCCAGAGAACATTATAAGTTGGACATTCTAAGGCAGTGTTTCTCAACCTTCCCTATACTGTGGCCCTTTAATACACTTCTTGCTGTGGGTGATCCCCAGACATAAAATCATTTTTGCTACTACTTCATAAGTGTAATGTTCTACTGTAATAACTCATAATTTAAATATTAAATATGCAGAGTATCTGATATACAACCCCGTGAAAGGGTAAGTTGGACCCCAATGGCATCATGACCCACAGATTGAGAAATACTGCTTTGAGGTTTAGGTATAGAAAATGTCCAAAGGGACCATTTTATTGACCTTTTATTGTTTTGTCACAGAGTGTAGTATTTTCTAGAATCTCTAGTAAAATTGATCTGCTGAGTTGTCTTTTTGGCTTGGTTGACTTTTAGGCCCACAGTTTGGATTATCTATAAAAAGATGAGTCAAGAGTAAGTTATCACCATTCTTTTAACAAAAGCCTCCTGTCAGATGCTATTCGCAGACTTTATCTACTCTGGTCAAATACTAATGTCAGATTCCAAACTTTTGATAGTAATTCAATTTACAGACCATGATGCACTTAATGGAAGAAAGTAAATGTAAAATTACCAAACTTTTAATTTGAGAAAATCATCTCCTACACAAAACACCTGCTATACCTTCCTCCTTAAAACTCGTGTTTATATTTCTTTATTCTGAGTGTTATTTATTTGTTTCTTTTTTGTTTATATACAATATATTTGGGTCACAATTTCACCTTCTCCAACTCCTCCTGGATCCACATGATATCTCTACCCACCCAGATCCATAACCTTTCTTTCTGTCCTACATTAGAAAACAAATATGCTTTAAATAAATAAATAAATAAATAAATAAATAAATAGGAGTTAATGAGAACCCAGAAGAAAACCACAGATGTGGAAATATTCACCTTTACACAAACAGAAATCCCATAAAACCAACAAATTGGTAACCATAATATACAAGCAACAAACCTGTAAGAAAAAAGAATGTTCAAAGCATTATGAGAAAAAAAACTAAAAACTCCAAAAATGTCATTGAGTTTACTTTGTTTTGTCCATCTCCTGCTGGGAGTAGGGGCCATAAGTGTGGTTTATATGCCCAGTGAGAGTCCATTGAAGAAAATGAATATTTCTTTTGCAAAAGTTTTCAACTGATGATAGTCTGTGTTGTAGGTACTACATCATGCCCAGACCTGTGCAGAGCCTTCATATTGACATGTGCCACATTATGTGGCAACTTGTTGTCTCTTGAAGGTCTTGTTTACATGTTGTCATTCATGTCTTCTGGTTTTTACTGCCCTTTTATTTCTTCTTCAGCAGAGATCTCTGAAATATAACAAGTATTTGATGGAAAGATGCTTTTAAATACTGTTCCAATATCTCCCACTCTTTGAATATTGTCTTTCTGTTGGTCTCTGTATTTTTTCTATTTACTTCAGGAGAAGGCATCTCTGATGATGCCTGAGCAAGGCACTATGAGTATAGAAGATGTTGTTAGTCATTTAATTGCTGTGCTCATTTGTCTGTGGAGGCCAAAGAATAGATCTGGAGACACAGCCTTTGCCTTCCTTGCCTATCTTTGATTCCTATGCTCCATGAGGATAATGGTGTAAGGAACTTATTCCAATCTGCACAACAGTGGCACTTCTGTAATGGGTGATGAAGGGACCTGCTTTACAGGAGGAAGAAAACATTGCTGGTGTTATAAGTTTGTTAAAATTACAGCATGGCAGAGATCATAAGCCCTAGTAAATAAAATAACTACTCTAGTAACTAAATGGAAATAGATCCCAAGAGTCTTTTAAAATACTTATGATTATTTCTGTAGAAAATGCTCCCATAAGCTTTAGTAAATGAGCTTTTTCTATTGCATGGTGAGGAATGAAGAAAATTATGTTGTTCAAAGTCCTGAAAATAACTGACATGAGTGCAGTTCTATACAAGATACAATCCTTTGACAATACATAGTAAGTAAATTGTGAATTCACTTCTCATAGCTTTGTAATTATGATTACTGTTAGTAGGGTCATAAGATGTCAGATCCCAGAAGCAGATTTTGAGATATTTTCTCAATCACCACAAAATCACCTAATTTTTAACTAGCTAATTTATACAACCACATATTTAATGAAATAGTCAACGTAATATTGTCTGCTAATTATCCAGTCATTGTGTTGAAGGAAAATATTACATTGACGTAATTTACAAAATTATTTTATTCCTATTCAATAATATTGTATGTAACCTGTAATAATTATTGCATATTAATGTAAAATATATATACTTTGTGAAATATTCAAAATTATAAATTTGTCTTCAATGAATGAGAGAAGTGTGACTAAATTCTGGTAAAGCTTTCTGTCCTAAAGCTATCTTATGCAGTCTCCCAAATACCTGGTCAGTGAGTGCAGGTCTGGCATAAGCTACTATGATGAAAGCTTGAGTTCATAATTCTTATTTGACACTCAAAAGGACAGATGATATTTGGACATTCATTAAATTCTGAGCCTATCACCAACAAAGACAATTTTGAATTCTTGTTATTACACTACATCCCCGTGTGATACATTATCTTCTTAATGGGAGTTTTATTCCTCCACATTTGAGATCTCTGAATCACTTATAAATAAAATGCAACAGAATTCCTTTTTCCTTACCCATATATGAATTCACAGGATTTACTTTTTTGCTTCTTTTATCTAATTCTTGTGGCACAACGCATTGGACTAGTCTAGGATAAATATTTCTTAAAATAATCTACATTAAATTATACTAGAGTTCAAAGAAACTATACTTGGTTAATGAAGACTGTAGGGTCAAGCAGATATATAGATCTTGGTTCTTTTTTTAAATTTTTTATTGGATATTTTATTTATATTTCAGATGATATCCCTTTACCCCATAACCCACCCACCCCCGCCGAGAACCCCTCTATGATATCCCTACTACTCCTGCTTCTATGAGGAATTGCCTCCACCTACCCCTCACTCCTACCTCCCCACCCTCAAATTCCCGCAAACATGGCATCCAGCCTTCATGGAACAAGGATCTCCTCTCCCACCTATGCCCAACAGGGCCATCCTCCCTTACATATACAGCTGGAGCCATGGGTCCCTCCTTAAGTGCTCCCAGGCCGGTGGTTTAGACCCTGGGAACTCTGCTTCGTTGGTATTGTTTCTCTCCTTATGGGGCAGCAAACCCTTTCAGCTCCTATAGTCTTCACTCTAACTCCTCCATTGGGGACCCCATGCTCAGTTCAATGGTTAGCTGTGAGCATCTGCCTCAGAGTATGTCAAGCTCTGGCAGACCTCTAAGGACACAGCTATATCAGGCTCTTGTCAGCATGCACTTCCCGACATCCACATCAGAGTCTACCTTTGGAGACTGCACATGGATACCCAGGTGGAATGGTCTCCAGATGGCCCCTCCTTCAGTTTCTGTCCCACTTTGTCTCCATATTTGCTCCTTTGAGTATTTTATTACTCCTATACATCTTGTTTCTCATATAGGAATTAGTAATGTTAATTAATACTGCTTAAGTTAAATGAAATAGAGTGAAAGCACACAACTGCATATAACTGCAATTTTCCACAATGGAAGAAACATATATTTGAAGTAAACACAGTTTCATCAACAGTTGGTGCTGCGAACCAGCTATCCATGTGTAGAAAAGTGAAACTATTCCTTATTTCTCACTCTAAACAAACAGCATCTCAAGTTATAATTGAGACTTCACTGTAAGATCTGGCATACTGAAACTTTAGAACAAAAAACAGGAGTGTATCTCCTAATGAAAACATTAAAGAGAATATGTATAATTTAGAGTGCCTGTAGAGACCATGAAGAAAGAAATAGAATAGAAATTGGAAGCCTTTATGTTTTAAAAAAGGACCTTAAAAGATGGTATAGTGGAACAGTGTCGGAAGTAGTTTGTAAGCAGAGATAAAGCTAATAACAAGTAGATGAAAGAGATATGTGACCAATGCTATGATGAATTGAACAAAAATGAAAACCATCCAATTTTAACTTGACATAATAAAAAATAGTTTGAATGGGAATTCCATGCACTGATGAATAATAAACATCTCAGTATACATAAACTGTTAAATGAAAATTCTACCAAGTATAATATGTCTTCTCTACATTAGTTTTCCCCTTCAGGGAGGTCCCAGTGGTCTCTAAAACAATACAAACTACTGACTTGGTTGCCCATGAGAATGTCATTATAAGAATCTGTAGTTGAAGACATCTCCCATACACATTGAATACAACAGAAGGGAAATCTCCATGGAATTGAGCTGGTTGCGTCACCCCAGAAGACAACTGAAAGAGAAAAGCCGTAATCAGTCCCACTGAGCTAGACATTGATCTAGATACAGTGCTACCTTGATGAGTAAATACATTCACTTGTACAACAGAGGCATCATTTTGAGTAGTTACCAGCCACGGGTTTTTTTGATTGTTTGATTGATTGTTTGTTTGTTTTTTTTTTACTGGATTAGAATTCTTTTCCGCATGCAAAAACAGATGCTGGTATTGCAAAGCTTCCAAGAATCCATGGCTGGGAGTTTATAGGTGGCAGAAGGAGACCTAGTAATACTATTGCTAATAGACATGTAAAACAAATTTTAAGGTGGGTTTATACCTAAAAATTATTGTTGATTTCAGGCTTCATGTGAAAAGATTTTTACTGATACATGTAACACTTAACAGAGAGTCATAACTGATCAAAGTGGCAAGAATATATGATATAAAGTTTGATCATAAACGGGGTACTTTTATTAAGCCTGTCCAAGACGAAGGAAACATCACTGTGGACAGGACAAAAAGAAGGTAAGATCTGGAGGCAAGAAAATCATGATCAAAATACTACTACTACTAATAATAATAATAATAACAATAACATGACATGGCTACACAAATCTATTGCCAGCTAATGAATTTGAGGGAAGAAGATGCCATTCTCATCAGTGCTAGCCACTAATAAAATATCTGTACTATAATAAATAAACTTCTACATATGTCCATGCAAACAACCCAAATTATCTCAGGGCATCACAGGTAGAATAAGAGAAGAGAGTAGGAAAGCGATTTCTTGGATAAAAGAAGGGTTTCAACAGAAGCAATACAGTGACACAACTGGAACATGAGATAGAAAATGACAAATGTTCATCACATGCATGTATGGAAATACTTAGATTAAATAAATGCATAAATAAATGCAAGCAGTAGGGTAATGTACATGGAAAGTATGTCAACAAGATTTTTGTTTTTGTTTTTTTGTCATGAAATGGCTCATTTTCACTTTTGTAAACCAACATGCTATAGGAGAATACAAATTAGTTATAGACTATGTCACTAGTGACTAGTAACAAAAGTATGGAAACATGTATATTGGGAGATTCAACATTTATGTTTCCTATTGAAAAAGAATCTTATTTTTTAGTCTGAACTATCCAGCACATATTTTGGAGCCCTAATTGAAGAATCGTGATAATGAATAGTATGTGAAGCTATGAATTTCACTATCAATTTAATATTATTCAATTGATTCTTTTAGAGGACAGATGATCATTTGATTTGAGAAGATAATTACGCTCCATAAAAGTTCATGTGGTGTGTGTGTGTGTGTGCGCGTGCGTACCTGTGTATTAGTTTCTTGTAACAATAGTGTCACGAAAACCAGTGAAGAATAAAGGATGTTGTTCTCAATCTCTGCTTTGATTATTAAGCTAGGTTTTCTCCCTGCACCTGGAAGTTAATGATTCTGTTAGATTTGTCCAGTATCTAAAGGCTTTTATCTTAACAGACACTTACACCCATATTTTAAACATAGGTGCTAACTAGTGGACTCAAGAATTGATGCTATGCTTGAGGGACTTTATTGAATAAACAGTCTCACTTAGTCCCATGATGATGATGCGAGTTTTGTGAATTCTCATCATCAAGAGCACATTTTGTCAGTCAACTAAAGGCATAGTGCATGAAAGCAGGAAGGGGAGCTGCTTGTGCCTGCTGCTTTCTATTTGAATTTCCATATATGTTTTTAACTACTTTCCTCGTATTCTCTATACTGCATGTATAAAACTGCTTGAGTTGGCTCACAGAGGGCTGAGACGGAGAGGTTGCATGGAGGAGCATGAAATAAAGAAAATAAGAAAGGAAGCAGAGTACTCATTTCCCAGGATTATTTTTTTAATGTATTTTTTTATATGAAATACCCAGTATCGACTCACTTGCTAAAACTCAATTCCTAGCAATCAACTATTATTCTGTATATTTACAGAACTTGGGGAAAAGTAGGCTACAAGAAAAGAAGTTCACTGCCTCCCTGCCTTGGGTTTGTGGATCAGATATACGCTCTCAGCTACTACTCCAAGACCATGTCTTCCTGTTTTCTGCCATGCTTTCTGCCATGATGACCACAGACTAACCCTCTGAAACATGTAAACAAGACTCCAGTTACATGCTTTCTCTTATAAGTTTCCTTGGCCAAGATGTCTCTTCACAGTAACACAAAAGGAACTATGGGAGACTGAACTACATGAATTGACAAACCTGTTTCCTCATTGCTGTTTTTATTCCTACTGTAAGATGGGTACTCTTCGAAATGGGAAAATTAATCTCTTATTTAAATAAGTTTTTGTATGTTGTCCTGGCTAGTCTTATGTCAACGTAACAGAAGCTAGAGTTACTTAGAAAAAAAACAATCAATTGAGAAAATGCTTGAGTAAAATTTGCCTACAGGCAAAACAGTAATGTGTTTTTTTTAATTGCTGATTAATTGGGAGGACTTAGTTCATTGTGAGCGGTGTTGCCACTGGACAGATGGTCCTGGGTGCTATAAGGAAACAGGATTGACAAGCCATAAAAACAAGCTGGGAAGCTACACCTTTACATGACCCCTGCACTGTTTCCTACCTCAAGGTGTCTACTTTGACTTCCTGCCCAGACTTTCGACTGTATTGTGAAAGTGTCAGCTGAAATAATAAACTTTTCCTCCCCTTTCCTAAAAAATAATAGAAGTTCACTGAGTGTGATACCTTGTTTGTAGCTGTTAATACTCCCTTCTCTGCTTCCTAGGCACCAAGATCTTAATTTTTTTCCCTTGGTATAGTATACCAAAAGAATTGACTGGCCAGAGTGAAAAATAAATTTCCTTCCTGATTTATTTCTGTGAAATATTTTGTCACCCTATGATAAACCTGATTATTGCAATGATAGAAGGTGTGTGACAGAGGAAACTAGCATAATGATCTAGTGTAATAAAAAGATTAAGTGAAATTAATGAAACACTCTCAGAGTATTAGAAAGTAAACATATTAAGCCTAAATACTTTATATTATACAAATTTATATACTTTAGAGTATTTAGTATATACAGAATGAACTTACTTTTATTACATAGCTCTTCATAATTTTGCAGATCTTGTTGATGTCAAAATATGTACTGCTCCATAGGAATGATACTTGACAATAAAATTACTTGATTTTTTAGAAGTTTACATAATTATAGCTTTCAAATGTCCATGGGACAAAGAGCAATTTTATAACTTTATCATAGACAAGGTTAAATTACCCATTTACATTATATCTGTGATTTGTTTTCTTTTCCAAACAAAACAATATGACAGAAAATGCTCAGTCAATAGGCACTCTATTTTCATTAAAATATATGTGAAAAAATGATTACATATACTTTAAATATTATATTGATATTGTTGTAATATTTTTGTTTTAAGAAAAAAGTATAACACCAAATGCATGCAACTTTGATACTCCATTTTTCTGTTTCTCATTTAGTGAAAATAGATTTGTTTCTCATATGATATATATTGATAACATTTCCCCCTCCTCACCTCTTGCAAGTCATTCCCTTCTTTCCCTCTCCTCCAAAATTCACTTCTTTTTCTGTTTCTCATAGAAAAAAAACTTTTGAGAGATAACAAACATTAGACAGTAAAATATAATCTTATTAAGGTTGGACATGACAACCTAACAAGAGCAAAAGTATCCTAAGAGCAGACACAAATGTCAGAGACCTATTTGTTCTATAGCCAGGATTCCCCCCAAACAAATATTAAGATACTAGCTTTAACATACTCACAGAGGACCTGGTGCTTACCCATAATGCCCTATGCTTGATGGTTCAGTCTTTGTAAACACAAATGCACCTTTTCTAGTTGATTCTAAATGCCTTGTTCTAATGTTCTCCATTCACCGACTTTACAATCATTCTACATTTCTTCCACAGGATAACCTGAGCTCTGAGAGGAGGGGTTTGATAAAGTCTTCTTATTTAGACTCTCTCTCTCAGTGGTGTCTGAATCTGTTCCCATCTGCCCTGGAGACAGCCACTCTGATGATGACTGGATAAGGCACTGATCATAGTATAGTATAATACCATTAGGAGCTATTTTTATTGTTGTTCTTTTACTTTTTTAGACCAGTAGTGTTTGGTTTTTACCTAGGTCTATGGGTTATCTAGTCTCCAGTTCTTGGTTACCCAAGCAATGTCTGGTATAGATTCCTTCTCATGGAGTGAACCTTAAGTCAAGGCAGATATTTGTTGGCTACCCCACGAACTCTATGACAACATTGTATTCATTGTATTAGCATACTTTTTATGTAACACAAATTGTAGGTCAAAGTTTTCCTAGCTGGGTTGTTTGCCACATTTCTTTTTCAGTAGCCTGCAGAGTATCTTCTTGCATCAAAAAGAATAGAACATAAGGCTGAATACTACATGTGGATACCAGCTCTATTCGTGTTCATTGAGTTGTGTGGGTAACTGTCTTCAGAAATGGGACCCCATTGTTAGTTTATGAAGAGCAGTCATTTGACTTAGCAATAGTCTACATAATTTGTGGTTTTCATGGTACCCCTGGGACACCAATTCAACTTAATGCAACATAGTCCTGTCTCTAGAAAGCCTCATCTTGAGTCGACAATGTCCAATTGAATCTCTGTATACTCTATTACTAGGATTCTTTATTAGAATCACCTCCATACATTACAGAAGTTTCTAATGTGCTGGGTTTCCACATCTCCCATTTTATACCCCTTATTCTAGCTGTCTCCCAATACTCTTTCTTTCTAACATACCCCAAGTATGACTTGGCCTCCCTCCCCCATTCCCACCTACCTCAACTCTGGCTGAAAAAAATCTATTTCACCCTCCCAGGGTGATCTATCTGTAACTCTTAGATTTCTCATTTTTACTTAACCCATCTTTCAACGGATTATAACTTGGTTATCATTTATGTAATGCCTTATATCCCCTTATAAGTGAATACATATGATATTTGTCTTTCTGGGGTTGGGATACCTCACTTGGGATGTTTTGTTTGTTAGTTTGTATGTTTTTGCTTTGGTTATTTTCTAGTACCATTTATTTCCTTGGAAGTTTCTATGTTTTGGTAGAGGGGATATTTGACTAAAAGGATTTTAATTTATTTTTCATATTATTTTATTTAATTACAATCCACCCATTTTCTTCCATCCTGATCTTCCATCCAACAGATAATCATCCCATTTTCTTCCTACTTGCCTCTAGAGCGTGTGCCCCACCCCCCACCGCCATGAGGCATCTCCCTTCCCTGGTGCCTCCTGTCTCTCGAGGATTAGTAGCATCTTCACCCACTGAAGACAGACCAGGCAGTCTCTGATATATATGTGCTAGGAGCCTCTGACCAGCCCATGTATGCTACCTGGTTGGTGGCTCAGTTTCTAGGAGCTCAAGTAAGTCTGGGTTAGTTAAGACTGCTGGTCTTCCTTAGGGGTTGCTCTCCCCTTCAGCTTCTTCAGTCTCCCCCTAATTCAACCATTGGGTTCTACTACTTCAGTCCAATGGCTGGGTGTGAGTATCTGTGTGTGTTTCCATCAGCTGATGTTTTTAGGGCCTCTCAGAGGACAACAATGCCAGGTAGTTTGTAAGGACTCCCCAGCATCAGTAATAATGTAAAGCCTTGGTACCCTGTCAACCTCATGAGATTGATCCCAATTTGAGCAAGTCACTGAACTACCTTTCTTTCAGTTTCATCTCTATATTGTCTCTGCAGTTCTTTTAGACAGGACAATTCTGGGTCAGAATCTTTGACTGTGGCATTTTTTAAGAGAGCTGAATAGTACTCCATTGGATAAATCTACTGCATTTGCTTTATTCATTCTCCTGTTGAAAATCATCTAAATTGTTCCCAGTTTCTGACTGTTATGAGTAAAGACACACACACAAAAAAAATAAACATGATTGAGCAAGTATTCTTGAGGTAAGACGCAGCATCCTCTGGGTATATGTCTAAAAGTAGTATATCTGGATCTTGAGGTAGATTGACTCCCAGATTTCTAAGGAGCTGCCATATTGATTCCTGTAGTGCTATTGAAAGTATGCACTCACACGAGCAATGGAAGAATATTTCCATTATTTCACATACTCACCAACCTTGAGTTTATAAGTTTTAATACGTGGTCCTCAGTTAATGTAAGTGTTAGTAAAAGGTCGGGAGGTGTGGCCATATTGAAGAAGGTATGAAATTGGGGTAGGATGAGAGATTAACTAACTTATGGGTATTATGGAAAGATATGTATTAGTTTAAAATTATATCCATTTAGCAGAACAGTAACAGTACATCTCATCATAGGGCTTGTTATATGTCCTTACACAGGTTATATTGTATTCACTTACACTGATTTTACAGATGTTCCATATGGAGAACAAAAATATTTGATATTGATCATAATTTGAATGGAAATATAAGAAAAATAAGTTAGTTTCTTCTTGTATCTTTTTCGTGTGTTCACTAAAATTAGTAGAGCTTTCCAGAATAAAATGTGTAATAATATTTCTTGAAAATTTTTCTTATATTTTCTTTTCCATGTAAGTTTAATGAACTATATTTCTAATCCCTTTAATATAATACATATGTGTGGCTAAGATCAATCATTTTAGTTATAAGGCCAAAATCCCATGATTATATATTTTATCTGAAAAAATAAGTTGCTGAAGGATTATTACTTATTACTTTTGGATAAGTAATGTATAACACATGATTTCCTGGGTTAATTATGAATTAACTTTATGTCAACTATATGTTATATACTTATGCCTTATATGCCTTATATTCTAGATATTAATTTTATATTGTATAAATTTAATATCTACAAAACATTTCATCTGAGTCATCAATTCATAAATTGATTGATCAAATTTTATACTTTTAATTTTAATTTATATAATTTAACTTAATTCATAAAAACCATTAATGTATACAATTTTTAATGAGACATTTATAAGAATAATAAAATGAAAAACAGTATTTTCTTATGCTTATTGGATGGAAATGATAGTTTTATAATTCTTTTTGCTATAAGTAACATATTGTATAACTATGGATCAAATAGTCTCAAAAATCAAGTATCAAGGAGATTTTTAAATCAATAGGGACAAATATAGTGAAATGAAATTACTATGTGTTTCTTAAAATGCTATTTATTGATTTGCTCTTCATTTCTAGCAGCTATTATTTTTTCTGAAAAGATGAAAATAAAATTTTGATACATTGTTAGTTACATGCTCATTTAATATTTTGACTTATGTATTAAAATTAGTCATACTTCTAATTTAATAAATTATTGAAATATATAGAGATCTTATTTATAAACATAATTCCTATATATATTTTGAATAACTAAATTTCTGAACATATCTTGAAATAAACGAATATAATACCACAATAATTTTAAAATTCTACATTTTTCTGTATTTGTTTTTACTGAAATTAAATTACTCGTATCACATACTTGTGGTTTCACAATACATAAAAGGCTGTTAAATTAGACAAATTTAAGGATTTAAATGTAACTTTTAAAAGACCATACATTTTTTTTTTTTTAGATCACCACAGACTAAGGCTGGTCTTTTATAAAGACAAAACCAATGGAAAACCCACATGCACATGGAAACTGAACAACTCTCTACACAATGATGACTTGGTCAAGGAAGAAATAAAGAAAGAAGTTAAAGACTTTTTAGAATTTAATGAAAATGAGGTCACATCATACCAAAACTTGCGGGACTTCATGAAGGCAGTGCTAAGAGGAAAATTCATAGCTCTAAGTGCCTACAAAAATAAACTGGAGAAAGCAAACACTAACAACTTGACAGCACAACTAAAATCTCTAGAACAAAAAGAAGCAAAGACACACAAGAGGAGTAGACAGCAAGAAATAATCAAACTCAGGGCTGAAATCAACCAAATAGAAACAGAAAGAACAATGCAGAATATCAACAAAACCAGGAGCTGGTTCTTTGAGAAAATCAACAAGATAGATAAACCCTTAGCCAGATTACCCAGAGGGTATAGAGACAGTATCCAAATTAATAAAATAAAAACTGAAAAGGGAGACATAACAACAGGAAATTCAAAAAATCATCAGATCCTACTACAAAGGCCTATACTCAACAAATCTGGAAAACCTGGATGAAATGGACAATTTCCTAGACAGATACCAGGTACCAAAGTTAAAACAGGAGCAGATAAACCATCTAAACAGTCCCATAACCCCTAAGGAAATAGCAGCAGTCATTAAAAGTCTCCCCATGAAAAAAAGCCCAGGATCAGATGGTTTTAGTGCAGAATTCTATCAGACCTTCAAGGAAGACCTAATATCAATTCTCTTCAAATTCTTCCTCAAAATAGAAACAGAAGGAACACTACCCAATTCGTTCTATGAAGCTACAATTACACTCATACCCAAACCCCACAAAGACCCAACAAAGAAAGAGAACTTCAGACCAATCTCCCTTATGAACATCGATGCCAAAATACTCAATAAAATTCTAGCAAACAGAATCCAGGAACACATCAAAACAATCATCCAATATGATCAAGTAGGTTTTATCCCAGGAATGCAGACCTTAGAAGATGGAAAGATCTCCCATGCTCATGAATTAGAAGGATTAATATAGTAAAAATAGCTATCTTGCCAAAAGCAATCTACAGATTTAATGCAATCCCCATCAAAATTCCCACTCAATTCTTCACAGAGATACAAAGAGCAATCTTAAAATTCATTTGGAATAACAAAAAACCCAGGATAGTGAAAACTATTCTCAACAATAAACGAACTTCTGG